>NW_004524599.1:798592-850844 GCF_000260255.1 Octodon degus
CACTTATTCCACTGAGCCATCTCCCCGGCCCACTGTCCTTTTCATCAGACTAGGTCCCAAGGAGCAACTGAGACCACTAGACAGGCAGGATTGACACAAACAGTGATACCTTTATTTCAGGCTGAGTGTGGACTGGTGAAGGGTGAGAAGACCACTGACCATGAACAAAGGAAGAGAACCCGCTTTATAAACTAACTTAGGTATAGAAAGGTCCCTAAGTGGGTCCAGAAGTTCCTGGGGGAAGTATATATGACAGTAGCTCTTTGCTTACTTAAAGAATGGCATTCCATAGACCTATAGTGTTTCCTGTAACCCTGAGAACCAGGCCTAATAGACAGATTTATTTTTGCCTCTCAGGCTGAGGAGGGGGTGCTTCTTGCTTGGACTGAATGGTGGTCTGTAGCTTTTCTCTTCAGGTTGGGATGGGTCTAATTGTGAGGACCTAACACTTTTTACCACCTTGGCCCCATCTGTTGAGATTGTATATACCCTTCACTCCCTGATGTGCAGATGGGGAAACAAGGCTTATAAAGGACAAGTAACTTAGCAGCGGTCATACAGCTTGCTGGATCTGGGATTGCTTCCAAACCTACAACTTTCTAGTCTCTTCACTAACGCAGTATGGTGCCATTTCTCATGGAGAAAGCAGTTGGTGTGCATGGTGGGAAAGACTTTTGCACACAGCTGTGTCATCACAGTCTCTCTTTGGCCAAGCACCTGAAGAGAACTCTGACTTCAGCGGTGCGAAGTTCTGGGGCCCCAGGTGGGCAGCATCAGGCACCTGCCCAGGGCTCTGAGAACAGCCAGTGATGGGGTTCAGCCCACAATTTAGGGCAGGCTAAGCACCAGGAAGGGATGGAGGGAAGGAAGGAGGGAGGGAAGGAGCAGGGAAAGAGTAGACAGAAAGGGAAGGAAAGGGAAAGGGATAAAGGGGGAAATGGGGCAAAGAGTGCTCGTCAAACTTTCATGAGACTCTGAGTTACCTGAGGGTTTGTTTGCTGCTGCGCACCTGTAATCCCAGTAGTCTGAGAGGCTGAGGCAGGAAGATCTCAAGTTCAAGCCCAACATGCATTATTCAACAACTTGGGGAGATCGATTGTCAAGAGAAAAAATTAAAAAGCAACTGAGGATGTGGTCCGATGCAGAGGCCCTGGATTCAGTGTTTGGTCCCCTTCCACTCACATGAAGCAGGTTGTGCCATTTGCCTTGCTCCCTGCTACCACCTTCAGCGCTTCCTGCCAAGTTTACATTCAGTGGGTCTAGGAGGGCATTGAAAATTTGCATTTCTAGCCTTAGAACCACACTTGAGGGAAGAAAAAAAAAATGCAGAATGGGTACACAAAGAGTTTAAAATATATTTAATTAGGGATGAATAGTGTTAAAACAAGTAAATTAAAATGTACACCGAGAGGACAAGCATACAGAGAGCCACAGTAAGGTCTTTCATTTTGCCTCATGTTTGAATTTTTTCAGAATAAAGTATTGGGTGAAGTGCTTCACAGAAGTTTGGGGACCTCAGGGACCCTTGGCTGCAGCTTGGCAGGGAGTGCGCTGCCACAGCACTGGAGTGCCAGGCACTGTGTGTTCTGTCCCCATCGTTGTCATCTGGAGACCTCCTTAAGTGGCTGTGCAACCTGACTTTTGTGTTACTACATGGCAGGAGTAGGATGTTTTGTGCCCTGACAGAAAAGCATCAGCCACTGCTTCTTGGTGCTGATTAAATCTTGTGGACTGAGACAGGAAAGGGGCTGGAGGCTTAATGTTATTGGGGTTCTTCCCAAGCCCAGGATGAGCTCTCATAGAAACAGTGTTTGAATTGTGAACAATTATAAGTTATTCAGTTATCTTTGTTATTGTTTTGTTTATTTATTTGGGATGCTGAGGACAGACCTAAGGGCCTTGCCCTTGGTGGGCAAGTGCTCTACCGTTGAGCTACACTCCCAGTGCAATATATTGTTCAATTACCTTACAAGTAATTTCTTGTCTTGGTTACTTTTCTCTTGTTGCTGAGACAAAATATCTGACACCTAAAATTAAGGAAGGAAAGATTTTACTTTGCTCACAGTTTGTGGAGGTTTCAGTCTGTACTCCGTTGGCTCCAAGGCGGAGTGGCACATGGCAGGGGCAACAGTTTATGGCTGTGGAAAACAGCAAAAGCAGCAAGAGCAGAAAGGGCTCTCCCTGATTATGTTGCATGCAGGTGACTGCCCCAGGGTAGGCGCAGTACTCACACCCACAGTCCCAGCATTGGACCACGAACCAATCATAAACTCCAGAAGCCCAGCTCATGACTGCATGTGGCTTTGGAGGGACAGGTAGACACAAACCACAACAGTGGTCATTTATTCATTCACTTAATTCTACAGCTATTTATCAGAAATGTATTCCATGCTGGTACTGTATAACAAGCTGAGAATATTTTTTTAAAAGCCTAAAGAATGAAACTGTAAAAAAAAAAACAAAAACATGTTACCAGGCAGAAAAATAAAGATGGGAAAGGCGTAAGGACTGTTGTGGAGGAGCTGGGACTAGATTGCAATTCTAAATAAAATGAGTAGAAAAGGACATTTCTAGAAGGCAACTTCTTGTTTTGTTTTTTGTCTTTTTGAGACAGGGTCTCATTATGCAGCTCAGCTTGGCCTTGAACTCACTTTGTAAAGCAGCTTGGTCTCAAACTTGCAATGATCCTCCTGCCTCAGCCTCACAATTGCTGGGATTATAGACATGTACTGCCTTGCCCAGCAGAAGACAACTTTTAAGCAAGACTTAAAAAAAGTCAGCAGCAATCTTGGAGGCTGGAGCAGAAGTATCACAAGAGTTTGAACTTTTCTTGGGCAACTTGGTGAGATCTTGTCTCAAAAAAAATTTTGTTTAAAGGGCTAAAGATGTAGCTTAGTGGGAATATGCTGGGTTCAATCTCCAGTAAAACACACACACACACACACACACACACACACACACACACACGGTAAAAGAGTGAGTTGAGCAGGAATGCAAGCAAAGAACATTCCAGGCAGAGAATTCAGTTGGCATAAAAGCCCTAAAGTGAGATACAACCCCATGACTAAGGAACAAAGAGAACAGGATGCTGGGATGGCTGCAGGGGAAAGAGGAGGGAGATGAGAACGAAGAGGTGGGCGTAGGGGAAGAGACAGCATCAGTCCCAGAAAGCCACTGTGACCCTGTAGCCTTCTCAGCAGCAGAACAGTTACGAGGCTCTGGGGTGCTCGGGACTCCTCCCAGGGATTTGTTCTAGGTTCTTCTTTCCTTGAACGAAGAATTAGACAAAAGCATTAAAGGTAGTGAGGTTTTACATTCATTAAGGTAGGAAAGAAATATGCTCTGCAGACTGAGTATGGGCCAATTAAAAGCAGGAAAAGAAGTACACTCCACAGGGTGCAAATAGGCTGCGGTGAAAGAGAGAGCTCTGTGGTGAAGAGCCGAGTAGTGGCCATCTTTCTGTCTCCCACTCCTCAGGCCAGGTGGGATGAAGGCCAACCTATCAAAACCCTGCTTGAGTTCTCCTGAGAAGAATTGGAGGTATTCCCTGATTGTTCCCAGGGACTGTTCTGTACCTGGATGCTGGAGCTCTGTGACTGACCGGCAGGTCCTGTCCATCTGTCCAACTAATTTGCCCAAATGTCCTACCTCAGAGTGACTTTTGTCTCTCACTTGACATTTGTTGGTTCCTGGTGCTGTCAGGTTGTCAAATAATCTGACAGGCCAGGCATGATGGTACACACCCTTAGGCCTGGTACTCAGGAGGCTGAAGCAAGAGGGCTGCTGTGAGCAGAGGCCAGCCTGGGCTACATGACGAAGCCCTGTCTCAAAAAAATCAAAAGCCAACCAACAAACGAAATTATGGCACTAATCCTGCCCTTGGGCATTTGAGGAGGTGTTGACTAACACTCAGAACAAGGGTCAGACATGATGAATTCCAAAAAATAAACCTAGCGATGGGGAGAAGTGCTACCTCCACAGTGATGGTGAGTTTCCTGGGACATTTGAAGGCACCTGAGGAGAGGTTGAGGCTCCAGCCACAACAATAAAATGAAGCCCTACAGGGGAGCAACAAGGCCTGGAGTACAGACCAGGGCAGGACTGATCCTGGAGCTTCAGAGGTAGTGGAAGGAGAGCTGGGCTGAGAGGTCCCTGGGACCACCCCATGGAGCCCTGGAGGCTGTTCTAAGGAGCCTAGACCTCACACACCTACGACATTAGAACTTGGTCATCAGCTGTGAGGCTAATCTCAGCAATAGGGCTTCACCTAGGTGTTTCATCCTTTCTCACTGAAATCCGATCTTCACAGCCCACAAATTTCCACCACACACTCCTGTTTCTACTTTTCTAGAACACAGAGGAGTCAAGCTAGAAGGACTGGGTGTAGCTGAGGCCCTTCCTTCCTCCCAGGACCTTGTGTTCTTGCCAATTCTTATCAGGGAAACTAAACATAAACTTTGCTTCCCTGCTAAATTTTGTGAACATAATAAAGTCTTTAGTCTTTTCACCAAATTTAATCACAAAACATTTATGAAATCTGAGAGAAAAATGTGTTTTATTTGTCATTCCCTGAAAGTTAAAGCAACGCCCAGTGTCCCCAGGCATAATGATCACCACAGCTTGCCCAGAATGCTGATTATTTTGTTCTCTTTAAGAACCCATACTTACAGCACATCCTATTTTTATTGTTTGACTGTTAAGGTGTGTGCCTGCAGTTGATTAAGGAATCCTAAGAAAGGCAGTACAAGGTGGAGGAGGAAGAAGATAACATTTTCTCTTTCCATTCCTGCTCCCTCAAATGCTCCTCTGTCCCCCGAGTTTCCCTTACAGAAGCCCACTTAGCAACCACATCCTTGGCAAGTGTTGACTGGTATTCAAAAGTTTTCTGTTTTGAATAAGAAGTCTGATTCTTTTTCTTTTTTAATTGCTGTAAAGTACTCCAGGCCAAATTCTGCCCTTAGTTATTATTTCTATGGTATTTGTATTATACACATAGGCACAGCCTGAGGTTGCTTGCAACAAACTTTTAATAATAGCAACTTCCATCTCTATGTCATTTTATGTTGCAGAAAATGACTGCAGGTGCCATTGATAATTTAGTCCATATATCCACAGACACTGAGCAATCAATAAATTAGGGGTATTTAGTTTGTATTTTTCAGACAAAGTAGTTGAGGCGTAGAGAGAATAAATGGCTGATGGGGGCCACACGGGCATAGATGGGACTCGGGCCCTGACGCTTTGATTCTGAAATCTGTCATTGAGGGTTTTATCTTGTTTTGGTTATTATGGAATTACACACACACACACACACACACACACACACACACACACACACACATACACACACACAGAAGTTACATTACCATTTCGTTCCCATAC
Organism: Octodon degus; assembly: GCF_000260255.1. Lineage (NCBI taxonomy): Eukaryota > Metazoa > Chordata > Mammalia > Rodentia > Octodontidae > Octodon > Octodon degus. The sequence continues at coordinate 803,975 of NW_004524599.1, forward strand.
AGTGTACAATGCTTCCAAAAGATTTGCAAAGTGAAGAAGGAAACACAATTGAGTGAAAGGAGGCAGATTTTTGAAATGCAGGAGATAATCTTAAGGAGCTATGGGTAGCAAGTATGGTAGGTCAAAGCCTACTAGAGGGCGATAGCTGAGTCTTTTAGATAATTCCTAATGCAGGGTCCTGCACCTCATGAAGGGAGAGATGGACGGATGTGGAGACCAGGAACCCAGAGCAGGCTTGGCTTTGGGCCTGAGAGGTCCCCCAGCATCAAGGCCCCAGCAGAGAGCTGAAACCCCTGCAGGGAAAGGGGACGACAAGGAGTTTGACTCAAGGAGCTTGACCGAAACGGGCTTGACTCAAGCTGACTCTCATGCCGCCCCCCTGAGAATCATATAGTTGAGGACAGATTCAGTGCTAAGTAGACAACTGGCACTGAGGATCTCCAGTTTTTCAGAACTGTCACCATTCTCTTGATGTACCAAGTGATGCCAACCAATGACCAGCAGATGCTCAGAAAATGTCACTGAAAAAAATGGAAGAATGATAGGGGGTAACAAGGAGCAGACAAAAGCCATCTGAGCACCAGGCCCTGAGAAGGAGCTTCGGCTTGCCCCCTCTGCCCTAACTGCCCTGGAGAAGCTGGGCCTTTGGCAAGGAAGAGCAGCGCCCTCCATCCCTCCAGCCTTCGGACTTAGGCAAGAACAAAATAAGCCCACGAATGAGAAGACAACTGGCAAATGCATCCAGGGCTCTGTTTTCTGATCCCATCGAAAGAGGGGTCCCCTGGCAATTACGGAGTTCATTTTTCCAAGTACTATTCGTAGGGGTTCATGATAACCTATGTCACAATGCACTTTATGATAAACTGTAAACTGCTACCTGAATTCATAATTTAAATATTTAAAGGAAATCTGTTAACAGTCCTAGGTAAAACAAAGCATAGAAATAATTCAGTACATTGAAGACTTCTCAACTTGTTGGATTTCTACGTATGCATTTTTTTGTATTTCCAGTTTAAAGTGAAGCTAACCTAATATTGTAAAAGTTAATTCTGCCCTAGATTGATGGAGCTCTTCCATTCGGTTTTGTCTTCATGGATTTTGTACAACTGGATCTATTAATCACTGACTGGGGATATTGAAACAAGGAGGATGGCCTGTAGGCCTTAGTGTGATGTGTGTTAATCTGGCCAGGCACTGGGCTGTGCATAAATCTTCTGCGGATGTTGGAGCCAGAAGCTTCAGTTTCTTTTGGTGTCTTTTTACTTCTTCTTAAAACCCCATAAAAGAGGTTGTGGCTCATAGCTCCTTCAGTTGCAACCTGTGGCTGTAACCCTGGAGCTTTCCCAGTGTAACAGGTCGGAGGGAGAAGTGTTCTATAATCCTAATTCAGCCTCAGTCTTTCAGGGAGCCTAAGTCTCTTGGCTACAACCTTCAGATGTGTTCCTTATCTTTTTGTCCCCTGCATTTTGGGTAAACAAGACAAGGGAAAGCTGAAATTGGCCAGCTGCCCTTCTGTAAGGTAGATAACACTCTGGGAAACTTGGTAACTTTCAAAGATCTCCTTCTAGCCATGGGGAATATTCTGGGTGAATTCCAAAATGGCTACCTCCACTCTTATCCCAACTATGCTCTATTACCAGCCTGGGTCACTTACGACCAATAGAAATAAATTTCTCATGGTTTTGAAGGTTGGGACCAGCATGTATTTAGTCAGGTTTGACAAAATGCTTTTTAAAAATCAACTTAGATGAGGAAAGATTTATTTATTTATTTATTTATTTATTATTTTTTATAGTTTCACAGATTTCAGAGCACAGCCATTGCCCCTGTTGCTTTTGGGCCTGTGGTGAGCGGAAGATCACAGTGGGAAGCGTGTGGCAGAACAGAGCTGCTCACCTGTGGCAGCCAGGAAGCAAAGAGCATGAAGGAGAGAAGGCGAAGGCGTCCCCTGGTCCCTTCTGGAGCCCGACTCTAGGGCCCTAGGTTCCCCAGCCAAGCCCCACCTCTGAAGCTCGCCCCACCTCTATAACCCTAATCCAGCTGGTGGTTGAGGAGCAGGCCTGTGCCGGTAGTACTGGGCCTGGGGGAGGGGTTGCCTCATGTAGAGGGTAGAGGGACAAGAGAATGCCCCCTTGGTCACTTTTATTTCACGGTAATCTCACTGATGATGTAAGAACCCTCATAAACTACTCACCTTTTAAAGCCACACCTCTTTATGTTATTGCACTTAAGATTAAATTTCAAAGCAAATGAGATTCAAACCATGGCTGTTATTCTCTTGCTCTTCTTGCCAGAATATGAGGGGATTTTAGGTCTGCATCTTGAAAACCTGGTGGTGGTCCTTTCATGGAATGTTTGGGTGTCTCTCTAGATTAGAACCCAAGAGTTTCTCTAGCAAATTATGAAGTTACCAGCTGTGTTCCTAGTAGTGGGCTCCAGTGACTACTAGCCCAGCTATGTCAGGTATTCACCTGTCTCCAGATTTCAGGGTAGTGGTTTTACTTGGGTCTAAAACCAGACAGTAGACCACTGAGAAAACTAGGACAGGTGGTTACCAAGAAGCTGGAAGGTATGGAATTGAAAGAGCATCATCCTTAATTCCTACTTCTTCATGCTACAAACTGAGTTGTTATCACTTGCATTCCTTCTTCACCTTGCCTGGCTAACGATAGAAAAAAATTATTACCAGGAAAAGAAACTTCTCTCCTCTGCCAAGGCCTTTATTTAAGCATGAACCAACAAGTCACATAAATCAAGCACTTCAAAGCCTACGAGGGGAGTCATAGCTACTTTGTTGAAAGGAAGCCATTGATGGAATATATGTGAGGGGAAAGGAGGGAGGAGGAGGAGTCACTTGGCTGGATCTCAGGATCTGACTAAACCCACTTCAAAAGCGGAGTTCCCACTGTTTTCACACAGAAAACACTGTGCTCTGCAGTTGCCCAGGGGTCAGGCCAGCCTTGAGCCTGGCATTACTGGGGCTTGACGGGAGAACAATGCCAGAGGGTTTTATTTCACACCACCCTTTTCTGTCCTTCTGGCTGGCTCTCGCACTCTCTCTTTTCTACCCCCAAAACATTCAGAATCAACATGTACACATACAACTCCCAGCTATGGGTCAGCCAAGGAAATCCCAACACTGGTTTATATCACTGACATTTTTCAGAACAGCCCAAAGAGTGACCTTTCCAAAGAGCACAAAGTTTTGTTGAAGGGTCCTATGGTGGATTAAGGAACGGGCAACCTGTAACAGCCAGCTAAACTGCATCGGCATGGCTCCGGGTGTAGAGGGTCCACCTAGGACTGATGCCAACAGCATAAAAGAAGATGGGAGGGGCAGATGATGCGCTGCTGACTCTGCTGGAGAAGCTTTACACGCTGGCTTTCCTGATAGGAATTCAGCTGCTTTCATCGCAGGAGGAGTTCGGGTCCTCCTGTCACTGAGGATGGCTATGGCTCTCTTTGGGGGAGCACTGGGCCTTGTCTTGAGCCTCACTTGCTGGCCCCAGAGCAGATCCCCAGCCTGCTGGCACAGATCCTTCACCCCGCTGTGCAGACCTTCTAGCTCGGCTCCTGGGCCTTCCCAGTGCAGGCCCTTGAGGCGGTCTTGCATGAGGCATTGTCCTGTGCTCTAGGCCTCCAGCTGGACTTGTGCAGGATGCTGGCATGGGCTCTAGGCCCTCAGCTGTATTGTTTGGCTCTGTAGTGCATGAACAGATCTCTTACACTGACTTTTTGGGTGAATATTATAAAATGATCCTATAAGTTATGTGTCCTGTACTAAATCTATTCCCTTGTAAAGCCTGACTACATACACTAGGTTCCTTAGAAAGAAAAGGTTCTGGGCTGGGGAGATGGTGCAGTGTTCTAAATGCCTACCTGGCAAGCACAAGGAGCAAGGGTCGATCCCCACTGCTGTGTGGCACACACCTGTAATCCCAGAACTGCACTGTGAGATCCTGGAGGTTTTCCCAGGCTCGTGGTGAGCCATTCCAGCTGCTCTCCTGACACTGAAAAGTAGGTGTGAGGTTTTCCTGTGGAAAAACACTGACAGAGGTAAAAAGAAAACCTTTATTGTCAGTGCAACAGGGCTGCTGGAGATTGCAAGGATCCTCAGAGGAGGGAGCTGGCTTGGACTAGAGGTGGAGCTTACATGAATGGGCAGGTGAAATATCAAGTGGGAAGAGGACTGGAGGGTCACTGGTGTGCACCTAGAAAAGGGGGACAAAAAGTCTGTTTGGGGCCTGGAAGAACACGGAAGTTGGTCTGGGAGTGACACGTTTTATGGACCCAATGCCGTGTTGCATCACTGGCAGGGTTTCACACAGGCAGAAATCCACATTGGCAGGGCACCTTGGCTCCTGCCGTCACAGGCAGACACAGCTAACACTCCGCCATGTCACCAAGCATAGTCTGGACATGTTAGTTTGTGTTTTCACATCTCACCAGCTCTACAAAACACCCAAATGTGTCTCCCATATGCACATGATCACCCTTTTTTCCACTTTCAGTTACTGGCCAACAGATTGCATGAGATTCTCAACACTCTATTACAAAATAGGCTCTGGGCTAGACTATTCTGCCCAGAGGTGGACCACTGAGCATCCCAGTCATGCTGGTGGTCAGCTGCACTGAGCTACGTCGCTGGGCAGGTGAAAGGCATTAAAGGCATTTCTAACAGACTATTTATCCATTTGTGGTAGGTTTATCAGAATGTTGCTCAACCACAAGTTGAAAAGCATCTGTGTATTTTTTAGGTGGAGGATGTTACTTGTATTTCTCTCTCTCTCTCTCTCTCTCTCTCTCTCTCTCACACACACACACACACACACACACACACACACAGTTATCACCTACCAGGTTGCCAATCTCCATTTTGTAAGGGTGATTATCCTTGACTTCTTTTATAGTGAAAGGGACAATGGTCAATATTAATTTCTTTAAAAGAGCAAAGCAATTTTGGAACACAGGTGAAGTGTAGCAAGGCATCCCTGAAAACTGAGAACACTGTAGTCCCACCCAGGATTCCAGGTAGGTTACGTTTTGTTCCTCACAAAGAAATAGAGGCTCACCTGGAGGGTGGGGCACGGACCCCAGGGTGCCAGGTGGGTGCCTGGAAGTGGCGGCTGTCGGCTGTCGGTGCGCAGCTCCCGGAGCACAGGAGTTCCAAGAAGGGTTCTATTTTGGGTGCTGTAGTAGGGCATTGGAGAAATGGCCAATCCTAGCTCCTGGACATCAGTAGTCATGGTCCTAAGGCATCAGACCTCGAAGATGGATGAAGTTGCATCATATGGTGTGGCTGGTGCCCAGGACAGGTTCTCAACCATATTTCTGAAGATTAAGAGAGCTTGCATGTTTTTCCTCATATAGCAAGCTTATTAAATACGAGCAACACAGTACAAAAAAAAAAAATGGAGACATTTCTCACAGAAAAGGGAAACTTGGGAAAGCAATGGGTAAAAGCCAACTCAGAGTAATATCAGGTTATCATCTTCTTTTGTACTTTATTTTTTAAAGTTAAACTCCTATATATTTAAAGGAAATATTAGAATCCAGTTCCTTTATTCACCCACAGCTTTGTATTCACCCACCCCTGAACTGACTTCAGTGTGGGACTCCTGAAATTTGGTCCTAGACAAACGTTAATAATGTAAAGGAGAAAAAATTAATCTTTCTTTGTAGCTAGAGAGAGAATTCATATAGATGTAGATATAGATATAGATATAGATATATATCTTTATCACAGATGGGGAAGAATACTGAGGTGGATGCTATCCAAACCCGATGGAGCTAACTCCGAAACCATGTGTTTAATCCCAGGCGTTTCTTTCTAGGAAAGGGAGCCAGAAAACAGGGTAACTCCAGAGGAATGATAGAGCTAGGAAGATTCAGAGACAGAGTTAAAAGGAAAATAGTATGAGGCATTTTTATATCAAGGAATATTTTATTTTTATTTATTTATTTATTTATTTTTTAAATATTTATTTATTTATTTATTTATTTATTTATTTATGTGTGTGGCCAGCTCACCACCAGGGGCGGGGCTGGCTGGCATGTGGTGCTGGGGGATTGAACCACAGTCCCTTGTGCTTTGCTGAGCTTGTTCTAAGTAGGTGCTTTAGACCACTGAGCCATCTCACCAGCCCTCAAGGAATATTTTAGATAGTGAATTAGTGTTTATAACGTGCGCTTTCTTCGGGCGCCTGTACCTGCAGTCGCTGGGGAGCATCTGCCCAAACCCCTAGAGTCCAGGCAGGTGCCTGGAGCGGAGGCCAGGCTGCTGGGCCACAAGGCGGGGGCTCCGCGAGCTGGAACCCCGGAGGGCAGCGGGAAAGCCGCTCCAGCCGCCTGCTAGGCGGTGTCCCCGCGGAGGGAGAGCGGCCTGCTGCAGTCCTCGGGTGCTCGCGGGACCCGGTCAGGACGGGCTCCGGCCCCGCAGCTGCGGCGGACTCAACAGGGATGCCGCCCGTGCAGCCAGAACGCTCCCAGACTGCCTCTCTGCGCGGGGTGTGAACCCGGGAGTAGCATGAAAGGGGTCGCGAAGGAGGAGCAGGAGCCTGATGCTACTGCGGGGTAGACGGCCAGCAGCCGCGCCACCGTGCTCCGCCAGATGCACTGTGCCCTGCCGCGTTCCGCCGTGTTCTGTGGTGCTCTGCCCTGTTCGGTCAAATTGCCCTGTACCCGCCACGTTCCCCTGTACCCGCCAAGATTCCCTGTCCCCCGCCACGTTCCCTTGTACCCCGCTACATACCCCCATACCCCTGCCATGTTCCCCTGTACCCCGCCACAATCCCCTATACCACGCAATGTTCCACTGTACCCCACTATGTTCCACCATGCTTCCCTGTACCCCGCCACTTTCCACTGTACTCTGCCACGTTCCCCTGTACCGCGCCACATAGCCCTGTACCCCGCCAGGTTCTCCTGTACCCCGCCACATACCCCTTTACCCGCCACATACCCCTGTACCCCGCCATGTTCCTCTGTACCCCGCCACGTTCCCCTGTACCCCGCCTGCCACGTACTCCCGTACCTAGGCACATTCCCCTGTACCCCGCCACATTCCACAGTACCCCGCCATGTACCCCTGTACCCCACCACATTGCCACTTACCCCACCATGTTCCCCCGTACCCTGTCCTGTTCCATCACGTTCACCTGTACCCCGCCATGTACCCCTGTACCCCGCCACGTACCCCTGTACCCCGCCATGTTCCCCTCAACCCCACCATTTTCACCTGTACCCCGCCACGTTCCCCTGTACCCCGCCACATACCCCCGTACTCCACTATGTTCCCCTGTACCCTGCCATGGTCCCCCGTACCCCACCATGTTCCCCCGTACCCTGCCCTGTTCCGCCACGTTCCACTGTGCCCCACCACGTTCCCTTGTCCCCTGGTATGTTCCCCTGTACACCGCTACATTCCCCTGTACCCCGCCATGTACCCCCGTACCTAGCCACATTCTCCTGTACCCCGCCACGTTCCTCAGTTCCCCGCCATGTTCCCCTGTACCCCGCCATGTTCCGCCACGTTCCCCTGTACCCCGCCATGCCCTGCCATGTTCCTCAATGCCTCTGCTCTGGTGAAAACGCAGCTTTCAAAGACCCTAAAACCCAGACTAGTAAAAATTAAAAGACAAAGTGTAGAATAACAAAGGCCAGTTTGGGGACACAAGAGAGAAGAGAGAGGAAGGACAGCACTGCGAGTCGGTAGGGGCCACGAGCGGAAAGCCCAGAGGCCTGCGTCCGGCCTTGGGGTGCGGGCGGGCGTCCCGCTGCCCTGCCTCCGCCACAGCTCTGGACCTGGGCTTGGCTGCGTGATTCCTCCGGTTTCTGCGCACTGGACCAGCAAGGTCGGAGGGCCTCCTGCAGAAACGGCTCGCCCAGGGATTAAGGAGACGCGGGATTAAGGAGATGCGGGTGCAGGGTTGTGTTGATGCCAAAGTGGAAACATACGCACCTGTGTATGTTTGTGTGTGCGTGCATGTGCGTGTGCGTGGATGTGCTGTGTGAGTGCATGTGTGTGTGTACGTGAGCATGCATGTGTGTATGCGCGTGTATCGTGCGTGTGTGTGCATGCATCATGCATGCGTGTGTGTACGTGTGTGCGTGCATGTGTGTGTGCATGCGCGCCTCTGCGCCAGCCTCACGCCAAGCGAGCGTCCGCAGGCGGTGGTGTCCTACCATGCTCAGGCTTTGTCAGGTGTGGGCAGCCAGGTCTTCTTGGTGATGGTGCTGCCTGCAGCCTCCCCCAAGTCCCCCTAGGTTTTCCCTGATTTTTAATAAGATTTTCTTCTGATTGCTCTTCCTAAACCTGAACAAGCCTTTATCCCACCGCTCCCGACCTATAGGGCACACTGCCTGTACGCAGACGGAGACAGATACTGGTGGCGGGTTTGTGGGCAGGAGGGCAAGGCCTAGGGTAAGACAGCGGGCACGACGAACCAGGGGAGGAAGCTGCTAGGAGACACGGAAAAAGCGGGGCGTTTCCTCTCGAGAGACCGGGAGCATCGGGGCCCCGAAGCTGCCTGCAGGCCGGAGCTGAGCTATCCTTACAGCAAACCCCACTTTTCCCAATTGTTTGCTCTATGAACGCACCCGTGTTGTAGCAAGCCTCCCTCTACTCCACAGAGCGTTAGACTTTTTGTTAGGCTGTGGCACTAGGCTGACTGGGACCTGGATCTGGTAGGGTAGCAAAGAGGGAAGATCTTGCCAGTCCACCCGCACCCTCCCATGGCCTTAGCCATCTTTTCATTTGCTTCCAATTAGAACTTGGTGTCCTTTAGCTGTCTCTCCTTTTCATCGTCTTTGATTGACTACTGCCCTCTAACCATGCAAAGGATAACAGAATCAATAGAACTCAGTGTTCCCTCCCCTATCCTACCTGCATTGAAAGTAATGATAATTCCTTAATTCCTTCCAGGAAGGAAAGAGAGGAAGGAAAAAAGGAAAAAGAAAGCAAGGACTCTGTGGATGAGACTACAGAGGTAGAGGCTGTCCAAAAGCATGCATTAAACTACCTACCACAAATTAATATTGGACAATTTAAAAGTAATACAAAGTATCAGCCATAACTTTAATAAGAATTTCAAGTGGCAAAGCCCCGAGGTTGATCTGACCCCAAGAATTGTGTGAGATTGTTACCTACAGCAGCCGGGAAGCACAAAGCATGGAGAGAAAGCAACAGGGTCCCACAGTCCCCTTCCAGAGCACAACTCCAGGGACCTAGCTTCCTTTGCCAGGAAGAGAGCACACGTTTAGGAAGACTCAGAAATTCTACCTTAAATTAAAGAGCTGTATAACTCAGATGATGCCAGTCAACTTACAGGGGTGTCAGACGTGTGTCACTGGACACAGATCTCCGGGCCTCTCCAGCACCCTCACAGAGCAGTTGCTGGCGTATCTTGCTTGCTTAGGTACAAGGTGTCTCCCACATTTTTCCCAGGTCTTCTCCATTCTCTCACCTTGACTCTCACTGTCTCCAGGACAAAAGCTTTATTTGGCTGGTCTTTGGAGAACAGAGTAAGACCCCCTACACAAGGTCTTTTGATAATACTAGATGGCTAAAAACATAATATTTGTCCAAACTTGCATGTAGAAGTTAATAATTGAAGCCCTTGTGCCAAGCCAAAGAAAGCATTAGTTTAAAAAATAGCATTTAGAAACAGTAAATAATTTCAGCTGTCAGAATCAAAATTATTTATCTGACCTGCTGAACGATGGAATTGTCCTCTAAATTTCAATGCTTAGTGATTGGAAATGTCATAAATCAACAAATGGTAGTTTGCTTGTGCTCTTTTCTCATATATAAATGTCAAAACAATTTATTTTCTTTCATAGTGAAAAATGCTTCCACTTAGTCAAAAATGAGGCTACAAATTTGTGCACATACTACCTTTTATAAAAAGGAGAAAAGACATCAATTTATCTTTTAAATTTGTTTTGATCTTCTGTGTTACATCTTAAATCGTAAGGGCTGGCCAAATAGCTCAGTGGATTAAAGCGCCTGCAAGCAGGCACAAGGGCTGGGGGTTCGATCCCTGGGCCTGCCATGCTGACCCTGCCTCAGGGGTGCACTGAAACAGCAATTAAGACTGGACATGGTGGCTTTTGCCTGTAATCCCAGCTCTTGGGAGGCTGTAAACAGGCAGATCACTATGAGTCCGATCTACCAGTGAGACCCTGAACACCCTGAAGACCCTTTCCTAAAAAAATGAAAATAAAAAATAAATAAATTGTAAATTCCTAATGTAATGCACACTTTCAGGTATGTTAAAGAGAACACAAGGCATAGATGGTCAAGAAAAAATTATGACTTCTGGAGGAAACAGAGTCCCAAGTCTTACTTCCACTTCTTAATAGCTACTTGATTTAGGGAAACTTAGTTTAACAACTTTCAAACTTCAACTTCTGTAGCTGTCTAATATTTAGAGTATGACTTATTGACCTGTTCATTGGGATTTGAACTGGCAAAAAGAAACCTTTCCAGGGGTTGGGGAGATGGCTCAGTAGGATAAGTGCTTGCCTGGCAAGTGCAAGGGTCTGAGTTTGATCCCCAGTTCCACCAATAAATAAATAAAAATAAACCTTTCCAAGTGGAAAACAACCCTGCTAGTCATCCAGTTGCCCCTACTAGAAACTAATCCATCATTCCTAATACCTTCAGCTCTAATTTAAATTCAAATCCGGTAGGTTTGAGATACGAGGATATGGTGCAGTCGTATCTGGCTGGTGGAGTAGGCATGGCCTGTGAACTACAAGATCCAGCACACAGACATGGTCAGGAGGTTCCCAAAGCCCAGCATGGAAACTTCTTAGAAGAACTCACACAGGTGCTCAGTGAGGTGGCTTAGGCCTGACTTCAGTCTGAAGGGTGAGATCTCACACCTGCCCTTCAGGCCCCAAATACAGAAGTTCTCATGGACATCCTCACATTTGGACAATAGAGAAAGAAAGGCAGGCACTGGGGAGATAGTTCAGTGGCTTAAGTACCTGCTGGCAAGCGCAAGGTCCCAAGTTTTATCCCTGGTACACACACAAGAAAAAGACTTAAATAAAAAGCAGCCCTGAGGAGCCACTGTCAGCACGGCTCTCCGTGGCAGCCCACACTGTGTTTCCCAGATGCAGCACATACTTTTATCTGTCCTCTTGCCCTCTTTTTCTACTTACTTGACCAGAGCTCACTCCACAGAGCCAGTCTTTCTCTCACTTTTCACTTTTACTTTCTCCAGTAAACTTTGCCTCTTGGCTTTTTTTTTCTCTCTCTCGCTCTTTCATTCCATTGTTCTAGAGAAGGAGAACCTGGAATCCAACTCCAGAATGAGAAGCTAGGCCACCCTACTCCTGGAGTAATACTTAGTTGACAAGCCATTTATTTATTTATTTGGTACAAGGTCTTGCTATGCAGCTTGGACTCGTAGTGATCCTCCTGTCTCAGCCTCCCCAGTGCTGGGATTACAGGAATGTGCCACCATGCTGTTTCAGTGGCCAGCACAGCATTCCTGGGTTCTGGGGCCAGCACAGCATGTAGTACCAGGGATCGAACCCAGGTCCTTGGAGCTTGCCAGGCAGGCACTTTAGACTGCTGAGCTATCTCCCTGGCCTTGCAAGCCACTTTTTAGAAGCAAGATATCTTATAACAGGCTCATCCTCTAAAATTTATCTGAGGGCTGGGGTGTAGCTTACTGGTAGAGTACTTGCCTGCCACGGTTAAGGCCCTGGGTTCCATCCCAGTCCATAAAAACAGAAACAAACAACACTGACACTCGTGAGTAATCACTCCCCTTCCCTTCCTCCCGACTCCTAAGAGCAGGAATCTATTTTCCCTCTATGGATTTGCCTGTTCTGGGCATTCCGTATACATGGAATCCTATAATATGTGACTTTGGGTTTGGTTTCTTTCACCTAGAATAATGTTTCAGAGATTTATCAGCATATCACTCTCCCCTTTTTACTGATTAGAAATATTCTATGGAATGCTATCCCCCATTTCATTTAGTCACTCATCATGTGGGGGACAGGTAATGGCTTCCACATCTTGGTCTTTATGAATAATGCTGTGCTAAACAAACTGCTGTGTAGACGCATGTTTCCAGTCTCTTGGACTTAATAATTCCTGGGTCATTTGGTCTATCATCTATGTTTAACTTCTTAAGGAACCATCCAACTGTTTTCCAAAATAACTGGATGATTTTATAATCTCATGGCAATGTACAAGGACCCCAATTTGTTTACATCCTTGTCACCTCTGCCTGCCTTTCTGATTATGGTTTTCATGAGTATAATGGTTCCTCACTATAGTTTTAGTTGGCCTTTCCCTAATAACTAATGATGGAGACAATCTCTTCATGTGCTTGTTAGTCACTTACTTATGTATTTCTCTAAAGAAAATTCTATTCAAATATTATGCTCACTCTAAAATTAAATTATTAATATTTCTCCATATTATCTTGTAAGCATTCATTATTACTAGATATAATTTGTTTATCTGATTATAATAATTTTTTTTCACATTTTGTGTTATCTTTTCATTCTCCTAATGAAGGAAGAAGTAGTTTTCCTTCTTCCTTTCTAATATGGATACTGTTTTTCTTGCCTAAATTCTCTGTCTAGCACCTTCAGAAGAACCACAGAGAGGAGCTATAAGAGTAGACAGCCTCATCTTATTCCTAATCTTAGGTAAAAGCACTTAATATTTTACAATTCAATATGTTAGCCATGGACTTTTTCATAGATGGGCTTTGTTAGGTTGAGAAATTCCACCACTTTCTTCTTTCTCTTCTCTCAACATACCCCTTCATTTCTGCTCAAAATACAAATATTCCATTGGGATTATGAGGCCCACCAAGTCCTAGAGACCAAGGCTGGTTCTTCCTACTGTTTTTGGAGACTCCAGTGGAAGATGTCTTAGCTACTCTTCTCTCGTTGCTGGAACAAAATACCCAACACTCAAAATTAAGGAAGGAAAGTTTATTTAGCTCACAGTTTGTGGAGGTTTCAGTCCATACTCGGCTGGGTCCAAGGCAGAGCGGCACATGGCAGAGGGCAGCAGTTCATGGTGGCAGAAAACAGCAAGAGCAAATGGGAGGAGCAGCAGCAACAATGGCTACAGAGAGCAAGTCTGTCTCTCTGTCTCCCTTATGTTGCATTTAGGCTATCCACCCCAGGCCGGGTGTAGTACTAGCACCATAATCTTAGTAGTACTCACATCCATAATCCCAGCAATGGATTGTGACTTAATCACAAAGTCCAGAAATCTACCACATGACTGTGTGAAGCTTTGTGGGGGGACACCTAGACACAAACAATAACAGAGCAAGAGGCTATCTGGGATCAGGGCCGCCTGAATCCACTGGTGTCCATCTTATTAAATCAACAGCCTGCTGCTGCTTGAGCACAGCTGCCCCAGTGAAGCTGTATGCCATGACTGTCAAAGGTGGAGGTGGTGGATGTGGAGATTTCACCCTGGATAGGCAGCGGGATCCACGTGCTCCCCAAAGCTCCGCTTGATCAGAGTGGGGAGCACGAATGAATTCTGATTCCTTTCCCTGATCTGCTGTTCTGCTGGATGGTCTCGGAAGGAAAGTAGGTTCAGATGGTCTGGGTGCTGGTGGCGGCCATGCCCTTGGCAGCTTGCTCGGCTAGCAAGTGCTCATCTCTCGTGGTTGAGCTTCTCAGAGTCCGCTATAGACAGAAACCCACACAGCCCCAGCCTATACCATCACCTCCCGCCAGTCCTCGCTTCGCTGTGCATCGGTTCCTCCATTAACTTCAATGCATGTGAAATGACCGCAGCACCAGGGTTCTTAACCAATATTGCTAAAATTACCACATTTCCAAAACTGATATACAAATGATGCAATCCCAGTCAAAATGCCAACAGCATTCCTTGTAAAACTAGAGGAAACAGGGCTTGTGACACAGCTCAGCAGCACAGACCTTGCCTGGTAAGTGCAAGGTCCCGAGTTCAACTTTTGGTACAAAAAACAAACAAGCAAACAACCCTAGAGAAAATAATTCTAAAATGCATGGATTTGTATTCTTCTGAATCCCTTCTTTGGTAGTAGTTACCTAGAAGCTCCAGCCTGGATCAGCAGGAAAGAGATTTTGTTTGGTTATCAATAGCTTCCTTTGATATGGGCCTGGTAGAGTTCATCTCTTCACAGGTTAGCAGTGGAAGCCCCCCATAGGGTAAGAGACTCAGCAAAAGCCATGCAGTTAGTTGATAGTGTGGCAAGGTTTGTAAATTCAGGGCTAAGTTGTTGGTGAATAAAATCTCCCTCCACTGCATTAGGACCCAGTTGTTTTTAAAGCTCTGTCCCCAAATACATTCCAGATGTCCTTCCACCCCAGTTCTGCTACAGCTGCCTATTTATCAGGCTCTCCTCCTGTCTAGCAAAACTGTCCTCACCCTGCAGACCAGATATCACTTTCCTGGGGAAGCTTTCCCCACTGCTTCTTACACCCCCAGTGACCTGCCCAGAGAGTAGGGTCTGTCCTGCCCCGCCTCAACCTGTCTGCACCTCTCCCAGGCTTTGCAGAAGAGGCTGTTCATCAATAGTCACTGATAAACAATGAGTTAGCTGTGAACTACCGGTGCCCACAGTAAGCCACTAGCAGAGTTCAGATACAGGATTTTGCTTCTACTTTTTCCACTGGTTTTTAAAGAGCAAGCCAAGTGTGGGGATACATGCATGCAGCCCCCACACTCTGGAGGCCTGAGGCAGGAAGACAGGAAGCTGGAGACCAGTCCAGGCAACTCAATGACTTAGCAAGACCCTGTCTTAAAACTTAAAAAAGGATGGGGTGTAACTCATTGTGATGGCCCTGGATTCAATCCCCAACACCATGGGGGCAGGGGAAGGGGAGAAGAGAAAAGAAAAAAACCCTGATACATGTCTGGATATGTGATCCCAAAATGTATAGCATGAAATGTAACACAAAATGTTTTGGTGCGTAGCTTTTTTTTTTTTTTTTTTTAATGAGTTTAGTATAGGGTCTACAGAGTTTCACTATACAGATCAGACTTGTAGTGATCCTTCTGTTTTCAGCCTCATAAACACTGGGATTACAGGCACGTGCCACCACGCCCAGTCTTAGTCTCAGTGTGCCCCGGGAGGGGGCAGTCTGACATGGCAGGCCAGGGATTGAATCCCAGTCCCTGCACCTGCCTAAGCAGGCACTTTAATCCACTGAGCTATCAGCCCGGCCCAGTCCATAGCTTTTTATCTGAGCATTTTTCACACTGGGGGAGGGGGGACATCACCAAACAGTCAATATTAAAGGGACGGTGTGATTGCTGATTTGTTGTGCTCACTTGAGTAAGTAATGCCCGGATACATTGGCTTGGCGTAGCTCTGGATGTGGGACACTCACGCTAGGGAAGCACTATCACCAGAATGGTATAAAGCAGGCAGGAAGGAAGGGTTGCTTCTGTCTTCTTCAGAGAGCACCAGTCTCCATTTCCCCTTGGACATGGTCTCCTGATGGAGACCCACCCAGGGCACTGTATGGCACCCAGGCTTTCACCTGGAGCCTTCCAAACCCCTACGTGCAGTTGTATGGAAGACCAGCAAGCTGCCCTCCCCTAGAAGCACAGCCCCTTGCCTCATCCTGACTTGATCTCTCCTCCCACCCTATTCACGCAGTGAACTCTATTCACTGAGATGTGCAAAGCCAGCTATACTGGAGCAGATGTTCCCTTCACTGGCCAAGAGAATGTGGTCAGCTCCTGCTGAAGGGCCAACATGTCTTACCACAGCACACAGGAGAGAATCACCACCCTACTGATGGCTGGAACGGGGGCTCAAGCAACAGCCTGTGAGGTTCCAGGGCCAAGACATGAGGTAAAATCTCAGCAGAGACCATGGGACTCAGAAAGAATTATACCTTCCTGGTAGTAAGGTGCCAGTCTTGCACACCTCAGTCCATCTGTTGCACTACTAGTTGGAGGGCCTCTGCGCCTGGTGCAGAAATGCTCCTTTCCTCATTACAGCCAATGCCTACAAAGTCTCTCTCCCCTAGTAACACTCTGCCATGGCCTTCACCCACCCCCCGATCAGTACCAATGAAAAACCACATGCATTTGGACTCATGGCTCTTTGTTCCATAGAGAACACTGGGTCATCCCCCAGCTCCTCATTGGCAGGGCTTTCTCTATTTGTCTCTATTTTGCACTGACATGACATATTGCTGGGAAACAGACCTGAACCCTCCGCAGGGGTTTCAGGACAGAAGCAGATGGACATTTTGCATTCTTCCACATCCAACTCTGGATCATAATACATAAATTCTTAGATATTTTCTGTTATGACTGTTTCTCTAGACATGGACTGATACCAATGGCAAATAATTTGCACATATGTATATGATGAATTATGACAGCACTGTTTAAAATCATGTTTGTGAGAAGTTTTTAATGTCATGAGAAAGTACTTATGATGAGGTAAGATAGAAAGGGGAAATGAGGGGCCAGCTAAATAGCTCAGCGGATTAAAGTGCTTGCAAGCAGGCGCAGGGGCCAGGGTTCGATTCCTGGGCCTGCTGTGCCAGCCCCACCCCCAGGGCACGCTGAGACGGCAATTGAGTCTGGGCGCGATGGTGCATGCCTATAACCCCAGCTCTTGTGAGGCTGTAAACAGGCAGCTCACTATGAGTCTGAGACCCTGAACACCCTGTAGAACCTTTCCTTAAATACAAAAAAGAAAAAGAAAGGGGAAATGAAATATCTACATGCAATAATGTTCCATCCACATAAAATACTCATTAAACCAAACTGGAAGGCAATAATAGATGATTGGACTAGGGGCCATTGTGTTTCTGCCTTGTTTCTTTTTGCTTGGGACAGGGTCTCACTGTGTAGTCCAGGCTGGCTTCAAACCTGTGGTGCTCCTCCTGCCTCAGCCTTCTAACTGCTGGGATTATCCGTGTGTGCCACCACACCCAGCCTAAAAGAAATAGTACTGTCCATGTACAAACCTATTATTTTCATCAAATGTCTACTGTACATAATAATTTGTGTTTTAGTTTTATATGACCAGCAGCACAGTAGGATTCTTTTGGGGGGAAGGCGAGCAGAGGCAAGGTCTCATTATGTATTACAGGCTGGCCTTGAACTTGCTATGGAGCCCAGGCTGGCCTTGCACTTGGGGTGATCCTCCCGAATCAGCCCCCCAGGTGTTGGAATTACAGGCATGCGCCACCACGCCTGGCCACACAGTAGGTTTCTCTGTAGTGGTAGCACTGTGAACACGTGAGCCATACATTGCACCATGATGCTAGGACAGCCCTGATGTCACCAGATCAGAGGACAATTTCAGTACCTTTATAATCTCGTGGGATACCACATGGCCTGCATTACCCAGAATGCCATGATGTGGTACATGACTATACATTACAAATATACAGATGTAAGGAACACTTTTCTCTAGGTCTGTGTCTTTTCATTTTCCTAATGGCATCTTTGTGCATGTGTGTGTGTGTGAGTGTGTGTGTGTCAGCATGCATGAGCTTGTGTGTGAACATGTGTGTGTGTGTGAGTGTGCATGTGTGTGTGTGCATGCATGTGTGTGTGTGTGCCGTGAGATGGGGTCTCTCTGTACAGTCCAGGCTGGCCTTGAACTCACAGCCATTCTCCTGCCTCTGCCTACTGAAAGCTAGGGTTACAGGTGTGTCTCATGACACGTGGCTTCAGTGGTGTCTTTTGATAGGCAGTGTTTTCTACTTTTGATGAAGACGAGTTTTCAATTTTTGTCTCTTATGCCTTTTGCAACTTGTCAAAGGTTTTTCTGTCTCAAATTCATGGACATGTTTTTCTGTGGTTTATTCTAGATTGTAGCTTTAGATTTCATATTTAGGTTTATGATCATTTTTTTCTTATCAGAACAGAGGAAAAGACTTAAGCAAAGACATAAAAGCAGCAGACTGCTAGTGAGATTCCCACTATTCCTTCCTAGGGAGGGTCAGGGCACAATTTGACCTCATTGGGATAGAGAATAGGTGCTCTTAACTCTACTCCATAGACAGCTAAACTTGCACATCCTTTTATTTATTTATTTTTTAATTTTATGTACTTGCTATAGGGTCTCACTGCACAGCTTGGACTCATAGTGATCCTCCTGTCACCTTTCCCAGCGCTGGAATTACAGGCATTCACTACCAGCAGTCTTGGGGCACCCAGTGTGGGGCCGGCACACCTTGTGGTATCTGGGATCGAAGCCCGTCCCTGCGCTTGCCTAGGCAGGTGTTTAGACCGCTGAGCTGTCTCCTGGGGCCTTAACTTGCACTTTCTTACAGTGAAGGGCTTGGGGATAGATTTAAGGAACTCGGGGGAGGGAAGTAACAGGGAATGTATAGCACTGCGCAGAAACTGCAGGCTCAAAACGACCTCTCACCAGTGTGCAGTCAGGCCTGACTCTATGCGCCTTCCACGGCCCCTGAAGACCCGTGAGACCTGCGGCCCTGCATCACCAACGGCTCAAAGCCAGGAAGCGCTGGGGAAGGCAGAGAGAGGAGCAAAGCAATCGGATCGTTGCTTTCTGCTTCCCTATTTTTGGTGCTGGTGCTCACACCCAGGGCCTTGAGCATGCCTGGCAAGTGCCCCGCTACCACTGAGCTGCCACGCCCCCGCGGTAGTTATACCCAGCTGGCATGAAATAGGTGGGAGCTGTGTCCCAATTTGGGTGCTGAGAAGGGTAACCAGGACGCAGGGCTCCACATCCCTGGCCCCTCCGCGCTGCTAACACCGCAGCTGCGACCCCGCGAGCAGGTGTGCGCACTGCACAGCCGGGCAGACCCCATGTCTGATGGAACGGAGGACCTCGGGGCGCGCCCTCGGCGCGTCTTCTACGTGTAGCAGGGTCGCACCTTGCTCCTCGGCCCAAGACTCCTGCTTACGCCAGCCCAGCCGCGTAACATCTTTGGCCTTCTTCCCAAGGCAGAAACGACAGCGACCGGCACGGGCGGCCAGCCAGGCCACGGCTGCGGTGGGGCTGTGGCATGCTACCAGAGCCGCCTTCTGTACTCAGACGTTTGTTTTCCAGCTCCCAGGATCGCTGCCCACAACGGCTCATAGCCACATCTTTCCTCAGGAATGGCTTTGGCCGAAGGGAGCTGCCATACTTAGGGCTACAGCCTTCCAGGGTCAACGATAAAGGGAGACAGGGAAGGTCTCCATGCCACAGCCTTGTGTTTCCACCTCATCTAGGAGGTAACCCAGCTCCAGGGGTCCCCAGGAGTTTGGCCAAGGTCCTATACTGCATTTCTTTATGGAAATGCTGTTTTCACTGTTCTTCCTAATAAATAAACCTCCTGCAAGCAATTCTGAGTTCTACGGTATTTTTCTGAGGAATCCACTTAAACAGTGACAATGTTAGAACTCATTACCAATTCATTGTATTACTTCCCCTTTTGTTCTAGGCCTAGATACATCTTATGGATTCTTTTCAAAACAGCGTTCTAAGTAACTTACCCCCTTCCCCAGTGATAAGCAAGCTGAAACCCATCTATCACCCTGCTCCAAGCCTCATTTCAATGTCATTGGTGGAGACCTTCCCAAGCTGGTGGCAAGAAGAAGGGGTGGGGGGGTGGGGGGGACACACCTGAGGAAAAGTGCACCAAGGAAGCGAAAAATACTTGACTCCCAGGACTTGGGCAAAGCCAATCTAAACCCTTTACCCCTAATTTTCCAAAGGGTCCCCAGATGGGAGGTAGCCCTGGGCTGTCATTTGTGGGCAAGAAGGCAGGAGAAAGGGATCAAACAATAAAGGACCTGCCGCTCACTCCCTGCCAATTTACGCATCTGTGTCACATGTACTTCACCCCCTCACACCAAGGACACATCTCTGGCCACAACCAGTCATCCTAAGACCCTCCAGCTGTCCCCCAAGGCCAACACAATCTGAAAATCTGGTGACCCTGGAAAGCCACTTACCTGGAGGCAAAACATTAACTGTGCTCTGTGTCTCATCAAATGGGGGAAATACACACGTAAGAGTTCAAGACTCATGCTTGGCTTCACTGTGCAGCTCATGCTTGAACTCACTTTGCAGCCCAGGCTGGTCTCAAACTCGTAATTATCCTGCCTCCTCAGCCTCCTGAGTGCTGGGATTATGGAGGTGCACCACCATGCCTGGCTTAAGACTCTTGGGTTTCTGTGCACAGATTCCAGGCAGAGGGTAGACAATCCTTCTTTCTCTAAAAATAAGACCTAGCTGGAAAATAATCCATCTTGAAACCTAGAGATCAAAAATGCCAGTCCAAGTCAGCTTATTGTCACCTTCCCCACCTCACAGTGGAGCCACCAAGCAAGGGAACCGAGCCGGCAGGTGAGATGAGGACAGCTGCCTGAGCTGAAGGTTTTTGATCTCTAGTTTCCAATGCTGGTTATTTTGCAGCTAGCTCCTATTTTCAGGGAAACAGAATTTGCTCTTGATAGCAGTAATATCAATGGTACAGTTAGGGCTACAGGACCACTCCCCTCCACTCACCAGAACCTGAACGACACCCAGGCCTAACCCCTTGGCCTTGTCCTGAGGCTTGCTACCCACAGGCAGGGATAAGTAAAGCAAAAACAAAACAAAACAAAACAAAACAAAACAATCCATAAACCTGTCCTGGAAGATTCTAAAGTCCCAAACTGGTTTGCATGCATGCTACATTCTCTAGCATGACCTTTAGTAACCTTTCTTCACATGGAGTTCAGTGAGGGTTCATACATATGGACTGCTTCTCATAGATCCATTTGTAACAGAATGAATTATGGGAAAGGGCACACAGCCAACAGGACTCAGCAACCTGTCAATCACATTGTCAGTCATGCTCTGAACGGCCCAAGGGGAGGCGTCCTAGAATGTGTGCAAGACTAAACTCTTGACCCCAACACCTTCAGAGCTCAGGCTCAGGCCATTTTCCCTCCTGCTGCCGAGAGCCTGCTCGCTCAGAGTGCACTGTGCCTGATCAAACCTCGCTCCTCTTTCCTGACCATCAAGTGCTGCACCCAACTCCGTTCACTGTGTGCAAGAACCTAGGAATCCATCCACACCCACATCACTCACAGCAACAGCGGCAGCTCTGCCTTATCAAAGTTGGCCCCTCCTTGGTCTCTGTGGAAGAAGCAGATCCAGAGAAAAATATACCACCGCTGAGAGAAAAGCTTGACCTTGAGCAGGTCATGAAGTGGCTGAAGTTGGCATAATTTCCAAACCACCCACTCTTACTACATTCCTGCTTTTCCTTAACCCATGCCTAGGCCCCGCTGGAGTTCTTCATAAGTGGAGGATCGAGAAGGAAAACTTCAAGCGTGTTGCAGAGAGTGCTTCACAGGATAGGCTGGCACCAGCTAAGCAGCTGCAGGACGGGGACCCCACCAAGACTAGGCCTGGGGGTGGGCAGGGCCTCACGGAAGGGACAGAGGAGAGATCTGACGGTGGTGACGGCTGATGACTTGGGCACAGCAGAATGGAAACAGCCGAGTGACCCAGAGCAAACAAAACAATGGAAGGAGCACGCGAAAACTTCTAAAAACAAAATTAGAATTAATATCCTGGGAACCATAAGAGAAATGAAGAACAGAATGCCAAGGAAAAGGAACAAAATTCAAAAAAGAATTCAGTGAAAAAAATATATATAGACTAATACAATTTTAAAATTCAAATGAACAGAATGTGGGAGGCAAAGACAGGAGGATTGTTGAGAGTTTGAGACCAGCCTAGGCTACAAAGTAAGCTCAAAGCCAGCCTGAACTGCATAGCAAGACCTTGTCTCAAAAAGGAAAAAAAAAAAAAAAAAATCAAATGACAGCTGAGTGTGGGGTACATACCCATAATCTACTACTTAGGAAGCTGAGGCAAGAAGATTCCAAATTCAACACCAGCCTGGGTAACTTAGCGAAATCTTGTCTTAAAACCAAATTTTTAAAAGGCTGAGAGATGGAGCTCAGTGGTAGAGCACTTAGCAAGTATGTAAAATGCCCTGGGCTCAATTCCCAGCACTGCACACAGGAGGAAGGAAGGAAGGAGGGAAGGAAGGAAAAAGAAGGGAAGGAAGGAAAGAAGGCAGGAGGGAAGGAAGAAGGAAGGAAGGAAAGAAGGCAGGCAGGCAGGCGGGCTTTTTCGATAAAATGCAGCTAATAGGTATCACCTAAAGAGAGAAGGAATAAAGGACAGGAAAGAAACTATGAAATGATAGACTATTTCACAGAACTACATGGTATGAATTTCCAGATTTAGAGTGACTACGAAGCCCCACACAATAATGCAGATGATAAAGCTAACAACCATAATACAAAGGAACACGCCAGTGTACAGCAACATGAATTTTCAGACAACTGGGGATAAAGGGCAAATTTAGCTGGTTTTATAAATCATGTTAAAAAATGTTCCTTGCTGTGGATTGAAATAACCATGAAGGTTTTTTCTTCAAATATTCTCTTCTTTTATCTAACGCCATCATTATTTTCCATCCTTTGCCCTTTGAATTCAGCTCACCATACATAAGCCAAATCCTTTTACTTCCCCAGCAAAAATTTACCAGATTCAGGAAATTCATTAACAGAGCAGAATTCTGCAGGAAGCCTGGAGCCAACCGCATTTCAGTCTTGACTAACACAGATGATAAACCTCAGCCCACTTAACCTTTCCAATTTATAACTCAGTTGGAATATAAAGGTGTCTTTCTTTCGAAAGGCTATTTTTCAAACTCTCTAATGAAAATGCTGGGGAATATTGCTACCCATTCTTCCTTTCCTCCCCAGGCAAAGAGCATTCCTCCGCTCTGAACAGAGGGGGCTCTGTGTGATAAATGGTCCAGTGTCGGGGCCCTGCGCGGCCGCTGACATCTCGTCCCCAGCGCTCTCAGCTCGCTGCTCCTCTGCACTCCTTGCCCTGCCGGCCAGTGTTCAAGGCCCAGGCAGTGGCAGCCGCGTGAGCTCCTGGCCCTCGCGCTCCAGGCAGCGTGCCTCTTCTCCCGCCACTGCCCTCCGCTCCCCAGGCCCATGTCTCAGGCTCCACCGCGGCGATGCAGCTACGCGGCAGTCCCCGGGGGCCGGCTCTGATGCAGAGGCCCCAGGCCGGACACGCGCAGCCCGGCTGTCCCCATGCCTCCGGCCGCCGCCTATGAGCTTCCTTGGACGCTCCTTCGGTCCCTTTCAGGCCCTGTTGTCTTTTTAAATTAAGTTTTGTGGTACAATTTAGGCACACACATTTTTTTTTTTTATTTAAATGTAGTTGGTACCGGGTCTGCAGGGGCTCACGACACAGATCAGACTTGTAGTGATCCTCCTGTTTTCAGCCTCCTGACAGGCACGCGCCGATCTCAATCCCTGGCTCAGTTTGCCCCAAGGGCGGGGCCAGCATGGCATGTCAGGGATGAACTGCAGTCACTTCATTTTGAACAGTTTTTTTTTTTTTTCTATTTCACATATCTATAGTATGTTGATTTTTTTTTTTTTCTTTCTTTTTTTGGCTGTACCAGGGATCGAACTCAGGACCTTGTACGGTAAGTGCTTATGCCACTTAGCTATATCCCCGGCCAGTATGTTTTGGTTCTTATTTACATTTTCAGTTTCTCACAACAGAAAGAAAATGTGATATTTACATATGTGTGTCTGATTTATTTCACTTATCATTATGGTCTCAAGTTGCATCCATTTAGGTATAAATATTTCAATTTTATTGTTCTTCATGCCTGAGTAATACTCCAATATATTTAAAAAACCCACATCTTTTTTATCTATTCATCAGTGGATGGCATTTGGTGATCATGGTATCTCCCCTGCCAGGTAAGTAGAGTTGATGGCATTTGGATTGCTTCCAAGATTTACTTATAACAAACCGTGCCACTATAAACATGGGTATGCATATAATCACTGGAGTGCGATGCTTTGTAATTCTTCCAGGAATACAACCTGAAGGGAGAAGAGCTGGGGCAAATGGGGCCTGTAATCCTAGTTGTTTGAGGAATCTCCGCACAGATTTCCATAGTGTTTGTACCAGCCTACACTCCCATCGACAGCAGAGAAGGGTTCATTTTTCCCCACAGCCTCTCTAGCATTTGTTATGGGTTCATTTCTTGATGACAGCCATTCTTTCTGGAATGAGATGGAATCTTAGTGCTGTTTTAATTTGCATTTTTCTGATGACAACGATTTTGACCATTTTTTCACATATTTAGTTGCCATTTGTACTACTGAGAAGTATGAATTCATCTCAGATGCCCATTTTAGGATTGGGTCTTGGAATTTTGAGGATCTGACATTTTCCACTTCTTTATGTATTCTAGATATTAGTCCTTTGTCTGAAGAACAGCTGGCAAAAAATATTTTCCCACTCTGTGGGTTGTCTTTTCACTTTGTTGGTGATTTCTTTTTGCTGTGTAAAAGCTTTCTAATAAGATAAGATCCCAGTTGTGGATTCTTTGTGATAATTCCTGTGTGATTAGGGTTTTATTCATAAAAATTCTAAGTAATCCAGTATCAGTCAATGGACATGTAATTAAAAGCCTACCAACAAACAAATGGCCAAGACTGATGGATACACAGCTGAGTTCTACAAGAAATTTTGAGAGGACATAATGCCATCATTCCTCAATCTCTTTAATGAAATTGAAAGAGAAGCAATTCTCCCAAACTCATTCCTTGAAAGCAAGTATTACTCTGTCACCAAAACTAGAGAAGGATCCAGCCAAAATACAGAACTATAGGTCAATCTCCCTAATGGATATAGATGCAAAAATTCTCAAAAGGTGCTAGCAAACAGAATATGGCAAATCATCAAAAAGATTATACACCACAACCAAATAGGATTGCAACAGATACAGAGATGGTTCAATATACACAAGTCAATAAACATAGTACACCATATCAACAGAGCGAAGGACAAAAATCACAGGATCATCTCAATAGATATAAAGAAAGCATAGTCCAACACTAATTCATGATAAAAACCCTAAAGAAAATTAGAATAGATGATTTTTATCTCAATATGATAAAAACCATCTATGACAAACCAATAACCAACATTATATTAAATGGTCAAAACCTTGGGACTGGGGAGATGGCTCAGTAGGATAAGCACTTGCCTGGCAAGTGTAAGGGCAAGGGCTTGAGTTCAATCCCTGGTTCTGGAAAAAAAAAAAAAATATGGTCAAAACCTGAAAACTTTCATTCTAAAATCAGGAACAAGGCAAAGGTGACACCTATCACCACTCCTATTCAATATAATTTGGAAACATTAGGCAGAGAGGCTATACAAGAGAGAGAAATAAAAGGAAAAAAGATAGGAAAGGTAGATGTCAAATTATCATTATTTACATATGATGTAATACTATACACAGAAGATCCCAACAACTCTAGCAAAAGACTTCTAGATCTAATAACCAGATTTAGTAGCATAGCTGAATACAAAGTCAACACTCAAAAAATCAATAATATTCCTGCACATAAATGACAAAATATATACACAAAATAGCTAAGATAATTGTACTACTAATTTCTATATATTTATTGAAAGAAACAGTTAATGCTTAATTGTTTAATAAATTTTATATGCCTATATCTGGTAATCTGAACAACTACTTTTTTTTTGAACTACTACTTTTAAGATAGCAATATTCAATATAACCACAATTGTAAATTTTCTGAAAAAATAAAACCCTAAATGACAAACTCATTGAGAGAGAAATGAGGGCAACCACACCCTTTACAGTAGTATCAAAATAAAAAAAAACAAAGAAAGATTTAGAAATCAATTTAATGAAGGAAGTAAAAGATCACTACATTGAAAACTACGGTACATTGGAAAAGGCGATCAAAGAGGATGTCAGAAAATGGAAAGATCTCCCTTGCTCTTGGGTGGGGAGAACAACATAGTGAAAATGGCCATACTCTCAAATTTTCTATATAGATTTAATGTAATCTCAATCAAAATAGCATTAGCATACCTCACAGAACTAGAAAAAACATTCTTAAAATTAATTTGGAAACAAAAGAGACCTATGATAGCAAAAATATTTCTAAGCAGCAAAGGCATGGCAAGGGGCATCACAATCCCTGACTGATTTGGTATTATACTACAGAGCTACTGTGCTAAAAACAGCATGGTACTGGAAAAAACAAACAAAATGAAAATAGAGCTGAGGATCACTGGAATAGACCAGAAAATAAAAAAGCAACTCCAGACACTCTTAGCCACCTGATCTTTGACAAAGTGGCCAAACATGTTCACTGGAAGAAAGATAGCCTCCTTAATAAATGGTGCTAGCAAAACTGGCTTTCCATATGCCGAAGACTAAAACTAGACCCATTTGTACCACTGGGCACTAAACTAAAATCAAAGTGGATCAAAGATCTAAATATTAAAACAGAAACATTAAACTTGCTGAATATTCTTTAGGGTATTGTGGGTCCATTTAAAACCACCCCCACACGTGTATTTCTGAAACAGATCGTTTCCCTTCTGCTTCTACATGGCTACTCAATCATAAAAATCCAGTAAATGAAGACTAATGCCCAAGTGCTTGGTATACATCATCTTTACATACCCAATCCTCACCAGATATTCCTTGAGCTCCTATGACCTGTCAAACAAGCCTTCAGGTAATATGGGGGAAATCCTGCCCTCATGAAGCTTCTACTTTGGTGATGTAGCACATTCAAAGAGTATAGGATCCACTATGCTCAGACCACAATTTTATGCAATTCAGAGGCCTGTTTAAGAAAGAGAATTTGGGGGTGGAGGTGTAGTTACATGGTAGAGTGTGTGATTAGTGTTTGCAAGGCTCTGTGTTCAATCCCTGGCAAACTCCTACCCCTCCCCACAAAAAGTCTAAATTTATTATGCCAAATACTTATGTATAATGACTATAGAAATTGTAAAATGTTGTGACAGAGTCCTGTCCAAAGGAAGGACTTATGGTTTAAGCTTCAAATAAAGTTCAAATAAGTTCAAAATAAACTCTCCACTGAAGAAAGAGATGACAGGTGTCTTATCTCCACTTTAGATGCAAGCAGCACTCATTATCCAAGTCTAAATGGCTGACCTGGCCAGGTGTGGTGGCACACCTGTTATCCCAGCACTTGGGAGGCTGGGGCAGGAGTATCACTGTGAGTTCAAGGCCAGCCTGGGTTACAAAGTGAGTTGAAGGCCAGCGTGAACTGCACAGCAAGACCCTGTCTCAGAAAAGACCCAAACATGTTTTTATATGGCTGACTTGGTGTCGCTAAGGCTGCAAAGAAAGCACATCCCTCAGCTACCAAACCAGCGAAGTAGGAAGGAGCAGCAGGCATCTGAATGGGGGTAGCTCATCCTCCTCCAGGGGACAACTCAGGTTTGCTGGTGGGAGAAGCAGGCTGCCCAGACATCACTGCATCCGCCCCACAAGGTGATGATTAACCCCTCAAGGTAGTTATTATAATTATAATCTTACATTGTGGTTTTCATTTTCCATAGGCTCTAAGTGCTTACAGTTTGAATGCTTGTGAATTTCTCTGTAGTTGGGCTGGCTTAAAATTCCTTCTCTGACTGTCTGTGACTCAGCAGCAGCAGGAGGAGATTGAATGGATCAGGGTTCCACTCCCCAGATTTTTCTGAACAGCAAGAAAGGTGTGAAGTGTGTGCAGTGGTATTACTTGAAACAAAAGGATATATGCGTACATCAGCTAGAAAATGCAGGACGACAGACACTTGTATTTTGCTATGGGTTGGACACGTGTCCCACAGAGGTGCATGTGCCAAAGCCTAGGTCACCAGGCTGTGGTGCTATGAGGGGACCGTGGAGCATGTAAGAGATGGAGCCTGCTGGGAGGCACGTAGGCCACTGGGAGCGTGGCCTTGAGGAGGAGATCTGGACTCTCCCCTTTCCTCTTTCTCAATTCTTCCCAGCGGTCATGAGGTACACAGGTTCCTTCATCAGGTGCTCCCACCGTGAGCATAAAAACAGCAGGCCAACTGACCATGGACTGAAACCTCCAAGCCTGTGTTAATGTAAACCTTTCCTTTTTTTTTTAAGTTGACTGTCTCAGGTACTTTGTTGTAGTAACGGAAAGCTACTGGTTTATTTTGCTAGGGTGTGTGGTTGCTCTCTCAGGGGGAATTTTAGTGTGCAGCGTCTCCAAATCTGTTCCATTTATTTAACAACTATTTATTGTTTACTATATCCCAGGTTGTGTTCCAGATGTTGAGGATATAGCACCTCCTTCAGAGGATCATACAGGGCCAGTATTTCAGGACTCCACTCTGTTCTCTTCTCTTTACCTCCTGTCCTTTTATAGCCTTTTACATTCTTTATTATCTTGTTTCCTGTAACAGTCTCTTGATTGTACTGTCTTCTGCCACCAGCAGTGCCAGACAACTCTTGGTGGTGATAGTAATGACAATGATGATAGTTATCACGCACTTCCTTTTCAGACATAACACAACTAGTCCTTATAACAACGCTCCATAAAACTGAGAAAAGATATCTAATCTGCCCAGGGCTATAAAGCTTAAAATATGGATCTGGGATTTTAAATGCAAATCTGTCTGAATCCAAAAATCAATCTTGTTACACTATACTGTGACACTTGTCACACTTCGCACTACAAACCGTACTGCACTGTCTGCTGTATAAGCTCTACTACTAACATCATGACCTTCTTCCAATTCTATGTTAAGTCTAATCTCAAAAATTACAAGCCAAACACTGGTTAATGCTTACATGGGATATTCTCATCATCTGCGCCTTCCTGGGTAAGGCAGAACGCGCTCTGCTGAGCTCTTTGTCCATCCTGTGTGCTCCTCTTTAGGTCTTGTTCGTTTGAATGGCTCATCAGCATCCTTCAAAGACTCTTCTTTGTTTTCAGGGAAACTTACAATGAGCTTTTTAAAAAGTATGTCCTACATGTTATTTATTGCTGGTGATCTTAAAAATCTGCGTGACTTTTTTAGGAACCTGGATGTCAATCATTAAGCTCAAAAAACCAAAAAAACTCAAAAATACATCAACCCAGAATGAAAGAAAGATGCCCGTCTAAAGCTGAACGTGGCAGCACATGCCTCTAATCCCAGCACACAGGAGGCTGAGGCAGGAGAGACACATTGCAAGTCTGAGGCCAGCCTGGCCTACACAGTGAGCTTGAAGCCAGCCCGGACTACATAGCAAGACTATCTCAAAACAAATAAATGAACAACAACAAAAAAAATCAAAATGTTTATATCTGTTGATTCACTGGGACTGTTTCTGAGAATCAATCACAAGAGAACTATGTTTTGAAAAGCATCTTTAGAGAGTAGAATGGAGGTCACTAGATGCCAGGAAGAAAGGTGGCAGGCAACAGAGTGAAGTTAGACAACAGATGCCAAAATATAGTCGGATAGAAGAGTAAGCTCCACAGCACTGATGGTGAACTGTAATTCAGAACAATTTGAAGAGATGAGTTTGAAGCTTTCTAATACAAAAATTAATAAATATTTGAGAGGGAAAGAGACATTAGCCTGATTTGCTCATGAGTTAGTCAGATTTCCACCATGGCAACAAATACCTAAGATAACTTAGAGGAAGGAAAGATTTACTTTGACTTAGGGTTTCTGAGGTCCCAGTCCTCGGGCACAGGGCCCCATTGCTTTGGGCTCATGGTGAGCATGTACAACATAACAGGAGCATGTGGTAGAGGAGCACTGCTTATATTTAGGCAGTTGGGAAACAAAGATGGAGAAGGGACTGCAGTCCCCATGCCCCCTTCACAGGTACCCCCAATGGCCTAACTTCCCCCCGCTGGGCCATTTGTCCAAAAGATTCTACTACTTTCCATTATCACCACAGGGGGTAGGGAGATGGCTCAGTAGAATAAGTGCTTGCCTGGCAAGCGCAAGGGGCTGAGTTCAATCCCTGGTTCCACCAAAAGGAAAAAAAAAAAAAAAAAGT
Organism: Octodon degus; assembly: GCF_000260255.1. Classification (NCBI taxonomy): domain Eukaryota; kingdom Metazoa; phylum Chordata; class Mammalia; order Rodentia; family Octodontidae; genus Octodon; species Octodon degus. The sequence continues at coordinate 833,870 of NW_004524599.1, forward strand.
AGGGTCATTATCACCACAGGCTGGAGACCAAGGTTTGATACGTGGGCTTTTGGAGGACATTTAAGAGCCAAGCATATCAGATCACTATGCATTGTGTATCAAATTATCACACTTATTTGATACACACTACATCCTGTGGATGTGTGCAATTACTGGTCATTTTTAAGAACTATATATAGTGATATTTTGTTGTTTGGTTTTTTTTGAGACAAGGTCTCCCTATGTATTTCAGGCTGTCCTTGAACTCACTATGTACTCTGGCCTGCCTCAAACACATGGCAATTCTCCTGTTTCAGTCTCCTGAGTGCTGGGACTACACTTATGTGTCACCATGTCCAGTTTATAGTGATGTTTAAAATTGTAGGTTTTTGTTTTGTTTTGTTCTTTGTATTTTAGGGTAGGGAAAGGTCTATAGGGTGTTCAGGGTCTCACTACTAGATCGGACTCATAGTGATCCACCTGTGTGCAACCTCCCAAGAGCTGGGATTACAGGCATGTGCCACCATTCCCAGACTCTAAAATGGTGTTAATTGATATCTTTAAACATCAGAGATGTGAAAAAATATACATATTTAGTAGATAGCAGCAGCTAGGTAGATTACATGTGAATGATGGGATTTATACAGTGATTAAAATGATTAATGACATAGCCCTGAAAAGAGCAAAGGAAGTGCGACATGGTTCTATGTGCATTACAATCCAGCTGTGTGAAATCTACATGCACACATCAATGTCGATTGGATGGACTTCACTGCTGCAGGATAGATACACACTTAAGGTGACATGAAGGTGGGTGGTGATCTTACACTTTCTTTATTAGAATTTTGTTGGAAGTTCATGAAATGGCTGATGATAAAAGACCTAGCTGGTCCTCTCACTCATGCTGCCCTTCATCTGCAGCTGGCTATGTCTCTGCAGAGTGTGCTCCGGTGAGCAGACCTGGCACCCAGGCTACAGCACTGGCTGATCAAGAAGCCTCCTGTAAGGAGTGACCAGCTAGAGAATTCCCTTTGAAATAAACACATCTCATTGGCACTGGAGGATAAAGGACAGGGGGGAAAAACCCAACAAATTGGACTGTGTTGTCCATGATGTAAGCTGGGAGGGAAGCTTAGACAGATTTGTGCTCTCCCTGAAAAAAAATGGAGATTGTATAACTTTGCCCTCCCTGAAGTCTTTTTTCCGATTAGCACCGCCCATGTGCTGCTCCTGTGCAGCCTTCTTTGTTTGGTGCTGGAAGCAAACATTTTAAATGATGATTAAATGTCTATAAATGACACATCAGGATCCAAAAACTCAGTGTTAATCAGAGCTCCTAAGGAAAGGGTTTCAAAATCCCTTTTCACACAAATACCTCATCAGCAACAAATGGAACATGACTGATCTCGCCCATGACACTCGAAGCAAGGCTCGCCTGCGGAGGTCATCCGAGAGGCATTCCAGAGCAGGGTGCATCCTGCAGCCCCAGTGTGAGGCATCTGCTCGGACTGCCAGCCAACTGCTTCCTTGAGGAGCATCTCATGCTATCCTGGAACTCTCAGAAAAGGCTAAAAATTGAGCTTTCACCCTCAGATAAACTTGGTTTCTGCAGAACATCAGGACTGTTACAGAGAGAAAGAGGAACGCTTGCAATCCAACCACAGCGTGAGAAACACTGAAGCTCCCAGCTGGCAGTGGGAGAGCTAGCATTTAACTAACTTCAGGGTGTGTCCATTCATCACTCATGAGGATGAGGCATCAACGCTGCTTCATCTACAGAAAACATGGGAACTCAGCCTCCAGGGACAGCTCTGCACCCTGGGCACCCCTCCTGCGAAACTCAGGTTGAAATCACCTCTTTGTGTGCTTAGTCAGGGCCCCATTGTTCCCAGAATGAATGTCCCATTCATTGCTGCTTTGTGACCACGGAGGTCTCAGGGACCGACCTCACCACTGGATAGATTTAATGGCCTTGACGCATCTCTGTGGTTAAGAGGCAGGCTGTTGTCCTCAAAGAGAAAAAGATCTATTCCTAATAGAGTAAAGAGCCAGAGGTCCAGTGCATACCTGTTTTCATGACAGGTCTGCAGGGAAACTACAGACCTATCCTTTGAATGGCCGTAAGAATGGGAAGCTTGCATTTGTCTAAATCCTATCAGATTAAAGGTGCTAGGACATTCCTGAGGTAAGACTTGGGAGAACCATCACATGACTGTGTAACTATGACCCCAGCTACACTTGATTGTGTCAACTACACTCCCAAAGTTCCAGTCTCCTGGCCATTTTTAAATTTTTTTATTTTTGGGAAGAGTCTACAGGGTGTTCAGGGTCTCACTACTAGATCAGACTTGTAGTGATCCGCCTGTTTACAGCCTCCCAAGAGCTGGGCTTACAGGCCCACGCCACCACACCCTTCTCAATTGCCTCTCAGCACACCCTGGGGGTGGGGCCAGTATGGCAGGCCCAGGGATCGAACTCCTGGCCCCTGCATCTGCTTACAGTCACTTTAATCGGATGAGCTATTTGGCAGGGCCTTGTGGCCATTACCAAAGTGCCCTATAAATCAAAATGCCATTAGTACTCAGAAGAGAGTGGTTTGTGCTGAGACATAAATTAAGTGTACATTGGAGGTCTATAGGGGAGAGGAAGAAAGGTTGGGCAGGGGTTTGCTCAGCTACTCTGCAGTCCAGAGAAGGCTCTGCAAGGCCACTGATTAATGGCAGAGCCACAGGCAGAGAGAAGCATCCTGTTTGGAGGAACAGGCCACCTGCTGCCTCTGTTGGGAGGAGCAGCCCTGGGGTGGGGGTGGGGTCCCAGCACAGACAGTGGGCTTCAAGGCTCAGCCCCGGGTCCTGGGTCAACTACGCTCCCCAAAGCTGGAGGCGTGTGAGGCACAGCCTCATGGCCATTATTCAAGTGCCCTATAAATCAAAATGCCATTAGTACTCAGAAGAGTGGTTTGTGGCTAAGATCTAAATTAAATGTGTACTAGAGGTCTATAAAAAACCAGAACTGTGTTTTAGAAAAGCAGAGAAGTGGTAGGATCCCTTTCTTACCTTTACTATTGTTAGATTTTTCAGAAGCATAGCAGAGAAGAGACAAGAAAGGATGGACAAGGCCTTGATTGCCGATGAGGACTGGAGAGGATTTCTTTGGGGGAATGGGGGATTGAACTCAGTCCCTTGCACTTGCCAGGGAAGCACTTATTCCACTGAGCCATCTCCCCGGCCCTGGAGAGGATTGATGGTAGGGAGGTGGGGGATCTTCTGATGTGAGACAGGAAGGCTGTGATTTTATGGGGTTTTGGTAGGGGTAGAGTTTGAGGGACAGGTCCAGTGACACACCAGGAGCTGAAGGGGCCTCCCTGAGGTGTGTGGGAAAGGCACCCAGCACTGAGGTGGGGAAGAAGGAAGAAGTGGTCACTGGGAAGATGAGCTGTTGTTTGGGAGCTTCAACCATGTTAAATCAGGGCTGTGATAATTTAGCAGTTTGTACTCAGGCCAGAAGCTATCAACTATGAGCGTAGGTCACCAACATGCCAGCCTGACCCATGAGAACCAAACCAAAGTGACACTAGCCAGCTCTTCCATGGTGGAAGGCAGGCAGGCTGGTGGATATGGACAACAGGTAGTGGGGTGTCCTACTGTGAAGAGGTTCTGAGAGCATTCGGGCCAGGTTAGCAGTCCGGCACCAAAGCCCAGAGTGAGGAATCCCAAATCCCATGGAAGTGAGCCCCTGGCCTCCGCTGGCTGCACGTAGCACCTGAGAGGCCTTGGGACCTCGGTGAGACTGCATGGTGCCCTTGGTGGGTCAATCACACACTGTGAGAAGAACTAGAGAAACAGGCCTCCTCTTGCCTTGCTGGTGGGCAAATAACTTGGAGTTACCTCTGTAAAAAGCACCTGGTCCTGTCTATCAAAACATCAGATATACGCATCCTAAGCAAGTGATTCCACTCTGTGATTTCCAGCCCACTCCAGGGACTTTTGTACTTTTGGAAAGTTGTGGTATGTTCAAGAGTATTCGCTTCAACATTGTTTGCAGTCACAAAATTATTGGTAAGAACTGCAATGTGGGGGCCAGGGAAATGGCTCAGTAGAATAAGCACTTCCCTGGCAAGTGTAAGGGTCTGAGTTCAATCCCCAGTTCCAAAAAAAACCCTGCAATGTGCATCTAGGAAGGTGGGAGATCTTCATGTGCTGATAAGAAGACATCTTTAATGCACAAATAGTCTGCTGAAATGTAGGTTAAAATTTTGAATGAGCATTATGTACTCATAAATGTACAAATTTATATCTCTGGAGGGAAACATAAGAAATGGGTGAAGGGAGGGAGGTGGGGAGAAGTCCAAGGATCAAGATTTGGACGTAGGTATATTAATTCCCCACAACAAATATATGTACTATGTATTACAAACATACACTAATAGTTTTAAAAATTAAAAAAAACAAAGATTATATTGTACAACTTAGGGAGCCTATAGTGCTCCAGTGTGGTTACGTGTAGGAGACACTTCCAGGTCCTTGTCTCGATCCAAGAAGCCAATATTTGTAATCCCAAAGTTACGTTATTGGAATCCCATCAAATTGATTCCAATCTACCACTTACAATGCAACCCATGGCGAAAATAAAGACACTAAATTATATCTTCAATGATCGGGGAGTCAAGGGGCTCTAAGTCCAGCCATGAAGATGGCTTTATGGAACCAAGAGAGCGACTCAGGGCCTCACCCAGTTTTATTCAGTGGGGGAGTGGCTTGAGGATTGACTGAGAACTGTGGGAAAGAGACTACTATGAGCTGAGCTAGGTGGGTGGCCTAAATTTACCTCTGCAATATGCAGAGAGGATATGCAGAGAGAGTAATCTGCATTATACAGTATCTAATGTTTTGGTAAGTCTGATGCTTCAGCTTTGGTGTAGCCTTTCAAGCCCCAGGAAGTCATGGCCTCTGTCTCCACGCTCGATCCCAGCTGGTGCCTCGGAGTATTAGCTCTACCATCATGTCTCAACCCAGCTCACATTAAAGAGCAGCAGGTGTAGGTTACCAGGGAAACACGCACACCACCTTCAAAGACTATCACCAGCACCTCAGCTAGACCAATATACATTGCTTAAGGCCAACTGAAGGATAAACAGAAGTCCTAGCCAGCTCTGCACATAACAATACAAGGAAATAGAGTCAGGCTCAGTCAAAATGGAGACAATTGCTCTTCTTTCAAGGAGAGCTGCTCAGGTGGTCCTCCACAGTTATGTTAAAATTAACTTTGAGAAAAATTAGTTTTGAGCACTGACAGTAGAAAAAATGGAAAATAATTTAATTTTCCTAAAACTATCATTTTTCAATTTATAAATTACTGTATTGATGAGAAATGATTGTGCATTCCAGTTATGAAAATACTCACATATTTGGCTCGAAAATTGTACTAGTTATTGTCACATTTCATCTCTGGACTTAAGAAAAATTTTGATCTGTTCTCTTCTTTTGCATTTTGCATCATGTGAATTTAAAAAAAAAAATCCCCTTCCTTGTGCTGTGTTGGGCGCTGTACACACACACACACACACACACACACGACAAGGAATATCCCTCAGGAGGCCTTTATCCTAACAGGTATCAGTGCCAAAAAAGGAGAAAAGCCCAGAGTCATCTGTTGAGTCCAGCCTGTTTGTCTAAACTCCATCATACCCCTGAAAACTGTCACACCTCCTGTGGTGTGGTTGGCCTAAAGAAAATGGAACCAAAAAGATCCACATGGATTCTGGAAGGAGAGTTGAATCCATCTGGGAATCTCCCAGCATTCAGCATCAGGACAGTAGTTGACCATGTCTAGGGAGTCAGGTTGGCTAGGTTCAACTTGACTTCCCAGAATTCCCCGTCCCAAATATTTATAGCGATAGATTTCCAGGGAGAGAAAGCCTGTGGCATTTTTTGAAGTCACACCTGGAGGTCCTCTGCCAGCTTGCCTCATGCCTTTGGGACGGTGGCCTGCAACTGCTCAGCCTCTGGCTTCTTTGTACCTCAGGCCATGAGTGTGTGTGTTGAGCTCTGTGACCAACTAAGGGCCCCTCTCTGCAGGACGCCACTCCGGCAAAGTCAGAATCCACGCTGAAGTTACTCCGACCACCTGTGGCCCAGCTCCTGCTGGAGATGCCTGCACTGCCTCCCCACTGACTGCGCACGTGCAGGAACATGCGCAGCTTCCCATCCTCTCTCCTGTGCGCGCCTCTGTGAAAGGTCCCCAAACTCTCCTCCCTTTATCCTGATTTCAGGGGGGCCTTGTTTTGCCTTCGGAATCTCCTCCTTGATAAGTCGCACGATCCAAACCCGCCCTATCCCAACCAGCATCTTTAGCATCCTTTAGAGACTGGGTCTCCAGGTCTGCTCCCTTTTCTCCCTATAAAGATTTCTGCCCTCAGAGACTCCTGAGCTGCACGTCACAGTACATGTCATCACGCAGTACACGTCATCATGCCAGTCCTGGGGTGCAGGCAACCTTCTGGCTGTGTCTGAGTTCTAGCAGCCGCCAGAGGAAGGCTGAGACGCGTCTATCTCAGCCTACAGCCTGCAGCTCTGCCCTGGAGCAGACCCTCTGTCACTGTGCTGGACGCAAATGCCACAGCCCTCGTCCTGATTTAGACGGACTCTGCATTTCCTGCAGTGTACAACGGGCATTCACTACTGTGAAGAGTCTGTCAATCTAACTCACCAATTTTTTTCCAGTTTTTTTTATTAGTACATGTTTGCATTAAAAAGATAGCTTCTTAATTAATAAATGATGCTGGAAAACTGGCCATCTGCACCTAGAAGATTGGATCTAGATGCACATCTCTTACCAAGCACTAAACTAAAATCAAATGGATCAGAGATCTAAAGGTTAAGACAGAAACCCCTAATGTGCTGGAAGATAAAACACGTAAAACTGTTGAAGATGTAGGGGTGAGCAGGTACTTGCTGAGCAGAATCTAGTGGTGCAAGACATAGTAGCAAGAATCAGCACATGGGGTTGTGTTCAATGAAAAGGCTTCTACTTTTTCTTTCTGACAGGATCTCACTGTATAGTTCAGGCTGACCTTGAACTCACACAGCAGCCCAGGCTGGCCTGGAACTCTCAGTGATCCTCCTGCCTCAGCCTCCTGAGTTCTGGGATTACAGGCATGCACCACTAAGCCTGGTTTAAACAGCTTCTGCAAGGAAGCAAAGGAAACCACTTTTGTTTGTTTTTAAATTGTTATGAACACATTCTTGCTGCAAGTGGTGTTTATTTCCTTGTGTGGAGTTGGTACACATGTGTAACACACCTTAAGTTTCTTTTGCCATCCTGGGGCCCTCCCTTTTTTGCCCCATCTCTCGGTTGGTTCTCTTCCCATTTGAGAAAGTTCTGTTCACTGCTTCCCATTATCTCCTCTTCACTTTATTCTTTATGTATATTTTTGATTTTTTATATAAGAGAAGCCATGAAATATTGAAGCTCGTGTGTCTGCTTTACTTAACCTTATGGCCTCCTTGTGCATCCATTTTCCTACAAAGGACTCAAATATGTCCTTGTTTAAGGCAGAGTAGTGTTCTGCATGTGTGTATATGTGCACAAACCGTATTTCCTTTCTGGACCTCTGGGCTGTCTGCAAGAGTTAGCTGTCATGGATTGTGTGGCTGTCCACATTGCTGTGTGTGCATCACCATAATACGAGATCTGTAACTCTTTAGAGACGATACCTAGGAGGAGAACAGCTAGGTCAAATGGAAATTCTAATTTTATTGCTTTGAGGAATCTACACACTGATTTCCTCACCTATTATTTTTTTAGAACTGGGGATTGAACTCAGCCCACTGCGCTTGCCAAGGAAGCACTTACTCTACTGAGCCATCTTCCCAGCCTCTCCTCACCTATTTTTAAAAATTAAGCAAAAGTAGGGCCAGCCAGCTAGCTCAGTGGACTGAAATGCCTGTTTAGGCAGAGCGCAGTGGCTGGGGTTTGATTCCCACATGCTGTGCTGGCCCTGCCTTGGAGCATGCTGAGAGTGAGATTGAGACTAGCGTGGTGATGCATGCCTGTAATCCCAGTTGAGGAGGATCACTATGAGTCCGATCTACACAGTGAGACCCTGTAGACCCTGTACTAAAATGCATTTTTTTAAAAAAGTAAAGCTATTAGGATTACAGTTCATTTACATAGGTAACAATTTTTGTTACAGATTATCAAAGAAATGCTAAAAAAACAAAGTCTGATTTTTTTCCTTTCTTCCCATCTAAAAGTGCATCTTGGGATTCATATATGTGAAACACATTATTTCACCTCCTTCTTCATCACAGCCGTGCTTATGTGTTAAATGCCAAGTTGTACCTGATCATGAATTATTGACCATACTCCCTTTAAAACTTAATTTGCTTTGCACTAGGCTTACGGATGACCTACTTCACTACAAGTACTTCAGGAACACTAAGTACGAGCTTTTTATTTGCAAATGCATCTTCTGTAATTACCTAGTTATAGTATTAGAGTCTTTTATTTATGTTTTTGTATTGATTCTAGAACATTTTAGCATGAAATGTTGCTAAACACTTATAAATCAAGAGCAATAAATGTGCAGACAACACTTGCCCACACCAGGAGCTCACACGGAGCTGCTCACCCATCACCTATTGTACTTATTCGCTGAAGTAAAATTACACACACATTTGTAACTGTTGCAGTAGGTATCTTCCAGAAATACCATTTAATCACGCTATCACACTTCACAAAATTAAGACTATCTAATCATCAGCTAATAATCAGTTCATACTTAAATGTCCCTGATTAGCTCAGAAATATCTACCTATAGTCAGTCTCCTTGAACCAGGGTCCAAGGTGGCACACGATGCTTTTGGTTAAGTTTCACATTAAAAGCTCTCATGAGAAAATTTATTGTCACTCTGCTTATTTTTTTTTTTTCAAATTTAAGAAGGTATTTTGACCTTGTGTAGTGACTCCGTAGACTATGGGGGCAGTGGATATATCTTTGGAATACAAGCCTTTTTAAGGTCAATGGAAGGGCCAGGGAGATAGCTCAGTAGAATAAGCACTTGCCTGGCAAGTGCAAGGGCATGAGTTCAATCCCTGGTTCTGCCAAAAAGAAAAAAAAATCATCTCTTAAGGTCAATGGATGTTTGAACTTTTTTTTTTTTTTTTTGCAGTACTGGATATCGAACTCTGGACCTTGTGCTTGCCAGGCAGGCACTTAAGCCTGCTGAGCTATCTCCCTGGCTGTTGGATGCTTGAACTTTGTTCAGCTCTTTCTGAATAACCACTCTCACAGCAGAGAGGTCTCAGCAACTCACAAATGCAGCCTCAGAATCTATTTTTGGAGCCACATCTGCCCACTGGCACTACCCAGTGTTGCTCCCTCCACACACCGTGTGATTTCCTTGTTCATGAGGGAAGGCAGCTTTAGAGCCATATTTCTTCCACTCACCTCAAGATTTTGGCATTCTCTATGGGCAACACTTTCTAAAATTACAGAGCTATATCTGCAGCGCTACCTGGAACGCAAAACCAGCCAGACAGGAAATGCATCATGAAGCCAGAGCTTCGTGTAAAAACCAAATTCTTTCTCGGTCCGTGAAGCCATTTCCCTGGAGAAATATTTCGCAGGTTATTGTTTCCTTTCATCTTAAAGACTATCTAGGAGAGGACTGGGATAGATGTAGGCAAAGATGTATAGAATGTTTAGCGAGGCCCTGGGAGGTTAGAAATTCTAGTTGAAAGGGGTGGACTCATATCCCGAGTGAAGCCAAGGGGTCTTTTCACTTCCAAGAAAAGGAAAATATTGAAGTTACAGCTGCTTTTGACTCAGGAATGTTTCAGTACATCACTGATATGTCAGCATTGTGCTGACTGAACAGCCGCAGTGAGGCTGGGGGAAGCAGGAAGAAATAGGATGTGTGTGTGAGAGGGGGGTATTTGTGGCTGTTTTTCTGAAGCTATGATCTAAATACTACAGATGGCATTGTATAGAGTGGAGATTCATTTGGCCCCTGCTTCTGAAGGCTTGAAAGTCTGAGAGTAGGGTGCTGGGTCATAACATGATGTGGCAGAGTGAGGGGTGCCTGCTTGAGTCTCTCCCCCACTTCGTAGAAAGCCACTAACACCATGCTGGGGGCCCCACCTCTTAACCTCACCGACTCTTAATAACCTCTCAAAGACCCCTGTCTCCAAATTCCATCAACGTGAATTGGGGCTGAGTTTCCAGTTGGAGGGAGCACTGGAGCCATAGCAAAGGTGAGCAGAATAGGTTTCTAGCTCCAGGGGCATGGAGCAAAGCTGCTTTAGAACCTGTCAAGAATGATCTATTGGATCCTTTGTCCAAGAGAATCCACGGGAGAACAAAGCCTCCAAGGCCTGTGGCATCCACTGTGTGCAGTGGATCCAGAAGGGTGCTCACTACTGACAGCAGAATTGGTGGGTGGGAAAAGTCTCTAGGGCACCATGTTAGAAAGAGTGAGCAGAAAGGCCAGTGGGATGCTGAAGCACAAGGTCTGGAGTTGTGGTCAGGTGAGACTGCTTCAGTTCTCTAAGCCCTCAACCTCACAAGCGGAGGGCTTTAGTGGAAAACCTGTGACCTCTCTCTCCAAGCATGCACAGCCAGATCTGGTCAGGAGGTGACCGAGCCCGCTGGGCTCTCTCCTTCCAAGCAGCCTCCTTGAAAGGTAGCTCACACACAGCATCTCAGCCCTTTGGGGACTTTTCACTTAGATCTCAAGTTTAACCAACCAATATTTCCAGCTGATTCACACGCCTTGCCTCCAGATCCAACTGCAAATGATTGAGGGCTCTTTATGGAGACAAGCTCATGTTCCTTGTTTGTTACTGACTGGTTCTTGGGCCTGCATTCTGTTCCCTAATGTCTCTGGTCCCATTTACCTATCTACTGCAAAGTGGTTGGATCAAACGGTCTCTAAGATCCCTCTAGCTTAAGAATTCCAGTCCTAGTCATGGATAAAAATCTGGAAATGCTCCCAAGAATGTGGGATGGGCTCTGGAAAGAATGGGGTAAAACACCATAGCACTAAGAGCAAACCAGACAATGACTTTAATTTCCAACTGTTCAAGTCCTGTATACAGTCTTTTCCAAAGAAGTGTGTTTATTTCTTTCAACGTATTTCTCTTTTTCTTCAGTCAGTTTGAGTTCACCTCTATCTCTTGGAACCAACACCTGATTAAAGGTATTCACTTTGCTGCTTGGCAAACTACCCTGATCCTTCAGGATTCAGCTGGGGTGTTTTCTGCCACGTGAAGCCTCCTTCAGGAGTGGAGTTGCTGCTTCCACAGGCTGGTTCACCCAACGGAGAATGTGTCCTACGTCAACTTGCTCTAGACATTCCTTCCCTCCCATTGAATGCAGGAAGGCTGTGCGTGTTGCCTGCTGAATCTCCTGGTACCTCAGTAAGGTGAACAGTAAAGGCCACTGCTCAGTAATCATTCAAATAAATAAATAAATAAATAAATAAATAAATAAATAAATAAATGGATTCACCAACCCATGGATAAAGGGAATGTTTCCTCTTTCTGTCAGGAATCTCTCTGGAAAGAAGTTGAAGCTCACTGTGTTCCCTGCCCTCTCTGGGTGCAGGTAACTGAATTCTTACCCATGCAAGTAGAGACTTGGAGTCTTTGAGTCAGGATAAATCCCTCAGGAAAGGTCTATGATTTATTTTTGCCTTCCTCTCTTTTCTCACTTGGTCTTTGTTTGGCCAGGTCCAAGTCATTCTATGAGCTCATGTGCAAGAACTAAGGTTATGCTTTAACCAGGACAATCCCTCTCCCCTCTCAATTCTGTTTTTTACTGACCAGTGGAACAAAGATTGATAATAATAGTGTGTACCTCATAGTGTTATTGTGTGAATTAAGTAATAGAATTGTGTTTGATAAGCAGTAGTGGTTTAATAAATATTCTTTATTAAGCATTGTGAAATATAAATGCTTATTGCAATAGAATGCTTGGATCCCCTCTTTGGGTGAGCATTATTCTTCCTTACTCCACCTTGTCTTCACAATGTAACTTGCCTTTTTCAGTGAAAATTATAGGGCCAAGGAGATAGCTCAGTTGAATAAGTGCTTGCCTGGCAATCACAAGGTCGTGAGTTTCATCCCTGGTACCATTAAAAAAAAAAATTACAAAGCGACAGGTGCCATACCTGAGTGAAACTTTTGAACCACTGTGTGGTCTCCCACATTGCCTTTTCTTCACTACAAAACTAGCACTGTCTCAGCTAAGAGTTGTTTGGCCAGCCTGAAATTCAGAATGAGAATGATATGTGCAGAGCCACACCCGGCAATGACAGGCAAGTCACGTGAGTGATGTACATCGAGCTTTGCTTTTCAAGAGCCACTGAGATTCGAGGGTTGTCAGCCATTATGGGGTCTCTTAGCCTACCCTGACTGATACAGTTGCTAAATGAGATTTATGGAAAGCCTCTTATGGAAGTGTTTGCCTGCTCCAGGATTACTATTGCATTTGCTACAGAGTTAAGCCATTAGCAGTTTTTAGATTAGCCTGCAGCCTTATTCTGAGTGAAATAGCTTTGGAACTTAGTCTTACTAGAAATCAGATGATCCCAGAGTCTATGGATATTTGTTATCAGTCGTCTGCCAGTTCTTCTCAACCCATGGAGGGTCCCTTTCTAAAGTAAAGGCTATGTAAATAAGATTTTCCTAACAAACTAGCATACGCATGAAGTCTGTGACCAGGCCACTCTAGGGACTAGTGCACACAGCCACATCGGTTGTTCCTAGTGGCAGAGAAGATTGAAAGACTGTCAGGAGCTGGGCTGTGCTTCAAGGGAAGCTGCTGGCTTTCACAGGCCTCTCTTCAAGTGAGGTTCACTCTCTGATGGGCCTTTACCCCTATGCCGCAAGCCCATGGCTCAAAGAGCTACCTTGCTGTGCCCTGAGCTTTTCTTTCTTTGGCATGGATCACTGTCGGTCCAGCCTCTAGAACATTCCTTACTGTTGCTGATTATTTCAATTAAATAGGCAGGGATAAGGGACAACAAACGAAGAAAACAAAACCAAGAAACCAAGCATAGGTGAAATAGAAAGCTCCAGATTCTTTGTAAGAAGTCTGTCCAGTGAGATGTCTTTGCCTACAGTTGAAGACACCTTCTTAGATGAATAATTACTTGAAGCTCTGCTTGGCAAATTTGTAAGGTTAGGATTTCCTACACTTGTCTTCTTTCTAGGGAAGGGTCCTGGGAAGTTCTGATACTCCATTCCAACATTTCCTATTCAAGTGGCCTAAAGAGGCAACTGTCACAGGCTAAGTAAGAGGTTCATCTGTGGCTTTCAGTGGGTAATCTGCTTTTCCCAAGGTGCTCAGGAGATGGCTGGGGAGGATTATCCTCATAGGGTGGTTTTTAAGGACTGATCTTCATTTCATAGTGACATACCTTGGGCACTTAAGAAATACGGCTGTGAGCAACCTAAGCTCACTAAATTTAGTCTCAGATCCATGAATAACAGGGATGACAATGACAATACTACATGATACCTAACCTTTGCCACATGCCAGGCCCTGGCCTCTGTGTGTGTGTGTGTGTGTGTGTGTGTGTGTGTGTGTGTCACAGTAAGACAAGCACCACAGTCATCACTGTCTGAGAGATCAGCAAATGGACTTAATCAGGGTCACATAGTTTGCAAGCAGCAGAGATGGAACTTGAATCCAAGCCTTATGACCCAGTGTCTACGCTTTCACTGTAGTGTGTTGCTGCCCTTTACTTTTCCATCTTGCTTATCCTGCATTGCCAATACTAAGCATCGCTGTGCTGCAGGGGACTGTGGCCAGAGGGCAATGTCAGCAGGATTTTGTGGCATTTATCAATAATCTCCATGTGGACAAAAATAATGCAACCACTATTGACTGAGCATGCCATCTTCTCAGGCTTAGCCTCCCTTTTCTAGTTGATTCTGTCCTCACTGCAGACTCTCAGTGCAGCACAGCTTAATAAGGACTGGAAGTGGAACCCCTGAGGCTTTTATTTATTTATTTTTGTATTTTAGGAAAGGGCCTATAGGGTGTTCAGGGTCTCACTACTAGATTGGAATCCTAGTGATCCGCCTGTTTACAACTTCCCAAGTGCTGGAATTACAGGTATGTGCCACCTTGCCCACTCTCAATGATGGGTCCAGGACTGCAGGCCCCAGGATTGAACCCCAGCCCTTGTGCCTGCTTGCAGGTGCTTTAATCTGCTGAGCTATTTGGCCAGCCTGCCCCAAGGCTTTTAGAAACCTGGAGAGTTATCTTTTCCTTGTCTTTTCTCCACAATCACTTTCATGATCCTTTTCCTTCAGAGAAACTTTCTGGGCCTCCCTGTGACTATGACAAAATCCGGCTACTCCATAGCTCTTAGGATGGCCTCAGGGGGCAACATCTCCTGCTCACAATCTGTGGCTTGAATTTCACAGGCCTTAACCCATTCTATCCTTGTGATGGCCTTACCAACCAGGTACTCGTATCATGGCCCCATTCTGGTTTTTTTCACATAAGGAAATTACTTATTTGAAGCCCAGAGGAGTCAACACAGATTTTTCTTGCTGGGAAAGAGAAAATTCAAAGGGCAAACCAGATGGGGGACCCTGGGGGCCGCATTCTTAGTCATCACTACTGTATGCAGAGGGGGGAATCTGATGGGCTCAGTTCGCAGCAGGAGCAATTGTACCAGGCAGTGCAGCCGCACAGCACAGAAAGACTGCCCTGGAGGAACCCTGAGGGGTGGAGGGCGTGGCAGGGAGGAGCGGCACTTCTCAGAAAAAGTGGAGCATGATGTGTCAGGCAGGTATTCAAAAGGTGTATTCTGTGTCCTGTGGGAGTTCAGATTCTCCATTTGTTACTCACGAAGGAATTGCAGATTCCGGTGACTAAATAGCTTGTTGCAGGCTACCTGCAAGCGAGGGAGACAAGACTGTAATTGCTGGGCCTTAATTATAACACGCTGGCTGAGAAGGATGGCTGGGATCATCAAAGGAAGGCACGATAAGGCAGCCTGCATTTTCCACAAAGGGCCGTAACAAGTGCCTCCTACTCTGCATGCTCTTCTTCAGATAAAACCTTGACATTTTTTCCCATTGAGATAAGGGGCTACAGTTTTCCCCTCGAAGCTAGAAGGCTTATGTCTATGGCAAAGTGATACTATATGATTTCCAAGATTAATTTGCAAAAGAGGTCCAAGTCTCCCAAGTGCCCTTGCAATGCTCCCCAGTTGCCAAGGTGTAAGGAAGCCTAACTCAGCTTCGGGTCACTGGGCCAAAGCACCTGAGATAAACAACTTGGAGAAAGGAAAGGCTTATTTCAAACACAGTGTCAGAGGCTTCAGCACACAGTTGGCTGGCCCTGCTGCTGTTGGGCCTGTGGTAAGGCAGGAGCTCATAGTAGGCAGGGCCTGGTAGGACAAAGCTGCTCTGACCAGAAATGTGAGGAAGCGAGAGCAATAGGGTCTCACTGCACCTTCTGTGCCACACTCGCTGTACCCCGATTTCCATTGCAAGGCCCATCTTCTAAAGGCTTCACAACCTCCCGGCAGTGCTATGGGCTGGCAACCACACCTTTAGAATACGAACATCTGGTGGACACTCAAGGTCCACCTGCCTCTGCAGAAAGACCTTGTGGAGAAGACCTGGGAGGACCCAGGGATGGAGAAATGCCTGGCCAGTCCAGCTTCAGCCACCATCCAAATGCAATCTTGTGACAGTGCCAGAGCCAGAACTGCCCATGTGAGCCCTTCCCAACCAAGTTTCTGATCTACAGAAACTGTGGAGGTGTTCTTCTGATTGCTGTTTGGACCTGCTATGTTTTGGAGGAGATGTAGTCTGAATAGCACAGAAATCTTTGGAAGGTCACAAGAGCCAACTTCGAATATACGAATCTAAAGGACTTTATGTACAGGAGAGTTAGAACCGGAGTGTGAAGCAAAGCTTTGGGAGGGCAGTGCTTTGACCACCACTTAGAACCGACAGGGAAATCTGCTTCTTCACAGGGGCTTCTCTAATTGCAGAACTTCAGGAGTAATCAACAGTGTCTGGCTCCCCTTCCATGCTGAAGACGGTGCCAGTTGACATTCAAGCAGAGAATGGGGGATGCTAAGGTTTAGATCTACAACACCCCCCAAATCCTCGTGCTCCAAGGTGGGACCAGCTCTGAAGGGGTAGATGGCTGGGCTGGGTCCTGGAAGGGTGTAGCCCCCTCCCCAGCTGCTTGCTTCTCTTTCTGCTTCCTGGATGGCAAGGGATGAGCAGATTTCCTCTGCACAGGTGCTTCTGCCATTTCTGCCTCGAGGCCAGCTGGCCAGGGACTGCACCTGTGAGCCGCAATGTACCTTTTCACTTTTAAATTGTGTTAGGTACCTCGAGCCAACAATAAGAAAAGTGACTAAGACAGATGACAATTTGAGCAACTGTTAGAAAAAGATCTCTAAGAACCCAGAAAGTGACTTCTAAAAAAACATAATTCCTAATAAGCAAAGGTAAAATATTTTAAAGACTATTCCCTACCAGGACATTTTAGAGATTAAATATGCCCTGGCTGGCTCCAGAACCAAAGCCTGCACTAAATTTTCCACAGCCTTTACACCAAAGGTGCAATTTCTTAGGCATTCCAGGTTCTCATGATCTGGTAAAGAATGAGAGAGAAAAGGAGTTGGGAGGGGGCTTAACTTCAGTGATTCCTGGATTTATTTCCCAAGACTACCATAATAATTTAGCACTGGGTGGTGTCAAACAGCAGAAATTTATTGCAAAAGCCAGTTATCCAAATGCAAGGTGTTTGTAGAACTGCTGTCTCCCCAAAGGCCCTAGGGAAGCATCTGCCCTTGTCTCGTATTGGCTTTTTACAGCTGTCAGTAATCCTTGGCATCCTTGGGCTTCTAGGTACCCTGCTCTAATATCTGCCTCTGCTTTCATATGGAACCAGTTGTGTGTGTGTGTGTGTGTGTGTGTGTGTGTGTGTCTAAATCTTTTTTTTTTTTTT
>NW_004524599.1:851129-852404 GCF_000260255.1 Octodon degus
AAGGTCAGATTCATAGGCTCTGGTGTATCTTTTGGGGGATACAACTTAAGCTCCTATAATTCCCAGCTGGTGGAAACTGCAGGAACAATGGCTTAGGATGGGGACAGCATCTTGCTTGTGAAGAGGTCCTGGATGTACTGAACAATGTCAGGCACTGTAGGAAGTACCATTAGATAGGACAAGCTTTTCTATGGTTTGGAACAATAGAGCAGCGTGCATGATCAGAGGATAGAATTGTATTTCATGACAAATTCAGCATGAAAGCTGGATGTAGGGGATGTCATCAGATATAAAACTAGGAAAATCAGGAGCGATCTAGGTAGCCATGGTGAGGAGATACACATGGAACTAGATTTCTGGATGCTGAGTTCAGCAATAATCAGGGTCCTTTATCCTGGAACAGGTGCTCCAAACACATTTGTTGAATAGCTGACGGATGGAAAAAGTGAGCTTGCAGCGGTAGGAATGGAAAGCAGGGCAGTCCAACAGGCCCTTCAGAGGTAGGCTGACAGTGGTGTTTAAGAGGGTCGATGTGAAGGAGTATCAGTTTAAGAGGGCCGGTGTGAAGGAGTATCAGGGTTTTGTTTTGTTTTTTTCTCCCCCTGGAACCAGGGATTGAACTCAGGCCCTTGCGCTTGCCAGGCAAGCACTTATTCTACTGATCTGTCTCCCCGGCCCCTTGGTATCACTTAAAGCCAGGCTCTGTGGCTCATGGGGCCGGGCAGGGCACAGCTTAGTGGCAGTACCTGCCTAGCGTGTTCAAGCCCTGGGTGGGGTCAGTGCGGCGTGGGGGTGGGGAGATGGAGTCCTATCTGCACCTATCGGTGTCTCCAAATCGCATACTCCTACCAGCTGCCATACACTGTCTACTATAAAATACACCTCGCCTGGCTCGCCATTTCTCCCTCGTTGGCTGGCTCTGGAGTTCAGGATGAGGAACACTGTTCTCTGTCCTCAGCGCCCTGCGCACAGGAGGCCCACAGCACAAATTCCAATGAACGTACTCATGAATGAACGGGTTTCTTGACTTAAGCAACATTAGGGTGGAGAAAAGAAAGACAAAACAAAAAACCCGACCCGGTCTAAACTCCAGGGTGTCGCCGCGCGCACGTCTCCCTGCGCCCCCGCGAGCACTTGCTGAAGCCCACGCCGCAGTCCGAGCGGCCCCGACCCGCGGGCTCCGGGGTCCCGAGCTCCGGGCTCGGCCTCGCGCCCACCTGCCCGTCTCCCGCGCCGGGGAGCGCGCGCGGTGCAGGCGCGGGTCTCCGCCTCGCC
>NW_004524599.1:852979-858207 GCF_000260255.1 Octodon degus
CGGGCCGGGGAGGGCGCGGGCTCGGCCGCCTCGGGGACCCGGCGGGGCGCGGGCGCCACCGGCCACGCTCGCCTGCTGTGCTTTCAGAGCTGGAGCTGAACACCAAGTGCGTGGTGGAGATGGACGGGAACCAGACGGTCCTGCACCCGCCGCCCTCCAACACCAAGCAGGGGGACAGGTAAGGCGGCGCGGGGCGCTCCCGCAGGTGGGAGCCGCGGATGGGGGCGCGCCGCTATTGTTAGGAGGCGGCTGCAAGTTTGTCGCCCGCGCCCGCGGGCACTGCCGCGCGTCCAAGTTCCCGGCCTCCCGCCGGCGCCCTCCCCCGGGTCCCCTCCCCTCTGGAGCGGTGTCCGGCCGGGCGCCCAGGCGGGGCCAGCGCGGTCAGCTGTGTCGCCTGCGGGGTTCGGGCCACCCAGAGAGCCAGGGCGCGGGAGGCAGCCCTGCAGCGATTGCTTCAGTGGCCACATTTTACAGATGCGAAAACTGAGGCCCGAAGTGGCCAAGTGACCGGGCTGTCCTTATTCGTGGAATTCAGCGCTTCTGATTCTTTCCCCCTACGTTTGCTTCCTTTGACAACTGTTCGGGGACGTTGTGTGTAAGATGGGGAGGGGGGCGCAAAACAGACTTGGCAGATTCAAGCACAAGATCGCCTGCTTAAAATATTTTTTTGTTGGGGTGGTGCTGAATTAAGATAATGCCTGAATGTAATGCGCGAATTTTGATTTTCAAGGAGACAAAAGTAGTGCCCTGAGCTGTGTAGACGCCGAGGGGGTGGTTTAAAGGGGGCTGCATTTACTAGATGGCAACATATTTGCATTTGAAAAATGGTAACTGTTGGATCTTTATTAATTGTGCTCTGTTCCACGCAACGTATGGGAAAATGCCCCAAAATAATTTGAATTTTTGGCATTTTTCTGGTAAGCTCCCAGAAGAAATCGGTTGGAATTCATTCAACGTGGCAGTACAGTAGCTTGTTAAAAGAAAAAAATGTGAAAAGGAAAAACAACCCCGAGATTCTGCAAATTAATTCCTGAAAGTGACTGCCTTTCTGAAAGTCACCTGTTGATTGGAGCGCTACAATGTAGTAATTTTGCTCTTCAGAGATTTTTTTCACCAAGCCATTCTGAAGCAGCGTTTGTAACTTGATTGCTGAAGGGGGCAGCTGTTTCCGTTCTGTGATCAGGTGGTCCTCCCCCGCCATTTACTAATTAGGAGGATGAAATTGTGAGGCGCAGGATTGGGGATTCTTCCCTTTTGGTGTGAAGCCTCTCTTTTTTTAATTTGCAAACATTCTGCTACCCTTGGCGGTTTCTTACGGTGGTGTGACATAGCTGAATTTCATTTATGATGCATTAAATACTTTTTAGTAATGTATTATTACTAAAAATGTATATTTCTCCTGGCAGTGTTTTTAAATACATTAAAAATACGATTTTACAATACTGCATTTTTAGGTGCATCTATAGCAGTGTGGATAGTGTATTTCATGATGATAATAAATAAATTCAAACATTTGGAGATTAAATTAACCACTGGTCCCCCGCCCCATTGCCTTGTTTCAGAAAAATTTTTTTGGGTTAGATTCTTCAAGCAGTCTGGGAAACAGGTAGAATGTTTTAAGTCCTATTTTGTAGCTGCTGCTTCTGTTTTTCTTGTTGAGTTGACACCTGCTTCTTGTCACTCTTAAATGAGGAGTGCTACTGAAGCTTTGTCACTTGCGCAGAGATAACAGATCTCATTTTGTGGAGTTCGTAGAGAATTGATAACTGTGGACAGTGGGTTCCAAAAGCCGAATAATCAGTCCATCACTCTTAGGGCTGCTGTGTTAGTCTCTTAAGTAGAGGTTTTTACCGCGATTTGGGAATTTACCCAGTGGCTTGCTTGTTGGTATAGTCCCTTATGTAGAGCTATAAAAATAGCATGGAAAGGGGGTGCTCACGTGTGCGGCCCTTCCCCCAGCGCTGCTGCTCCACGGGTGTGTGGCCCTTCCTGTGGGACTGTCCTGCCTGTGCTGGCTGTCCTGCTTATAGATGAACTAAGGAGAATGAACACATCTTTGCTGCTTGTGGATTAAAATTCCTATCTTTGCAAGGGTAGAGGCTCCATGTGCGTTTTGATTTTCATTATGCCTCTTGGCTTCCTATTTCTTCAGGGAGCTTTTCCTTACAGCAAGGAAGGCTACATTCAAAATAGAAGCAGTTCCTCCTTTGGGCTTTAGGTTGATTAATTGCAGCAATGCTTCCTTCGTGTTATATTTGCTACTGGTTTCTACCATTTGTTTTTGGACAGAGCTCAGAGCAGAGAAAGAGTAAACGAGTGCAATATTGGGAATGTTATTATTTTTTGTACCTAGGCGTCAAAGGTTTAAAATAAATGTTGGCAAACCTGCCAAATTGAAAATCGCTTTTTTTTTTTTTTTTTTCCTGAAAGTTCCAAGAAATTACCAATGCACTAATCATGGATAGAAATTCTGAGTTGCTGGATGAATGTTTTCCATCTCACCAGTAAAAACAAATGAGAGTATATTGACTTCCAGGAAAAGAAGCAGAAAAGCTTAGCTTTTGTATTTTTTGCTCTTTATAGAATCAATGCCAAGACTGCATAGTGAGGACTAGGCTTCTGAGGTTGCAGATGTTTGTTTTGGTGCTGGAATTCTAGGATTAAAATACAGTGTGGAGGTCCAGATTAATAACTGACACATGTATGTGTTCACCGTTATGAAACATGAAGTCCGGTGTGATTTACTTCTTGAAATTCCGTTGCATTGCTACTTAGGAGACATTTATGAAGTTCATGGGCCTACCGTGCTTGGTGCAGGGGGTCCAAAGACAGCTGTAGATTCAATGCTTGTGCCAGAGGCTCTTACTTTATTATTTTTGTTTTATTTTAAATTTTTTTTTAATGTATTTGGTACAGGGCCAGCTCATAGTGAGCCTTCTGTTTTCAGTCTCCCCAGTGCTGGGATTACAGGTGTGTATCACCATGCTTAATCTCTGGCCACCTCTGTACACCCTGGGGTGGGGGCAGCGGCACGTGGTGCAGGGATAGAACCTGGCCCCTGAGCTTGCCTAAGAGGGCACTGATAGTTGGCTGAGCTATCTCGCCTGCCCCAGAAGCTCTTACTTTAGAGAGTTGTGGGAAGAAAAAGGGAAAAATTTTAAATGTAGCAGTTGCTCAGGTATATACTGCTGTTTTACGTATTGTGTTCTTTGGACATTCCCCGTGGCCTCTTCTTTCTCACCCTGGAGGCTTGGAGCTTCCTGACTGCAGGTATTGGTTGTTATATAGCTGGAGCTCAGTGACTGTCACCCTGTGGTGGCAACAGTGCAGCAAGGTGGTGGAAGCCACCCAGAGTTCTGTCACCCCGCAGGGACAGTCGGGGGCATTTGGGCTGACCTTGTGGGTACAGAGGGGTGGATTCACTTTTGCAAGATGGGGTGAAAGTCCTTTGTTGAGGAAAGTGAAAGTGCATTTGCCACAAATTACCTCTGGGTGATTATGTGTGTTTGAATGTGGGGTGTGGAGTAGGAAGTGGGAGCAAAGCAATTTGCTTGAGGTTAGGGGTGGAATGAAAATCCCTGCTCTGCTCAAGTGGGTGAAAGCCTTTTTCTCGCCTTTGCTCTCATTCCTATTTTCTCCATCCTCTTACCTCACCCAAAAGGGTAACGAAACTCATCTGTTTCTCATGCAAATGCATGTATGTGCATACATGTGCCTATATACACTTACAAATGAATATATCTTGCTTGTATATAGTAAAAAAAGGTCTTTGGGATCTTTCAACATTAGTATATAAAGACTCATTTATTTTCCACAATCAGTACTGATAATAGTGGTGGTTTTTAAAAATATAGATCTTTGGCTTATGATTTGGACCTTCTAACTGTTGGTAAATGAAGCTTTGTCATAGGTAGAACATAATGCAGCTTGCCTCCTATGGGAGTTTGCTATTTTATGTGAGTGAATGGTGAGACTAGCATCCAAAGTAACATGCACATTAAGCCTAAGTAAAATGAAGAGTCACCACATATGGGGCTTTACTAAAAAGGTATCAACATTTTTCTAACTTCCTGCCCATTTTTCCATACCCCGAGGTGTGCAGTGTACCTTGCAGCCCAGGCTGGCCTTGAACTTGCTTATGTTGCCCCAGGCTGGCCTTGAACTTGTTTATGTAGCTCCAGGCTGGCCTTAAACTCCAGGCAGTCCTGTTGCCTCAGCATCCCTGGTGCTGTGATTGCAGGCTTGTGCCATCACAGCTGGCCTGAAGGCTGTTACCTAAATGAGTCCCAATACAGAATATGTGAAACAGAAACAAACTCTTACCTTGTCCAGTGATCGCGGTGGAAGATCTCCAAATGATATAGGGGAAAGAAACCCCTAACCTGCTAGATGTCCAGTAGGAGTTTGTGTGTTTTTAAAATCGAAGAATGAATTTTCTGGGAACAACAGAAGAGCAGAATATATTTATTGAGTAAAGAAAGCTTTTATCTGAAAGAGAGATAGGAGTCCCAAGTGAGCTGCCCCTAAAGCTTAAAATTCATGAAAATCATATAAAATTAGAATAATAAATCATGTAGGAAGCAAGAATATTCTACATTGTAAATCATTTTGGGGGGCCAGGAATGTAGCTCAGTGGCACAGTACCTACCTAGCAGGTGCAAGGTCCTGAGTTTGATTCCTGGTACAAAAAAGGGGGGGGGGATCATTTTAGGGACTTTAACTCTGTTTTTTGTGTTGTTACTCTTCTCTGGGTTTATTGCAGAGTTGATTATATGAAAGCAGAGACTATTTAGATTTCACTGACCCTGGGATGTGCATTCTTCAGGCCTGATACTGTGGGATTTTAAGGAACATTACAATGTAATAGTATGTATTAGTTGTCAATATTTGCAATTTGTTTTAAAAGAAAGGTACATTAAAATCTCTTAAAAATGAGAGTAACCATGATAATGCAATGCATTTTAAAGTGGTGATTTAAAATTATTTTGATTATAGTCTACATTTTATATTATGAACCTATGAGTTGTGTGTAAAGGTTTTATGAAAGTTCATGGAAATATGCTCTTAACTATATGCAGTGTTTTCCTGATTTTCTGTGGTTTTTGTTTTAATTCATTTTTAAAATGATAACTGTAACTTACTGATTTTATAACCCAGTAATGAGTCACAGACTTACAATTTGAAAAATATAGGCTTATTAGAGTTTGGGCTTTTTTTTTTTTTTTTTT
>NW_004524599.1:858912-870653 GCF_000260255.1 Octodon degus
GGAAGTATCATTAGCTAGACTAAGGTTTGTGCAAGACAAGTTTTTTGTTTGTTTGTTTGTTTGTTTTTAAAGAACACAAAATGGAAACAAATAAACATTAGAAGTGATACAAATTTCATTAAAGTATAGGAATTCCACAATGGCTGTTGTATTGCATGATGTTATCCTCGAATTAATTGGAGAAGAATTAATTGGGTTTTTTTTGCGGAACCCAGGATTGAACTCAGGCCCTTGCACTTGCCAGGGAAGAGCTTATTCCACTAAGCCATCTCCCCGGCCCTGAAGAGATAAATTTTAAAAAATTTTAAAAATTAAAAAAAATTAAGCATTAACTGCTTCTTTCAATAGACCAGCAGAAATCAGCAATACAGTTATCTAAGCTATCCTGCATATATACATAAATATATCTCTTTCTTTTCTGTCTTTTGTCAGGTTTATATGTGATTCTTCTTTGTGTTCTTAATGCTTACATTCAACAGTTCCCACCACACAAAGTGGTTTGTAAATTCTCTCTGCAATTATATTACTTACAATTTTTGTCAAATCCCTTTTCCATTTAACTTGTGGCAATAAGAGTAAAAATTACTGTCTTTTTTGAAAGAGCACAGATAAATGCCAGAATTGCGCATATTGGCTGCCGTACACAGCAATCAGCTACCCACGTTCATGGAGATAATGACTTACGGTTAGGACAAAGTGTGTGTGTGTGTGTGTGTGTGTGTAACTTTGAATCCTATTTCTGTGTCATCATTGTGAGCATTTTAGTTAAGAAATTGCTTGGTGCCCTTTAATTTAAGAGGTGTGTACCTACTGGGTTGTGGAAAATGGCATAAGAACTGACTTCCCAATTAGCATTTTCTGGTGAAATCAAGTGGAGATCAGTGGAAAGCTTGTCTGATTGTCAGGACAGTTACCCACGTCAGGTGCTCATATATCTTTTAGAAACTTCACAAAACAAGTTTCTGTGAAAACAGTAGGTATCCTGACTTGGGAGTTAGCTCAGTGGTCTAAGCATCCAAGCGCCTGCCTGTCAAGCACAAGGACTGGAGTTCAATCCCCAATACTGCGTGCCAGGCCACTGTGCCAGCCACCTGGTGTGGTGGTGCACACCTGTAATCCCAGCACTGGGGAGGCTGAGACAAGAGGATCACTGTGAGTTCAAACTTTGTAGTGAGACCCTGTATTGAAAAAATTAAAACAAAACAAAACAAAAAAACAGGACAGTAGGCATCCTGAAGACACAGGTTTCTCAGAATTATACAAGCAAAATTATTCTTTCTTAGATCTTTCCCACAGGGAAAATGGAACAGGTGGTTATGTGTCTAGAATTTAAAGGAGCTTTCAGAACATTATTACCTTCAAGGGCAACAAAATAGCAGAGCAAGCAACCACAGCACTCAGAAAGATTACTTTGTAACATGACAGTGTAAGAAATTTCCTGGCAGCAGAGTAATGCTAAAGTTTGTGTGAAAACATGTTAAAACAATCAAGTTGTGGGATTTAGAAGCTCTTTTAAAGGAAGCTCATTCTATAAACTATTTCTGAAAACATGTATTTACAAATGTAAAAAGAAATCCTTCCTAGGAAATTGCTATATTTGGCATCTTACCACTCGACAACTAGACAGGAGCTGAACACAAACACAGAGACACGCAGATAAGGCAGGTCTTCACATCTGTTTGTACAAATGCATAATTCTTCCATTTGATTGTAAATTTAAGGTTCAGAAGGAATAGTAGAGAGGGGAATCCTATAGACAGAATTTAGGAGTACAAGAACCTGGGAGTTTCTTGTGCAAGTCGCAGCATTTGATTTACTCCAGTGATGATTTCAGGTTAGTATGAGACAAGCACATCAGCGAGTTGGTGCTCTGTAGGCCTGTTTTAACCACGCTGTCTTTGCAGTGGGTCTTCAGTATCAAAACATGATTGCATCTTTAAAGAAACAAATTCTTCAACATGCTAAATTGTTTTTGCCTCAAGGAGCATGGCAGAAATGCAGAGACAGAGGAGAGTCATTATTCTACCGAGCCTACCCTATGAGTTCTTCCTATCTTTTCCCTTAAGATTGATCCTGCCCCTATAGCATTGTATTAAATATCTTTATTTTATAAGAAGTGTTTTTCTGATTCTATCTATCGATCGATCGATCGATCTATCTGGTACAGGGTCTCACTACGCAGCTCAGACTTGTAGTGATCCTCCTGTCTCAGCCTCCCCAGGGCTGATTTACAGGTATGCACCACCATGTCCGGTTTTGGTGGCCAGCTTGGCGCATATGGGGCCAGCATGGCATATAGTACTGGGGATAGAACCTGGATCCTTGTGCTCACCAGGCAGGAGCTCATACCACTGAGTTATCATCCCAGCACATATTAAATGTTTTTGGTTACAACTTTGTGGTTAGCTTTCTTCCCATTTATATTTTGTCCAAAATAAGATTCCTAGATAAATTCTTAGCCAGGGAGCTAGCATAGTGGCTTAAATGCCTGCCTGGAAAATGCAAGGTCCTGAGTTCGAGTCCTAGTACCCAAAAAAAAAAAAAAAAGATTTCATTTATATTTGTCATGCTACATAGCTTTCACAATTTTGAGTTTAATAATTGGATATGATCTAGAAAGTTTTATAATTTTTAATATTTTATATATGTTCAGACTTACTGGCTTTCTTGATGATTATAAATAGCATCTTTTTAGAGTCTTTTGTTTACTATTTGAAAGGCATTTCTTCTCAAGGTTGCTAATACAAAAGCCTATCTTTGGAATTGCATAATACAAACTATTCTCTTCCATTATAATGAAATTAAAAGTAAACACCTCTTAGATTTAAGCATGAGAGAGACACAGAACAGTCATTTTGTTGGGGCAGCAGCAAGAGCTTCTGTTGAGTCTCATTTCTGCCTAACTTGCAAACCTGAGTGTGCTTGGGAGTCACCTGGAAGGCCATTGCCAAAGGTGCAGACTCAGGAGGCCGTGGCTGGGCCTGAAAATCTGTCTCCATCCAGTTTCCTCAGGATGATGTTCGTGCATGGAGCTCAGGACCCACGGTTAGGAGCTGCTCATCTAGGACAGCAATGTCTGGCAGAGTTTTTGGTGATATGGAAAAGTTGTGTATGTCCACTGTCCCTTATGACAGTCACTAGCCTACTGTGACTAGAAAATGCTTGGTGTATGGCTCATGTGACCCAAGAACTGAATTTTAATTAAATGTGAGCGGCTGCACGTGACAGGTGGATACTGTACTAAGCCGTGCAGGTCTCGGCCATGGTGTCCAATGTTTGGCACACAGTGGAGTCACTTGAGGCCTTCAGAATAGGTGCCTGGCTTCCACTCCCAGAGGTTCTGGCCCCTGGGGCTGCAGAACACTTTGGACCTTGGGGCTGTCACACAGCTTCCCAGATGTCTCAGTTACTGTAGTTGCATAATAAATTACTCCAAAGCTTAGTGGTCTGAAGCAACCACTTAATTATGCTCCAGGGCTCTGTGGGTCAGTAATTTGGACAGGATACAGTAGATACAACTTTGCTCCCCACTGTCTGGGCAGAGGCCATCTGAACGCCTGACCTGGGTAGACGTCGAAGAGAGTTACCGGCTTCAATGATTATTGCAGGTTACAAAGACTTAACTAAATTGTGTTTTTTGTTTTCCTATACTAGCGGGCTTGGCACTTGATTTTCTTGAGTAGCAAAGCTTGAAAACCACTGGCCTACTTTAATATACTGGGTTTAAAGCCGAATTTCACAATGTAAAGGCTGTCCAGCCAGCTGTGTCTAGTTGAATCCTGCTCACCATTTGTTTTTACTCAAAGTGGGCGGAAGGAGTTACCTAAGTCATGTAGGGGCTGGGTGTCCCGGTTCTTGGTTCTTGCCCCTGATGCCGACTCCTTGGGAAGCACAGGTTTGCTTTCCTGTTTGAGGTCCTACAATAGACCTGTGACCCCGGGAGCCCTGGGGTTCTGGGCTGTGGAGAAGGAAGTAGCATGGTGTAGTGGAAGGGTGGGAACGCAGGGTGTCCCTGGAGCTTGCCACAGACTTGGTCTGTGTCTTTGAATTAGCCACTGGTGGATCACCTTTACCATATACTTCCTCATCTATGATGTGCAGGCTGGGCTAAATAGTCTGCCAGGTCTTTTTCCAAGTTCTGACGTTCAGATTTATCCCAACAGTGCTTGAATACAGTGTTGAGTCAGAGTACGCAGGTAACGTTTATAAAGGGTGCCAGGGATTGCACTTCAGTTTACTTCTTAGGAGAGAGTAGGGTGGCCGGTCCTGGGAGGCTGCGTTAATGGCAGCAGCTGATACTAAGGTGCCGGTGAAATGAGACAGCCCCCAGCTCCAGATAGCTGCGGTTGTTATCTGTAGCCAGGTTTCTGAGGGGCCTCCTGCCTTTGGTGTTTTAAAAGTTACTGGATTTGGACCTTTCAGGTAGTTGTCTTCTTGAGCAGTTGGGGTTTTTTTGGAGGGGGGTGGTGTCAGGATGTTTAAGCTGCCCTCACAGGCATGCAGTTCTTCTCACACAATCATGTAAGGGGAAGCCTGAAGAAGTGACATTTCCAGACCTGACTGCGTAAAGCTTCCTTGAATGGCAGCTTGTTTTCTTTTGGTTCTGTTCAGCCCTGCCGAACTCCTGCTGATCACTAGTATTTCCTAGCTTTCACTGTGGGAGGAACTGGTGTGTGTGTGTGTGTGTGTGTGTGTGTGTGTGTGTGTCTGTGTCTCCACCTTCCCTTGTGTCCTGATCCCCTTGAAGGCCTGCCAATCCAGAGTCTGGTCTGTAGGTGTGATAAGTTTTGCTGCTGGCAGAAGAGGCCTGAGGACAGCAGCTGTTTGCCCTGTCCCCTGAGGGAGAAATTCAGGCCTTTTTTTTCTTTCTTTCTTTTTTTTTTTTTTGGAAAGATGAGGGCCAGAAGGAAGCCTTTGAAGGGAGGGAAGCTTGGCACTTCCTTGACTATGCTTATGCCACGAGTGACCAGGGAGAGCCCTGGGGGACCCTGAGGAGCCCTGAGGAGGGGACATGAGCCTCAGACTTCTGTTGCAGACTTGGAAGAGGCTTAGCCTAAACTCTGGAGGAGACACACACATGAGAGTCACATGTAGTTTGTTGAAAAGATTAACAGGCCTTAAAATATACTTATGTTCTGTTCTGGATTTTAACAAAGCAAGCCCTCACAATTGATGCTTTTGTGTCTCTCCATAGTACTAATCTTATTTAAATAGAGAGTGCATAAAGAATCTCAGCTGAGCTTGGAGTTGTACTGGGGACATTTGAAATCGTAAGGTTTTAAGTGGAATATAGTTCTTAGATTTGTTTTCCCTCTTTATTCTTTCTTCCTACTTCTATTTATATGAACTGTAGCATTCCCCATACAAATTGTAACAGACCACGCCTGTTAGTAGTTACATTGAAAAAGAGCCTTAAAATTACTTGTTTAAGGGTAATGCTTGTGTAAGGGGGGGGGGAGTGTCATGGTAGGAAAGGTTTATCAAGATAACAGTGTTAAATTTGAGCATGCTTATTCAGTTTTAAACATCTACTTTTTTGATCTAGAGTTGCAGAGTGTTACAGTATAAATAGGTAACATTAGCATGCTAATTGCCACTTCATGGTTTTTGAGGACTTGAAGTACTGTGGTAACTCAATTCTCCCCAGGATTCTGGTTGAAGACTGAACTAGACAAGCACCCTATCAAATTTCCCCATAAGGTCAACGTAGAACCTGACCACTGAATTTGATTCGGTTCTTGTCCAGCTCAGTTTGTGACAAGAATTGTGGAAAAGTTTTTGAACCAAGGTACCACTGTATTGCTGGCTTTGGTAGAGTAGTATTTATTTCTCCAGCATGATAGTTTGGGCTACATTTTGATAGCAAATTATGTAGAAGTACATCTTCCAAAATTGCTGGTTTGCTTTAATCCTGAGGGACTTACTTTTTCTTAAGTTCTTGAGAGGTTATTATTTAACTAGGTTTTTCCAAAACAATTTCTAGCTATCCTTACTCCTTAGTTCCTAGATTTGAGATCATGTCAGTCTTCAGAATGTTTCCGATTTTGTAGTGTTTAGGATTTCAGATTAGGGAACTCAACCTAGGTGTGAGCTATGGTTTTTACCGTAGCTGAACAGAAATTTCATATTTGTGGAGTGTGTCTATAGAAATCAGCTGGGTACAAATAGTTTTATTAAACATTATCAACTGTTGTGGCAGAATATTGTAGTGACTAAGAGGGTGGACTGTAGAGACAGGCAGCTGCTTGTTTGAATTGGATTCTACCCCTTCCTAGTGGGGAAACCGGGCAAGTCCCCTACCTTCCCATGCGATGGTTTCCTCATCTGTAACTCTGGAAGCAGAAGCAATTGCAAAGTACCCTGAGGACCAGCCTGTGTGGAGCCCAGGGCACAGGCTGAGTATTGATAGTTGTGTTCTTTTCACATTTGGATTCTAATATTGTGTCTTATTCATCCTTATTTAAGAAAGGAAGTTTCTTTCCAGGGCCTAAAAAGGGCACTTAAAAAAAGAACAGGGGCACCCAGTATGCTGAGGGCCTTGTCCACTCACATGACCGAGCAGGGACTGTTTTGCATTTTTCTTTTTTCCTTGTGCACGTAAAGCATCTTGGCTATGATTCAAGCTCAGAATTCTCAGTGAGGGAAACACTGACAGCATCTGCTTCTCCCCGTCTGCCTCTTGTGCTCGCTTGTGCTGAGCTCTCAGAATCTGCTCCTGTAGCTCCTCACCCCATCCTGGAGGCAGAGAGCAGGATGGGGAAGTGGGATGAGCAGTGGAAGGCAGGGCATGGAAGGAAGGGGAAATAGGGTGAGAGCAGGGTTGGGTGGGGACCCTTGGCAGAACTGTGGTCTAGGGAGAGCTGCAGGCTGGAGTGGGAGAGAAGGGGCCAGGTTGCATAGCTCCCACCCTGCAGCCCAGCTACTCCAAGGTGCCTGAGGTGTGCACTAGATCACCTTCTGTTCTAAATTGGAAAGGCTTTTGCTTGCCTAATCATCCTTCGCAATTGGTCAGCTGTTCATCAGCGCTCATCAGCTTACCAGAAAATGGTATTGTCAAGCGCAGCACTGGGGATATGGGACGAGTTTGTGGCAGGGCGCTGAGTGATCAGTTGGCAGCAGGGAAGGTAAATACACTTCAGATCCTTTACTTGCTTCTAGCAGTCTGCCCACCTCTGTAACCCTGATACTTTGTGCAGCTCAGCCACGGTGGTTTATGACAGGGAACTCTTCCAGAAGCCTCTTACATACTGGATTCTGTCTAGGGATGTTGGTAATTATCTTCATGCGCTTTAAGCTTACAGGATAGTAGGAAAGTGGATAGATAGACCTACAGCCCAATTTTTTTTGTTTGTTTTTTAGTACTGGGAATCAAACTCCCAACCTTACCCTTGCCAGGCAGGTGCTGTGCCTGAGCTATGTCCCTGACTCCAGTCTAAATAATAGAATCAAACTATTATAGACAGCTAAGTTGTTGAGAAATATTATAGGTAATCAAGGCCCTTGAAGACATCAGTACAGAAAACAACAGTGCCTGGAGGCACATTCGCAGAGGGTCAGGTCTCTGGATAAAGAAATGATGACACCCACCTACTCCCCCTAGGGATGTGCAACAGTGACTGGTGCCCTAGCTGTCAGTCACCTAGTGTGGGGGATCAGACCTCCCCAGCCCATTCCTTCCCAGGAAGTCCTTGTTTGTTCCATGTATGCTACACTTCTGATCCCCATTTAATCAATATTACTGAGTGATTATACTCAGAATCTTATTGGTTGACCATAGTTTTGTCCCACCTCACCCCCCACCTTGTGATTTCTCATTGGATCAATATTACCTAAGCCCTTGAAATCTCATTAGTTGACCATAGTTTTGTCCTGCCTTATGCCTGCCTCACTTCATGGTTTTGCTGTATAAAACTCACAGGATCCTGGGCTTCCTACTCAGGACCCCCATCTGTCCCTTTTATACAGAAGCTCTTTCAATAAATACTTCCCACTCTTTTTTTTTTTTTTTGAGGAGGGTAGGGTTTCATCATGTAGTATAGGCTGGCCTTCAACTTGCGTATGTAGCCCGGGTTGTCCTCAACTCAGTGATCTTCCTACTGCATCAGCTGCCCCAGCACCAGGATTACAGCTATGTGCTACCATGCCCAGCAACACTCCGTACCCTTAATGTCCGTTGTTCTTAGAATTCATTCTTCCATTTTAGAGAATGCAAACTTATCAGACATCTAGCAGGTTGTGCATTATATTTCCCTTATGTTATTTGCATTATTTGGAGTTCCTGCATCACCCCCATATCATATGCCCTATATCAAAAGCATCCATGTGAGAAACACTGGGGCTAGTTGCTAACCTAAGCTTGATTCTGTTAATTACATTGTCATTAATAAGCCAGACCAAATTGGGAAATCAAATTTGAGTCAAGCATTAGGAAGATTCTAATTAAGCAGAAAGGTGTAGATTGGCTGTGTTATGTGTACAGTGTGTGGAAGTTCAGAGGGCCAGCCGAGAGGCCCCCGGGAGCTCATCTGGGCACTGTGGCTGAGCTGCCCCTTGGTGACTGAGAAAGACCTCCAGACACAGCCAGGAGGGCATCGCTGTGGCAGCCGTTCCACGGGTAGGGCCAGGTACAGAAGGCTGGTGCTGCCCTGCTGTCCCCAAGTAGACCTGCTCCTGCCCCTCCGGCTCCTGCTTCATCTGGCCATGCTCATCTCAGTGGCTAGTGACTTCTGTATTATCTCTGTCACCAGGTGACTTTACAGATCTTGCCTTTGCTCTTCTTTTTTGTAATCTCATGGCATACTTCTTGTCGATGTCTCAGTGGTTGAAGGAAAAGCTTGACCTTTTGTGGCCATTTCAAGCTTGTTCTCCACTGTCCCCATATTTTCACTACATCTAAAAATACCTTCGGTCATGAGACTCACTGACGTAGATGCCTCAAAAGGAAGCAGAGCCATTGCTAGCTGAGCCATTAAACCTTGAGTATGCATCTCAATTCAAAGATGTTAAAAGTTAGGAAAGGACGGTATGGTGTGAGTATGCCTTAACTGACATGCTTGGGACATGCTCCCAGTGCCAGTTTTCTCAGACTTTGGAATCTTTGCACATGCTTGATACTTGGGAGGAGGGGTCTAAGTCTGAACAGGAAATTAACTTGTATTACATGTGTTTGATGCACACAATCTGGAGTAACTTTATATGGAACTGTATTCTCAGTGTTCCTGTCTCTTGACTGCAACTCGCATCACATGAGGTCAGGTGTGGAATTTTCCATTGGTGGTATCCTGTTTACATTCAAAAGTTTCATATTGGGCTGGACCTGGCTCAGTGGTAGAGCATGTCTTTGCACGCGTAAGAAAGCCCCTGTGGGATCCCAAGATTTTGGATTTTGAAGCATGTAGTTCAGACCTGCGTTTGGAGATGCTCACTTTGTATTCTGAGTTTACTGCTTGGTGATAAAATCATAGGACTTATTCCAAGCTCCTTCCCTTTGCTATCTCCCATGCACTGTGTGATGGGGGCAATTCTTCACTTTCTTTCATTCTCCTGGCAGTATATCTCAGAGGGATAACAGGGAAGAAGATTTCTTGAGGATGTGGTTTAGTGGTGGGGCACTTGCCCAGCATGTTCAAGACCCCAAGATCATCTCCAGCATTGGAGAAAGGAAGGGAGAAGCAGAGGGAGACGGGGAGAGGGAGAGGGCAATGGAGAGAGGCTGAGATCATAGGGATTGTTGAAATTCTCAAACATTTAAAACCATGTTTGGTTTTTTTTTTTTTTTTTTTATTGTTGTTGTTTTCTTTCTGAGACAAGGTTTTGCAATGTAGTTCAAGCTGGCCTTGAACTCACTTTGTAGTCCAGGCTGGCCTCAAACTTGCAGTGATCCCCCTCAGCCTTGCAAGTGCTGGGATTACAGGTGTGCACTGCCATGCCTGGCCACCATGATCCTTTTGGATCATCCTAGAAATTTCACCTTTTCCTGAGAGATGATAGACCAGTATGTATTTCCTTGGGAAAGGGAACCACTGCCCAGTAGCACCCCTCTAACTATAACTGATAGGGCTTTCACATAATAATGTTGAAGTTATTACTCTGTGATGTGACTGTGTGATTTGTTGACCAACCTGATGATATTCATAAAAGCATGTTTAGGGTACACAAGGAAAAAAGTTAATGTATGGGGCGAAGTTTGCTTAGCAAAGGGCCTGTTGGTTTTGAAGCTTAGCACTGTTGTTTTTAATTCATTTATTAAGAGCTGCCAGGACTGGCCAAATAGCTCAGCGGATTGAAAAGCGCCTGCTAGCAGGCTCAGGGGCTGGGGGTTCAGTCCCACTGAGATAGCAGTTGAGACTGGGCGTGGTGGCACGTGCCTATAAACCCAGCTCTTGGGAGGCTGTAAGCAGTCGGATCACTGAGTCTGATCTAGTTGGGAGACCCTGAACATCCTGCAGAGCCTTCCCTAAAATACAAAAAAAAAAAAAAAGAGCTGCCAATAGACATGAATGCCCAGAGACAGTCCACTAGTGTTTCCAGTCAAAGCAAAGGCCAAAATTATTTCTCATGGCTCCCAATCTCAAGAATGTTTTCTTTTTTAATTTCTAAATAGAGTTTTCTCAGTGACTCACACACTCTTCTTATGATTTTTACTTTTTTGGCAACTTTTAACTCCTAAAGGTTTTCCACTAGTCCAGGAATCACTAATCCATTCAAAATGAATGCATGATACAACTTTTTCCAGCCTTCAGCCCCATCTCTTGGGGAGAGCTGGTAGGACGTGACAGCTTTTAATTGAATGAATAAATCTGTTAGCTCTCTCTGACTTTAATGTTTGTTTTTAGGTTAAAGTGGAAATTTAATAAATACTATTGAAAATCATCTACACTGCTTCTAGATGTGTCCTCTCAACTTGTTGACACAGAAGGTGTCCAGACCATCTTGTTTAGCATTGTTTATACTGACTGCCTGTTTCTACCCAGTTTATTTTTGTAAGAATAAATTCTTTCCTCTCCTGTTTTCCAGCTCTTGTCTGTGTTCATACAAAGAAACATCTGGTATTCTGAGAGTCTTATTTTTTTATTTTTATTTATTTATTTATTTATTTTTAGTTAAGACTCCTAAGGGTTTACTTTTGGGTTTGTTTTTAAAAATTTTAATGAGAATCAAATATGAATGAGTTTCAAAGCTGATTAATAGGACAGTTTTGATAATCAATACATTGTACATTGTTATCTTCTTAATGGTTATCCATAATACAAGAAGCAGACAGGATATCCTGTCCAAACACTATTAGTACACATCTTTCTTCTTGTTGAATTAAGCAAAAGTAGCTGTATATTTATCCTAACTATTTTGTATATATAAATACAAAATGATCTTCCCTTTGTATCCCCTTTTTTTTGTTTCGACCTGTCGGAGGTGGGTATTCTATTTGCATCTAAATACTATAGGTGTTTGAATTCAGCAAGACAATCCAACACTGTCCAGCAGTCTATAATATTAGTGGGCTATCCTCAGAAGTTATTGACTTGAACCTTTTACAGCTCATTGTATTAATACGGATTTATTTTATGTACCTCGTTTTTACACTTCTTTACTGGATGGTTAAGACCAAGATAAAGCAAGACCTATATAACAAGAAATGTTACTTTTGTATCTGATAAGGTCAGTCAAGTACCCTCAGGATTTATCCTGTAGCCCTGTACTACACTTTGTACATCCTTTGTCAGTGTCAGCCATGAGGATGA
>NW_004524599.1:871348-872176 GCF_000260255.1 Octodon degus
GACCAGGATAACAGGCACTCCAAGCGTGACCCCTCTATTACACATCA
This sequence comes from Octodon degus, assembly GCF_000260255.1. Lineage (NCBI taxonomy): Eukaryota > Metazoa > Chordata > Mammalia > Rodentia > Octodontidae > Octodon > Octodon degus. The sequence goes on from NW_004524599.1 coordinate 871,396, forward strand.
CCATCCTCAGTGCAGCCGCCGGCTCACAGGCACCAGCATATACAGTTAGTCAGGGTGAGAATCCCACCACTAAGAATCGTATTTTTGGTGGCAAACAAATATGTCATAAAATGCTTTGTGCGCAGCTCCGCAACCCGGTGTAGCACAGCTGACGAAGAGCACGTGTGCGCCGGCGGGCGCGTGGGCCTGCAGGGTGCGCCTGTGTTTCCCAGGGAGGCGCTTTTATGTCCGCAAGTGTTTTCCGAAGCGCTGAGGCAGCTTCAGGCCTCTTGCCGGGCTTGCTTGTCCTTGTATACCTTGCATGGAGCCTTACATGGAGCGCTGAGTGAAAAATAAGGCTTCAGTAGCTCCTGAAACAGTGACCTGTGTTAGCTTACAGACCGACTTTTTTTTTTTTTAAGACATGATGCCAAAATTTTAACATTGTCCACGTAACATATAATTGGCTTTTTAAATAGTGAAGACAGTGAATAGTAATGACAACCCACTTAGTGTTTGGTTGAATAAAACACTTTGACAATAGATTAGGTAGAGTAAATAACATTAAGTTATACCCTAAGAATTAAGTGAAAACATCATGTACTTTCAAAGGGAAACTTGACTAAAATGGATTCATTTGAAATACAAGGATAGTTGATAGAAAAAATAAATTGTTGTGAGAATACCCAATTGTTGTAGTCATTGCCTTTCAAAATTTAAGTAACAGCTGTACTACATTTATAGAATATTTTTTACTATTTATAGCTTATGAACTAGTGTTATAAGTATCAAAATATGTACT
>NW_004524599.1:878963-882810 GCF_000260255.1 Octodon degus
TTTCTTCCAGTGAGTATGTTTGGCCCCTTTGTCAAAGATAAGGTGGCTGAGTGTGTTCGTAGGGGCTTCAGCATCTTCTAATCTATTCCATTGATCCTCAGGTCTATTTTGTTGTCAGGACCATGCTGATTTTTTATTATCTTTATTTCTAAAAAAAATTTTAATGGGGGGGTGTTGAGACTCCCTCTGGGGTTTCACTGTGTAGTCCCTGCTGGCCTTCATCTCCTGTCTCAGCTTCCTGAGTGCTGGGATTACAGGTGTGCACCACCACGCCTGGTTTATCTTTAAATACAAAAGACAACATTGATATGTTGAAGTAAATTTGGTTGCCCTTAGGCAACAAAGAGGGTGAGGCACCTTTCCTGCTTCGGGGACAGAATGCGTGACCCCACACCTTGCAGGGCAGGCTTACCTTGGCTCATAGTTTCAAAAGTTTCAGTCCACAGTGAGCCAGCTTCAAGGCAGAAGCATCGTGGTAGAAAGGCGTGGTGGAGAGAGCTGCTCAGCCCTTGTCACCTGGGAAGCGGAGAGCAGGGCAAGAGTCCTGGAGGAAGGGTCAGGGACAGATGTCACCCCAGGTCATACCCTATGCCCAGAGATGTGCCGTACAATTTCCTAAATACTCCTCTAGCCCGTAAATTTGGTGGTCAAGTTTAGTTATTACAGTACATACATAAAAATTGACACTGAAATGGTTATTTCTGTGTTACATATGACATAGTGAATGTATATCATATGTACTCAAGAAAAGCACTGGTTCAAGTTTATTTGTAGATTATATAGGGGAGATTTTACTTACTGTGTATGTCAATTTGGCCATGTGTCCATGTTGGGGTGGCCATATGAAACTTTTAGTGGACAAAGCCCACATAAAACTTTGCCCCATCAGTTACTTATTGGAGCCTTTTCAAAGTGGAAGGTAGCAGAAGTGAATTAGTAGAATAGCATTGCTGTTGTTAAATTTAATTAAAAGCAGGAAGAAAGCCAGGCTCTTAATTGCAGTCCTGGCTTCCTTGCTGAGGGGATCAGGGCAAGTAGTCCTCTCCCATGTGTGGAGACTTCAGTTGGATTCGCGCAGGTGGGAGCGGCTCCTGCGCAGGCGCCTTCCACCCCTCACACAGGGAGCTGGTGGTGTGGTAGAGGCTTGTAGGTAGGTGCAGCTGCTTGGAGGGACTTGGGGGTTGGAGCTGTATTTCTTTTTCCCACTTATTTGGACATTTACAGTCACTAGCATTCTCTAAAAAATTCTTTTATGATATTTAAACTTGTGAAGATTTTATAAGTCTTTAGTAATTAGAGGCTTTTCTAGGTGGGTGGTCACATGTAATTTTGAAATATTTCTAAGTCTAATGTTTCATGTGGACTTTTAAAGGCACAATTTTAAAAAGTGTATTTGAAGACAGTTAAGCAAATAAATTCAAACTCCTAAGAGTGCAGGATAGTTATTGCTTTGTAATATTTTCAGATTCTCAACTGCTGAATAAATAATGCTTTTGTTGCAATTCTGCTGGAGCACTCATCCAGCAAAGAGGGTCGAGAAAGGAATGTGGGCCTCAGCCGCGCGCTGCCGCCTGTGGGGCCTAAGGAATGTGCGAATGAAGGTGAGTTTAGCAGTGAAGTCAGTATTTGTGGCGCTTTATTTGGTGATCTGTTAACAAATAATTTTGTAACAGCACATATTTTCGTTTTCATATGCATCTTTAATCTTCTATATCTCTAATCAGATACGCAGTTTACACTCCGAATTCTTCAAATCCCCTTTCCTTTCTAAAGGAGAATCAGCCTGCTCTCTGCTCTTCTTGCTCTTGAGAGTGAGGAAGCAGTGGTTTGTCATTTTGTGTTTATGGAGATCAACAGAAAAGATCAGATACTCCACACTCTGAAACTCTGCCAGATGTAATTTACATTCGAACAAAGATTACAAAAGAACAAGGATTAAGTTAAACAATCAGAGCAGTATGCTACAGACTATATCCTAGGAGAACTATTTGGGTCACTCGCTTTTGTTTGCAGCAGACTCCTGCATTGTGAACATCGAGTGAAGTGGTTGTAATTAACAAATTGTCTTTGTGCACGTCTCTGTGTAAGAAGGGAGACAGCTAAAAGAAGTTTGTGAGAGCACCTTGTAGGAAATAGATCGTGTTGGCTAATCAGTGAGTTTTATGAGTGTATAAATCCTTATAATTATTACTCTCAAAGTCTACTGGTCGTGTAATTGTCATCTCTGATTAATTTTGATCTCTTTTTTGTCACTCTTCAGGCATAAAAGCTTGAGTTAACACTCAGTTTTTTACCTTAAGTACACTGCTATGGTGATTTCCATAGTGCAGGTTAGTTTAAACTGGGGTCAATGAATCACTGAAATTAAATGCAAATAATATGTTCATGTGTGGATAATACCTCTCTCAGGGTGAGAGTTTATGTCTTTGGTCAAAATTTCAAAGGGTTCCACAACTGTAGAAAAATAACACTGGTGTCAGGTATAATTTGTGATTGTATTTTGGATTCTCTTCCTACCCTAACTGTATTTGCCTGTTGGTTTCCCTTCCTTAGGGAAGCACTGACAACAAAGTACATTTAGAAATCCCACATCCATTCATGGTCTCAGGACTACTACAGTTGTTTATAGTAAAATGCTGAAATATGCCAGCAGCTAGATATTATGTCTGTAATCACTCAGTAGCTAGAATTAAAATGTTGTGGGTGGCTTTAATTCATAGCAGGAAGGGCTTTGTGGTTAGCACAATAGATATTAAGCAGTGCTTTTCACAAAGCCGTTCGTTGGTCACATGCTTTGTCTTACTAGTAATTAACTTATCAATGAGCTATGGCACACTCTAGTGACTTTTTCCTAAAAGATTTATACTTATGGCAAACCGGGGCACAATAAATTTTTCTATGCAAAGTACTCTTGTGACCCAGGGGTGAGGGACTCGAAGTTCTAATGAGCTGTGATGGATGGTGGGGGGAGGGTCCGTGTCCCACCTCAGGTGTCACACAGAGCCTTCTCCCTCAGTCGGTTTCCCCACGGGTCATGTTGTGTATTGCACTGTGACTTATGCATTCATACTGACTGCAGCGTGAAACAAAACTGCTTATCATTAGTTGGAAAACATGAGTGTGGATTCTTCTTTCCAAGAACATAGCGTTCACCTGCTGCTGCGTAGGCCCTCTGCATTCCCGAAGCAGAGAAGAAACTCATGTCGTTGCCCTGCTGGGTTGGGTACCAGCACTTCCCTGCAGTGTTTATGCAGCAGAACCTACTGCACTGCAGAAAATCTACAGTGTTGAGAGAGTGAATTGATTTATGTCATTTTGTTTCTTCTGAAGATTGGAGACATTTGACTCTTTGTGTTGCTCGTCTCCGAGAGAAAACAATACTCCTTTGCATTAGAAATTTGTGAATTCACAATGCCCCTTTAGCCCAGCACTGTCACTTTCAGTGTTATTTGAAGCCACTTCACTACTCAGTGACAATTAATTTAGGCCCAGGACACTTTAACAATGACTCTTCCAGTGGAGCCTGTTCTCATCCTCCAGTCTGGCCCTGCTAGCGCCTCCTTGCCTGGACCAAAGGGGAGCAGGAAACTCAATAAAGTGACTTTATATTTAAAGAGAAGCATAGCATTAGAATGGCGTAGGTACGAAGAAGGACTCTCTTCAGCATCAAACACTGTTTGTTTCCTATGCTGAGGCTTCAGTTTCTTTTTGAGAAACACCATCTTAATTTTTTTTTTTTTTAAATTTAGAAGGAAGTATGTTAAGAGCCAGGTGTGGTGGTGCACACCTGCAATCTCAGCATACGGAAAGCTGAGATAGGATCACCCTGAGTTCCACGCCAGTCTGA
>NW_004524599.1:883176-912930 GCF_000260255.1 Octodon degus
CCCTTCAGGAATTTGCTTTTATCATAATTTCTTTGTGAGGAAAAAAGCTTACTTGAACTTTTTGAGATTGAATATGTCATAGCCGTTTAGCCCATAATTATTAAGAGAATTCCATTTCTCACAGTTCTGGAATCTAGAAGCGTGGAATAAGGCCTTGGAGGGTTGGTTTCTTCTGAGGCCTCCATCTTTGGCTTGAACATGGCCACCATTGTCTGGCGTCTTCACCATGATCTTTGTTTGCTTCCATGTCCCAGTCTTCTTAAAAGAAGAGAAGGCATATTGGAATAGGATCCACTCTATTTCAACTTAATTTCCTTTTTAAAGACTGTTTCCAAATACAGTCACATTCTGAGGACTGGGGGTTAGGACTTTGTCGTTTGGGGGAGGAGAGCACACAGTTTGGGCCATAAGAGCAATTTAGATACTTTGAGTTTGAGCTTCTCCTGAAGGTTGAGATTTTTGATTTGAGATTTGTATATTTTTCACTTCACTAATTAGACCAGAGTTCATAGATCTAGGCTATTTGAAATACACTAAGAGCAAACCAGTTACTTATTACTGGCTTTATCAGGAGGGTAATATATTTCAGTAGTGGAATGGATTCCATCCTAGAAACACTAATTAAAACTTCTTCACTGTTTTAGAATTACATATGTTAAGTCCTAACTAATTAAAAAAGTTTGTCATAAAAAAAACTGCTAACTACAGGACTTTTTGTAACAGGGATAAGAAATGTGTAGCACTTGAAATGCAAATAATCCTGTTTTACATCAAGTTAATTACATAGCCGTCAGCTCCAGTCCCGTTCCACCGTGTTTCACAGGTGCCCCCCTCAAGGCCTGCCCTGTGAGAGCCCAGGTGCCCTGTCTGCTGAGGGAACCCGAGTTCCATCTCACTTCTGCTGAGCATCTTGAAAGGAGACTCAGATGAGAAGGCCAGTATCTACAGCGTGGATGTTTGGGCTTTGACGCCTACTTAGACTGACCCCTGTAGGTTCCTTAAGAGTGCGGAACTTATCAAAAAAAGGGGATACAGATGAATGTCCATTTTGTATCTGTGTATTTGAAATGGTTAGGATAGGTATATAGTTGCATTCTCTTAATGAATAGAGGGATTTGTTCTAATAGTGTTTGTAAATAGTATATTATGTCCGCATCTTGTATGGCAATTAACCACTAGGAAGAATGTATGCAATGTGTTAATTATTGAAACTGTCCTACCAGTTTGGTTTGAAACTGTCTCATTGCTATTTGTTTCTCAATAAAATTATGGGGTAAAAAAAAAGAGTGCTTCCTCCCACAGGCAGTCAGTTCCTGACTTGCTTTGCGCATAGCGGAGAGTGTCCTTGTGCTATTCTCTCCTTACACAGTGTGGTTCTGGACCTGCAGGGTTGCCATTCCCTGGGAGCTTGTTAGAAAGGGCCTGCTTTTGGGCTGCACACTGGATTTATTGATTCACAAATCTACATCTTCACAAGATTCCCCAGTAATCTGTGTACATATTCAAGAGTAAGAAGCAGAGCTTTAGGTGGTGACAGTAGTAGGACATCATTTGAGAGTTTTACCCAAAAATGCCCAGCAGTGGATTTTTCTGTGTGCCATGCTGTCTCTGATTGCTCCAGGCAGGCAGAGGGCTGGCTCCTCTGGCTTTGTCACTTACCAGTGGGTGACCTTCTCTTCCTTTCCCCTTGCACATCTACAAGTGAGGGTAATGCTGGAAGAGAAAAAGTATGTGGGGTTCTTTGAACAGTGCTGCTGGGCCCAATGTTGTTACTGCACACCGGGTTCTGTGCTCAGGCTTGTTAGCTTGCTGCTGACCAAATCAAAGAAGGCCGTATATTTTGGTAAAAAGGAAAAAAGGACTTATTTAAAGCCAGCTCCAAGGAGATGGAGGGGCCCACTTACTTAAAATAACCATCTCACCTTGTACAGGGGAGTAAGGGTCTTTTAGAGTAAGGAACAGACCATGTAGATCTCCACGCTTGCTTTGTTGTTTCGCACCATCTGCAGCTCATTGACCCCCCTTTCCTGTGGAAAGGAAACTGGGCCCCTGCCTCCTGCAGCTGGCATCGCTGTCCGTCACATCATCTGAGCTGAGGAGAGGAGGTTGGTTGTGTGCACCAAGGGAAGAAGTTTGGAAAATTGCTTATATCTATAAGAAAAAACCCCTAAACTTTTGAAGTCCTGCTTTGTAGCGCCGGTTAGAGTGTTAGTCACAATTATGTAACTGACTCTTGTTCTAATTCCTTTATTATTACCACCACTGTCGTATAACCAAACTGAGCAGCATTTACTTAGTCCAGGAAAATGCCTGGTGAGTGTGTAGTAATAAATGCAGCAGTTGCTTTATGGGGAGCAGTTCTTCCCGTGAATGCAGATACTGTAGTGATCCCCCAGGTAATTCATGCAGACTTTTGAACTCCTCCCTGAAAAAAGCAAAAACTGGAGACTTGTAAAATAAAAGCTTAGTGTAAGAAAAGTGTCCATGAACCATCATTTCCCCCCTTCCTCCTCTACCACAAAGACACTCAAAATCTCTATTTCAATGGTGACTTTCTTGTTTGACAGAAAACCTTGTCTCTTCCCAGGAGAGCTCTGGTTGTACGGGATGACAGTGTGACAGTGTGTGCTTCTCGTACTTTACAGCCTGAATCCAGCAACTTGGGCCCTGGGCCTGCTGATCACGAGCTAGTTGTACTGACTTCATGTCCATATATATATACATATATATATATATGTATATATCGATACATCTGTATCTGGTGACATTCAGCTCAGTAAGTGTTGGTGTTTTTGATCCTGTGAGCATATGTAGTATTCCTTCACAGTTACTGTGGAACTTCATTTCCATTTCAAATCGTTGGACTCTCAGACCCAAAGAAGATTATGTTCCCTGACAGCAAGAGTGTTGAAGGGATAAGGAACTTGAATGGCCTTGAGGAGCTATTACAAATAAAAACAAATCTAGTGTAACAAATTTCTCTGCAGTGTTACAGTGAAGTATATCATCACTGTTTTGTGGAATATTGGATGTCAGATGTGCTGAAACATCTGTTACTAAGCTATGCCCAGAATGTCTTCCGTCTTCCTTGCAGGGAATGTTGTTAATTGATGTCTACTTTTGGTTGAGGGTTGTTAATGTGCAGCAGATGCATGGGGTGGGGGCAGAGAGAGGACAAGAAAGCATCTTGGAGCGCCTCAAGAGTGTTTCTGAGATTTAAATTAGTTTCTCTATATTTTTATTTAATTGAAGCAGATAATGGTGGTCTTAAGGAATTTGTACCAGTTTGCTTGCCTAACGTGTGTGTGTGTGTGTGTGTGTGTGTGTGTGTGTGCAAATTAAATGACCCATGTCCTTGACATCCTGGGGTTTTTGAAAGGCAAGCCTATAAAATTTCATGTGATTGGTTGACTACATTGAACTAGTTTTATGGAGTGAGTAAATATAAATTAGCTTAGTGTATCTCACATATAGCAATGGTTCTTTTTCTTTGTTGGAGTTGAAAGTCTTAAAACTTTGAGTACCATGATGATGATTTAAGAGAAACCTCTTCTGTATGGCAAGAGAATGCAGGTAAGAGTATTTAATTTTTAAGTGCTATGTTGAATTCATGGAAAACTGAGATTATTGTTTTTAACATTTTAGTGAGACTTAGTTGCCACATTTCTAGAAGGAGGAGTTAAAATTAATACTTCCTTATTTCATTGTGTGAAGTTTGCTTTAGATCCTGTCATAAGCATCTGTTTTGCGGCTGCAATATTAGAGTGGACTAGTTCTTCATTGGGTGAGAGAGAAGACAGGGAATTCTGTCTTTCAGGGAAGTCTCCATGATTTCTTCTGCGTGGAGCAATATCTCCATCCTTAACTCCAGGAATACTTCATCTCTTTCCTTTTGAGTTGGTTCGTGTGTGTGTGTGTGTGTGTGTTGTTGTTGTTGTTGTTGTTGTTGTTGTTTAACACTTTGGTATGCTTGTTTCTTTTTGTTGATCCGGGAATTGAACTCAGCACTTGGTGCTTGCCAGGGAGGCACCATACCACTGAGCTACACCCTGGCCCAATACGCTTGTTTCACCAACCCTTCTTTTGTTCCTTCAGCAGTTCTTTGTCTCTATTGAGCCCTTACATGTCAGGCACCCTAATGGAATTTGCTCTGAGAACAGGATAGATTGTTATACATCCTTATCCTCATGGTGCACAGCTAGGAGGCAGCTGAATGGTGATGCTGAAGGTGCAGAGGTCCATCTTTAAAATTATTCCATAATTTCATGCATCAAAGGGCTCACTGAATCACCTTAGTGCCCTATTTTAAAGGCAGTTTTGCTTCCCTAAACAACATGAAGAGACCTTTTTGTCATTTTTTCTAAGCGACACACTTAGATTTACTTTGTTTTCAGGGCTATGGAATAAGCTATTGCAAGCTTAGCTCACACAGTTGCAAGAAGAAGGATTTATAAGACCCAAGAACTAAGAGCAATTTGAAGTTTCTGCTGCAGTCAGTGCTGCCTCACAAATTTAATCTGTATTGATAGTGTGCTGCCTGTGTCTTGGATTCAGAACCATCCAGCATGGGCTGGGGAGATAGCTCAGTGATCTAAGTACCTGTCTGGCAAGCGCAAGGACTTGGATTCCATCCCTGGTACTGCATGCCATGCTGGCCTCGGGCGCTGAGCCAGCCCCGGATGCCTGTAATCCCAGTACTGGGGAGGCTGAGACAGGAGGATTGCTAGGAGTCTGAGCTGCATGGCGAGACCCTGTACCAAATAAATATATATTTTTTAAAGCAACCAGCTGTGACAACCCTCAGAACACCAGTTGTTATCCTCATTGCGTTTTGGGTGGCCAACCCCGATTCCACATTTTCTTTTCCTCTTCACCCAACCCTCTTCTAGTTGTTGGCCCACCCATTTTTTTTCCCTTCAGGCAATGCAGAACATTTAAACATACAGAAATCTGATTATGATGCAAGGTACAGTGGCCCAGGTCTGTAATTCTAGAGCTCAGGAAGCTGGAGCAGCCAGGCTCAAGGCCCGTTTGAACTGAGATCTTATCTTTAAAAAAAAAAAAAAAAAGAGATACCCAAAAGGAAAAACAATCTAATTAGGGTGTCAAATATCTTTTAGATTAATGTTTGTGTTACTCATGATTATTACTTGTGAATACAGGCATCATCCATATTTGTTTGAATCGGTCAGTGTAAATCTTTTTTATGTTAATACTGGACAAAATGCTTTGTTTCTATTTTAAAAACAATTTCTATGTGTAGTATTCAGCATCCAATGAAAGATAATGTTTAAGGAGTAGGAGATACTGTGGTATTAAGAGCTCTAAGTTTATACTCACCAGTATAGTATAAATTGGCTTTTCAATTTGTAAGTAACTTCATCACATCCTTGTGTAAGTCTAAAATGTATGTTTTGTATATAAGGTGCAGTGTTATAAGACTGTCAAAAGCTCACCCCATTCTTCCTCTTTCACAGGAGGACTCATAGAGAACTGAATTCTGAGAGAATTGAAATCACTGCTCCTTGTGTCAGGGGTTGGGTCCTGGTGGCTCTGGAACTGCTGGGGCAGTGTTCTCAGCACCCGCTTCTCCCGCAAGTTGGAGCCCAGCCAGGGGCCTTGGCGTGGAGTTCCCCAGAGGCTCAACAGAAATGCCCAGAGCGTGAGCTTAAACTGAGCGGCCCTAGCAGGAGCTATCATCTGCTCAGGTAGTGTTTCTTAGAATCGGAGTGTGACTCGGGGAAGGGAGAAGCTCATTCACTAAACAAAAACAAAAGGATGATTGAGGCATGAAAAGGTTTATTTACTGCAGAAAAGTTGAGAACTCTGTACAAGCCCAGATAGAGGAAAAAATGCCTCCAACACTGTCTCATTAAGAGAGAAGTACTACTAATAGTTTTGCTTTTCTTTTTCTTTCCTAGTACTGGGGATTGAACACAGCACCTTCACACTGACTACATTCTAAGCTCTTTTTTAAATGTAACTTTATTACTTTTTTAAAAAAAATTTTTAGGGAAGGGTCTACAGGGTGTTCAGGGTCTCACTACTGGATCGGACTCATAGTGATCTGCCTGTTTACAGCCTCCCAAATGCTGGGATTACAGGTGCGCCACCACGCCCAATCTCAATTGTTGTCTCAGTATGCCCTGGGGACAGGGCTGGCTCAGCAGGCCAGGGGATGGAACCCCCAGCCCCTGCGCAATTTTATTACATTTTTTGAGATGGTCTCACTATGTAGTTCAGCCTAGCTTTAAACTCATATAGCTCAGGTTGGCCTTGAACTTGCAGTGATCCTCCTGCCTCAACCTTCAGAGCACTGGAATTGCAAGCATGCACCACTATGCCAGCCTTTATGTTGTACTTTGAGACAGGGTCTCACTAAATTGTCCAGTTGGTACTTGAACTTGCAGTCCTCCCGCCTCAGCTTCCCAAAGTGCTGGGATCACAGCTGTGTGCAGCGCCAGGCCTGGCTTGTCTGGCCTTTCAGTGTTCCTCCTCCCAAGATCAATGACAAAAATCACAATAAGAGTTCAAAATAAACTTTCATGTATTAAATATTAATTTGAGATCAACAAGTGCAGTTGTTGTAGCCCTCAGAATAACGAGGAGCCAGACCTGAGGTGTGGAGGACTGGCTTCAGGTGTTAGGGTTAAGTTGATGCAGTCTGCCTGATGACAAGTCATTTTATTTGGCTATTTCTCATACAAATGAAGCTGCATTCTACATTCAACAGTGGCCATATTTGTGATATACATCTGGCACAAGAATTTTATTATTTGGTTTATTTTGGGACATGGTTTTAATCTGTAGTTCAGGTTGTTCTTGGTTTCATTGTGTAGCCTAAACTGACCTTGAACTGACATCCTCCTCCTGCCCCAGCCTCTGCCTCTGCCTTGCAAGTGCTTGGTTTAAAGACATGCGCCACCATGCCTTGCAGGGAGGGAGTCTTAGATTTTAGGTGTCTTTTATTACTTCATTCTCAGGGAGTCTGGGTTTATGATATTAGAAGGCAATGCTGGAACAATTCACTTGACTTTCTAGTTTCAGGAGCAAGTAGTGGAAAAGGAGTAAAAAGTCCCTTGTTGCAAAAGGCGTGGTGTTCAGCAGCTCCTCACAGAGGCTGCTAGCATGGTTTTGGTCTTGCCTAAGAGCAAGTGCTGCCTCAGGGCCTCTGACTGGCTGCCACTCGGGGCTGGTGCCCTCTGACCGTTGGACAGAAGTGCAGGAGACTGAACTGTTGCCTCCTTTGTCATTATGAAGAAACTCTGCCCTTGATTATAGAAATGCCTCCTTTTACTCTTACCACATAAATGTTTATATATTTTTTTCATCCTTTAAAAATAAATGTCAACCCTTAGTGACACAGTTTAGATGGGCTTGAGTTATAAAAGGAAGCTCTTTTTTATAGGAGGAAACATAGCTGTGGATGCTGTGTTTCCATAGTGATGCTGCATTGTAATAGGATGAAAGCTGGGCTGAGGGCGAGGTCTGAAAGCCTGCAGGATGCGCGGAGGGGAAGGTGGCCACGAAGCCCTGCGCCCGGCCCGCGGGGAGTGAGCTGCAGTCTTCCATAGCAAGAAAAGCTTTTCTGATGTTTTGTGTTGAAGGTAAAAATAGATAAAGGAAGCTCACATGACTGCTTCTGGTTTGGAAGTTTGTATTTCTCCAATACCTGAAAACACACAGTGCTTTCTAAAGTTGGCCTTTTGGCACTGTACACAGTATTGTTCCCTCCAGGCCAGGAAATCAATAAGCTGTAAAAAATCCAAACTGCTGGTTTGATGATTATGATTTCTGTTCTTTTTAGCTCCTATTCATTAAAGTATTGTCTTTACTGAAGATTTTAGACTGAGTGTGCACTTTACCTCGGCTCAGGTTTTTCTTTCTTTCCTTCAACTTTATTGCATTAGGTATGGTTATTATCTCCTTGCTTGCTTGTGAGCGCATTCTCTCTCTCTCTCTCTCTCTCTCTCTCTCTCTGCTAACTTGAATTTTGAGAACCAGAGAAGGGAGGAAGTAGTAGATCATCAAAAAGCAACCCCCTAACAATTTTTTCTCTTTGAAGAGTTTATTATTTTATCTTTGTTAAATCCAAACCACATGAAAGTAAACTGTTTTTTCCAAAATGTAATCTGAATGGAGAAGTCAGTGAGGCCCCAGTGCACTCACTGCTGCTGCAGACCGGGAAGTGCGCCCCGTGCCTGTTGCCTTTCCCCGGCTTCTTGTTGCACCAGCACATACAGGCAGCATGCAGTTGGCAGCCAGGCTCCTACCTGTGGCTTGTATGTCACACTGCTTTCTGGCAATGCTCTTAAAGGTTTGTTAAGTCTGTTCCTGTCCAGTTGCATCTTGGTGCAGCTTGCTGAGCTCCATGTTCCTTATACGAGAACATAGACAACAGTGAGGGTGTGTTTTTAACTTGAGGCTGAATTTTTGCAGAAAACTAATGTTTTACCATTCATGAAATTATTACTCTCATTAATTGTCATTATCTTAAAGTCTTTTTAGGACAATAGTTATTTCTGTTTCTCTTTTTTCACTTCCATCCCCATGACTGGGGTAAGGATGTCATTTATTGTTCATGGCATCAAATTAAAAGCTCATATTAATAAAACAATGTCAAAGTAAATAGAAGTTGGAAAGTTTGATTGAGTTACTACTCTAATCAGAAGAGAATACAGGGTTGGTGAGATAGCTCAGCAGACTAAGCGCCTGCTTAGGGAAATGTAGGAACTGGGGTTTGATCCCTGGTACTGCATGTCGTGTCAGCCTCACCCCTAGGCATGCTGAACCAACCACCGAGACTGGGTATGGTGGCACACACCTGTAATCCCAGCATTGGGGAGGCTGAAAACAGGAGGATCACTATTAGTCCTAGCTGTATAGTGAGACCCTGTACCAAATATATATAAATTTAAAAAAAAAATACAATTTCTTCTATTTCTGTATTTTTTGTTTTTGTGCTTTTTATATTTCATGTATTTAGTATAGGGTCTACAGTTTCTACAGGGTCTCACTATGTAGATTGTACTCACAGTGATCCTCCTGTTTTCAGTCTCCCAAATGCTGGTATTAAGGTGTGTGCCACCACGCCCAGTCTCAATTGCTGACTCAGTGCACCCTGGGTGCAGGGCCGGCCTGGCTCACTGGGGATCAGCCTGGCTCCCAGGCACTGTGTTCTGCCTGAGCAAGCGCTTCAGTCTACTGAGCTATCTGGCCGCCTGTTTCCATATTTTTGTGACTAATTCCAGAAGTATCTACCTGAGTCAGAGCCAGAACTCAAGTATTGTTCTGACTCATAATCTTGAGTGTTTTCTCCAAGTCCCTTGGAGTCCTTGATGTCTTCTTGGACCCTGGAAGATTCTCACTGTAATGCACAGAAGGGTAGGAAGCATGTTGGAGGGGTGTGCTTAATTCTATCTCAATTTACTCTGCCCTCTTGATGGCCCAGGGTCATGTAGATATACATGCTCTTTTTTTCTGTTATATATGTTGCATTTCAGTATTTCGAGACCATAACCACCTTTACCCCCTCTATGTCTTGAGTAGGATCTCTATTTCTAATAATATCATTGATAACAAAAACAAATTAATACGTGATAGATAATAATAGTTAATATGTAGATGAGAGGCTGGGGAGATGGCTCAATAGAATAAGTGCTTTCCTGGCAATCACAAGGGCCTGAGTTCAAGCCGCCCCCCCCAAAAAAAATGTAGATAAACTGTTATTCAGAGTACTTTACATACTCACTTAAAGCTCACACAAAGCTGCAGGAAACCCATTTTCTAAATGGGGATACCAAGGCTCTCAGTGGGAGTCAGGGCTCTGCCAAGTCACCTAGCTTGGACCTGGAAACAGGCTCACCACCCAGCACTCCGGCTCTGTCCGCACCACACTGCCCTCCTGGCCTGCGGTGCTGCAGCTCTGCTTAAGAGGCTTCTAGCAAAGACGGAGCGGCTGGAATGTAATCTTCTCCTTTTTGTTGAGAGGAGAGACTGCTAACCCGTAAATCTTTTACAGATGCTGCAGTCATATTATGCTTGCATGTTCTCAGCCCCTTTGTTCCCATCACTAGATAACTAAAGTTCACATTATGCGGTCACGTCTGCTTCATGGAAGAGGAAACCAAGACCCAGAAAGCCTCCATGATGCGCTTCAGGTCACAAAGCTTTTTTTAAAAAGATAGATTTAAAAGATATATTTGAAATTTTAAAAATCTTACCACAAATCCATTTTTTTTCTTGATAAGATTGGATTTGGTGTAACCCTGAACAAATAAAAAGACTGGGCCTGTTATTCCTCTCTTGTGATTCCCCTGGAGTTGGCAAAGATTTTAAAAGGTGTGCATTCCAGATCTGGAGAAACAGCTTGGGCGAGGGAAGCAGAGCCTCCAGGAGAAGTGTCTGCTGCCCTCCCCGCCTGCTCTCTTCTTGCCTGGCTCACGGACTCCCTACCCTACCACCTACCACTGCGCTCTGCTCGGCAGTCACAGCCCAGCCTGCGTGTGCACAGCGGAGCTAGCTCATCTGCTCTGTGCGTCGTACACTGGTGCTTGGCTGAGTGCGGTGGAGGTGCCACAGCAGGAGTGTTCGGGTGACAGGCCCAGTGTGTCAGGTTGACAAGTCACGACCTGTTTGCTCAATGCTGGAATGTTAGCAAAAGCAAGTGTGTAAGTAACTAAGGGTAGGTTCATGGACAGGGTAGAGAAACTGATGTAGATGTCCCTTATTTTATATATGAAATTTGTTTTTAAAAACCTTATGTAACTACTCAGTTATTTTTCACAGTGGGTTTTATTAGACCCCGGAGGGTGTTGCTAAATGACTCGCTTATTCAGCGACCAATGTTTCAGTCTGGCTCTCCCTGCTTAATTGCATTTGTGTTATGAACCGTTTTATGCTGTTCACCCACATACAGGGCGTTCTGGCGAAAGGTGTTTATGCAATATCTAAGTGATTTTCAAAATACAAGCTTAATGCTTGTTGTGGTTTGGGCTTTTTGTAAGGGGCACAATATAATACAGGACACAGTTTATAATAGCATTTTATAATAAATCACCCAAGAATCATATATAAGCAGTGCAGAAAATCTGTCCAAACACATAAACACTAAAGACTCCAGCTGAGGGCCTAGATCCTAGTATTTTGTATGAGTCCAGATGAAAGCCTAGAGCTGATAACGATGCCTCTCACAAGTGTAATTAGAGGCCTAGAGCCTACAACAAAGTCCCATGTAGGCCTGCTTCATGGATCTATGCTGGAAAGGCCCAAAGGTCAGTGGTGGAAGCTAGGAAGTCTATGTCAGCCAGATGAAGGAGCTGTGCCAGCAGGCTGAGGGATCTTAGCTTGAGCAACGCTCAAGGTAAGCACCAGAGCTCCCTCAAAGGTACCACAGCCATCCTCAGTGGCAGTGAGGTCCTGAGCTCCTCCAGCGGTGAGGAAAGCTGAGTTCCCATCAGAAAAGCCAATGCAACAAGCTTCTCCATGAGGCTGAGCAGTTCACCATCTTCCCCTCCAGAGCCAGGAAGCAATGCTTAAGATGAGGACCAAGGTTCCTCCAAAGTACATCAGGAAAGCCAGCATGACAAGGTCCTCCAGCAGAGCAGCTCAAGAGAACTAGCAACTTCCAGCAGCTCCAACAGCTTCTCCACAGAGCATCCCTAACAGCATTTCAGCAGCTTCTCCTGTTCTGCCTTTATGCTGCTGGCAGCAATCCTCAGCTGGGCCTCCCACACCCAGCACCATGCTAGTTTAATTCAGCTGGGTGTGATAGGTTGACCAGCAGTTAGAAATCCACTACAGTGCTAAATACGGATTTTAAATTACAAATTTAAAAATTTTGAACAATACACATACCAGACCCTCACACACATGCACATGTATGCATGTGTATGCATGCACATGTGTGTATGTGTGTGTGGCATGTCTGTGTAGCATGTCAGTAGTTCTCACACTTTGGCATGCATCAGTATCACCTGGAAGGCTTGTTAAATGAGATTGTGTCCTACCCATTGGGTTCTCCTTTAGTAGGTCTGCGGGGGTGTGTGTGTGTGTGTGTGTGTGTGTGTGTGTATTCCCACAAGTTTCCACTTGACACTGATGGTGTTAGTTTGTGGTTAATAGTCAGAACCATTGTGAGGAAAAGAAGGCTAGAAAAAAGTCTAGGATAGTTCACTATTGTGTTGATAGTAGTTATCTCATCTCTGGGCTGTGGGATTTCTGGGACTCTTTATTTTTCCTTTATGCTTTTCTTCATTTATTCTTTTCCAATGCGAAGAACATTCCCATTATCATCTGAAGAAATAGCATTTAACTCTCTCTTTGAGGCTGTGGTATTTATACTCTCACTAATACAGATGGTTTTTGTTGTCCTCTATTGTCCAGTATTATCTTACTGTCATTATAAAAATAGTGTCAACAATGCAGTGTGCTGTGTCCCTGGTTCTTACTGTGTCATCCCAAGATGTGGGCATTTAGATTGAGTTCTTACTGCAGTGCAGGAAACTAGGCACATGGCCTGTGTTCGACAGGCACTCGTAGCTCTCCTCGGCAGAATCTGTTTCTTCACTCTGCCTCACTTCTTCTCAGACTCCATGGAGGCCTAATTTCCCAAGTACAAATTGGGTTTCCACAGGATCTAAAAGAAGAGTACAACTTTGTCTAAAGTAGCAAAGTATGTAAATGAAGTCCAAAGAGATAATCCAAGTCTTTTGACCTCAGAATAAACTAGCCAGTCTAGCAACCTACCAGTCAACTGGCAACAAAGCCCTGCACTGGGAAGAGCACTGTGTAATGTTCTGGCTCTTCCAGTTGTAGGAATCATGCGCGAAACACCACACACAATAGGCAAAGCCTTAAGAGTGCTGTGCTCTTCTGTGAAAGGACATTGCACATGAAGTGTGCTTTGTTAGTATCTCTCAGTTGAAAATAACCTTGGGTGTTGACTGTATGAACAAACACCTTTTAGTAAGTTACTTAGCCCAGTCCTTGGATTAAGTCCTGGTTTGCAGGTGGAAATATCAGCCTTGTGAATACCCTGGGTTGTCACAAAGATCAAGAGAACCAATGCTTGAGAAAGGCATTGGAATGCCACTGCGAAGGTAGTGGAGATCGGAGCAGTGGGATCCCCTGCACCCCTTTCTCTCCGTAGCTCCACAGCCCATTGTGGACCCTTCCCCAGCACCCCGGGCTCCATCCCAGGAGAGTGCGCGGTGAGGCTTGGCAGGTCCAGGCTCTTATTGAGCTGTCCCAGCCAGCCAGCGGGGCAGTGCCGCTTAGCCTCCATATGCACTCTTGATGGACAACGCAAGGAAAAGCAAGAGAGCTTCTGGTTGGTGTTTTTCCTGGTAACCCTGTAAGTTCCTTCCCTATTACATTGTCTCCAGGAAATTGAAGTAGTTACTGTGTCTATGGAAATCTGTGAATCTGTTATATTAAAAAATGATCTCACCTGAGGAATTTGTCACTTCATTGTTTACTGGGCACACTAGGAAGCTAAGGAATTAGCCATTTGTGAGCTCTGCCTTCCAGAGGCTTATGGTATTTCAGTTTCAGTCAACTGATGACAATTCGTCTATTTCCTAAGTAAATACTATATAATGGTTTGATGTATATTGATGAAAGTTTCAGATGAATTGTGTTTTTTTCCCAGGAAGGGATAATTGAACTGTACTCTCTGATTTCCATTGCATATAGCCTAGTTTGGGGCAGATGATAATTATTTTTTCTTTTTCTCCTTGGACAGTACTGGGGGGTGAACCTAGGGCGTTTTCATTGGCTACAGTCCCAGCATTTTATGTTTTATCTTTAGACAAGGTCTTGCTCAGTCATTAAGTGGCCCAGGCTGAGTTTAAATTGCAGTCCTCTTGCCTCAGCCTCCTAGAGTTCTGGGATTACAGGCTTGTGCCATGGAAAGTTCATTTTATCCTTCAGACAGCAGAAGGCTAATATACTTGATGTGTGGTATCTCCTTAAATATTGCAGACAGATTACCGCTCCATTTTAAATGTCTTTCCTTTACATCCAGGTTTACGAAGGCTCATGTAACATGGCCCTGCTTGTTGGCTGCCTTTCAGCGTCTCTGTGATGGGTTAGTCACCAAGGTGGCCACATGTAGTGCTTCTTCCTTGCTAGAGGAGGAGATCAGGAGGTAACACAAGGACCTAGCATTTGTCTTTTGGCCTGCAATATACTTTCTTTTGGCACTTTACACACTGGATAATGATTAAACAAATTAGTTATGAGATTCTGACATTTTTTCTTAAGCAGCTGCTCTGCTTGTTAGAGAAGTTCTTCTCCTTTGAGTTACTGCTTGTAACATTGGACCTGTTTTGGAATGCTCAGAGGATCCAGTTATTCTCTTTTGTTTAGTTTTTATGTTATTCATAGTGTCTGCGATCTTACTTTAAATTCCTTTACAACATTTCCTTGGTGTACTGGCGTTTGTGAGTTCACCTTTGAATGATGATGTGATGCTAATCAGTCTGAAGTTAAAGTTCAGAACTTGATGTGACCTGGGTTTGTTTTAAATGTGACTGTTTTGGGGGTGGTTGTTTCAGGAGGACACGTAGCACACGTGGCCCCCTCCAAGCAGAGGTCCGTGCAGTGCCTTACTGTGTTGGGCTATCCTGTTAAGATGCCCCGGACAGCACAATGCAGAGCATCAAAGAGGTGGCGTTCACAGCGCGGACTCTCCCTGCACTGCCGTCCACTTGCACAAAACAAAAGGAGTTCTGAGTTTCCTTTTCTCTATCCTGAGCTTTACTTTGTTCAGCGAAGGGGTGTTAACTGTGGCTCCCGTGGCCTTTGGTAGTAGCCCCTCATGTAGCCGCCACACTGGTGTTCCCAAGAGCCTCAGCTGCTTAGACCCACTGTCATCTGATTCTTTCTTATGATCTACTCTGACTGTGTGGGAAGATTGCTCTAAGCTTCCTCTGGTACCGGTTTGGAACATTATGAACATTTTGGAAAGTAAGAAACTCAAAGAATATACTCACATGATACACCTGAGCTGTGGAGGAGCATATGCGTTGTGAGTGGCATGCATTTGCTTCATCAAGCCATGCTGTGCAAGTTCGGATGAAGAGAGGGTAGCAGCCCAAGTGGCTCACCTGCAGCCTTCGATGGCTTTCCTGTATGTAAACCAGCCTGGGAAGTACATATGTTATTTCTGTAGATCTTGGCTTGCATATATGAGTCAAGCATCCCTTGTCAGAAATACTTGGGATTAAATGTGTTTCAAGTTTCAGATTTTTTTCTGATATTGGAATATTTGCATGTGCATAATGAAATATTTTGGCAATGGCACCCAAGTCTAAACATGGAAT
Source organism: Octodon degus (assembly GCF_000260255.1). Classification (NCBI taxonomy): domain Eukaryota; kingdom Metazoa; phylum Chordata; class Mammalia; order Rodentia; family Octodontidae; genus Octodon; species Octodon degus. The sequence goes on from NW_004524599.1 coordinate 898,503, forward strand.
CCATTTTTGTTTCATATATAAACATACTTTATACACATAGCCTAACAGGTATTTTATATGCTATTTTCAATGAAACGAAACAAAGTTTCACAGGTGGAGTTTGCTGTGTGGCATCATGGCGGTCCTCATCAAGCTTCAGATCTGGAAGCACTTTGGATTTGCGTGTCAGTGATGCACCATCTGTGTTGTTTCCTGGCAGCCTGCACTTTTGCACATTATGCATGGTGGAGTGACAGGCTTTCTCTCCCTGGAGTCCATCCTTCACAAATCAGCTGGCTGAGGACTGCGAGTAGCCAGGCTGGGGTCGCATTTGCTAGCATTGGCCCCAGGGATGTTTGGAGCTGGTGCTTTGGGGGCCCATGCTGAGTGGGGACCCCTGCCTGGCCTGCGGGTAGGAGCCTTCTTGCCTGGGCCAGCCTCCCCGCATTCCTCTCATCCTTGTTTTTTTTTTTTTTTTTTTTTTGTGGTACTGGGGATTGAACTCAGGACCTTGCATATGCCAGGCAGCAGGCGCTTATGCCTTTGAGCTATCTCCCCAGCCCTTCATTCTTGTTCTTCCCAGAGAAGTTTTGTTCTCTTATTTCATCTTACTACCCCAGTAGCTCTGAAGTAGACAATTAGCTATCCTCTGATTAGAACTTGCATTATGAAATAATATAAACATGAAATTTGCTACTTTAAGTGTACGATTCCAGGGTGTTGAGTACATATACAGTGTGCAGACATCACTATCCAGTTTTAGAAATTTTTTGTCATCTCAAACAGGAACTTGGTACTCAATAATAATAACTCCTCATTCTCCCCACCCCTGTCCTTGGGTGGCTTCTACTCTTTGTCTATGAATTTGCCTATTTGAGGTACCTCACATATGTGGACTCACATAGTCCTTATCTTTTATTCAGCAGTCTTATATTTTAACAAAAGATAAGTATTTTCAGAGTTCCTTAGAACTTGGATGCGATGACCTCTTCCATTCCATGTTTGCTGCTGCCATCTTCCGACTAAGCTAAGCAGTTCTCACCGGGTGTCACCAGGGCAGCCTCGTTGGTGCTGTCACATAGCCCATTCTCTTGAGAAGACAGGTGAGGAGCAGGGCAGGAATCACTGCCATCTCTAGTAAATACAGGCATTTGGGCTACTGAGTAGGTTTTTCTTTCGATTGCTTCTCTCCTACTCATGTACCCTTTTCATGGTAACTAACTTCCAGCCACTTTGTAATGTCTCCTCACCCGTTTGAAGGGACTAACCCTTCAAACAGATGGCACTGTAAGCCTTTGTCATTGCTCTGGTCAACACCCATTCTCAGTGACTCTGCCAGTTGGACGTGTTCTCAGACTAGTGTTGTGGTGTTTCAATTCAGTGCACGTACATAAACACCTACTACAGATTGCTCCCGCCCCTGGGATGTTGCTGTGTAGGTAATCTTGGAGCCAATTGTCGGGAAATTTGCTTTCTTTTCTCAGATACCTAGTAGCTCAGCCTTTCCAAAGTGGTGGTGGAGTTACCCTGTGTATTTACTTACTGCTGACTGGTAGGCCAGGTCTCTCCATGCAGGGTAGAATGAGCTCATCCAGGTTTGTGGCCAGACACATCAGCTTTGTCCCGACCTCTCGTGTGTTAGACCACCGCCTTGCTTTCTTCACACATGTCTCGTTGGTGTCTTGGTTAGCTTGTTTAGAGCCACGCTCCACATTTCTTCCACCAAACCAGCTCTTCCACAGTTTTCCCATTTTAGTGAAGCACACTCCTAGTCTTCCTCTCACTCTAGGGAAAAACTGAATTTTTCTCATTAACTCCTCTTTTATCTACCTGTTTCATATCAAATCCCTTAGCTCTGACCCCAGAATATGCCCCACATTCAGTTTCTTACCGTCTCCATCTCCAGGCATGCATCTGCCTTCACATTTTTTCAATTGTTGATTCCTCCACCTGAAACATTCTCCTCTCAGGTAGCTGATGAATGGACTCAAAGCATTTGTTGATTTTTTTTTTTTTTTCTTTTTGTCATGGTTTGGGGATTTTGTAAGGTAAACAGTATAGTACAGGACACCTTTTAGTAGTAGTATTTTATAATGAATCACCCAGTCACATACTACAAGTACAGGAAATCTATCAACACAGTAAATACTAATGGATCCAGCTGAGGGCCTAGAGCTCATAGCAGTGCCTTTCACTAGTCCAGCTGAAAGCCCAGAACCCACAACAAAGTCCCATGCAGGCCTGTTTCATGGATCTGTGCTGGAAAGGCCCAAAGGTCAGTGGTGGAAGCTAGGAAGTCTGTGCCAGCTGGATGAAGGGTCTGTGCCAGCAGGCTGAGGGCTCTGAACTGGAGCCAGGAAGCAACACTCAAGGTAAGCACCAGAGCACCCCCAAAAGTACCACAGCCTTCCCCAGCAACAGTGAGGCCCAGGGCTCCTCCAGGGATGAAGAAAGCTGAGTTCCCATCAGGAAAGCCAACTGGACAAGCTTCTCCATGAGTCTGAGCAGTGCACCATCTTCCCGTCCAGAGCCAGAAAGCAATGCTTGAGATGAGGATCCAGTCTCCTCCAAAGTTCACTGGGAAGCCAGCAAGACAAGGTCCTCCAGCAGAGCAGCCTGAGAGGACTAGCAGGCTCCAACAGCTTCTCTAAACAGCATGCCTGACAGTGTTCTGACCACTTCTGTTCTGCCTTTATGCTGCTGGCAGCAATCCTTAGGTGGGCCTCCTGCACCCAGCACCATGCTAGTTTGTTTCAGCTGGGTGTAGCAAGTTGACCACCAGTTAGCTATCACTTTTGAAGAATATATTTGGAGGAGAGAGTGTATTAGATTTTTTTTTTCTTTTAAAGGGAATAAAAAATAAAACATTAAAAAGATACAAAATTTTAAAACAAGATGATAAGAAATCAACAGTGGTTATATTGTGTATTGTTGTTTTCAAAGTAATTGTTCAAAGGCTAGCCAAATAGCTCCGCAGATTAAAGCACCTGCAAGCAGGTGCAGGGGCCAGGGGTTCAATTCCCCAGCCTGCCGTGCTAGCCCCACCCCCAGGGTATGCTGAGAGGGCAATGGAGACTGGGCATGGTGGCACATGCTTGTAATCCCAACCCTTGGGAGGCTGTAAACAGGTGGATCAGTAGGAGTCCAATCTAGTAATGAGACCCTGAATACCCTGTAAACCTGTCCCTAAAACACACACCCCCCCCCAAAGTAATTATTCAGATTACCAGATATAAGCATGTAAAATTGGTAAAAAAAAATTAAGCATTAACTATTCTTTACAAAAAACCAATAGAAATTGGTAGTACAATTATCTTAGCTATCTTGTGAGATATATATTTTTTTTTCCACAAGAAAAAATATATAATTTTTCCCATCTTTCTTTTCTCCTTTCCCTAGCAGTTTCTTTTACTTTCATGATATCTATTGTACCTTTCCGATTTTATTCTTTCACTTTCTTACCCACTAGGGAGACAGTATGATGTTTGCACATGTGAGTCTGATTTATTTTACTTATGAGTATGGTCCTGTAAAAGCAGCGCATTTTCCTGGGAGCATATTCATGTACCCCCCATCTTCTTGGATGCCTGCATTAAATGACATAGGGTATAGGGGTGTTGCGATTGTTTATCAACCAGCTAAGCTTTCATTTCACAGCCAGCTAACACTTAGCAATAAGAGGGGTGAAAAAGCTATGCGTTGCATGTAACACTACTGGTTTTTATTAATATATTTCTTTGGCAGTACCAGGGGCTGAACTCAGGGTCTCACACATCCTATGCAAGCGCTCTATCCCTGAGCTACATTCCAGCCCTTGGAGTGTGGTAATAAGTGTGCTGAGTACATTTCTGTTTCCACCGCAAGCTTTACTATTCAGCAGCTCTCGCCTTTTTCTAGCAGCCTTCTCCGTCCTTTCTCTACTTCTCGATCACAGCGCTGTCCTTCCCATTCCTCTCTGTCCTTGTTCTGCTGCGTCTACAAGGAAGAGCTGAGTGAAGAGGACTGTTGAGTCTACCACTTGTACAAGCTTCAGGAGAGGCTGCTCTCAGTAGAGATGTATTGTTTATTTCATTTTACCTGCCAAGTCCATTACTTGAGTAAATAAAAAACCTGCAGTGCACTCGATTAATCCAAGGAGAAACTTGAGCTTTTCGATCAGACAAAGGTGATGTGAAATACACTTAATACGTTGAACATTTAGTTAACAGTGTGGAGAGCGGCACACAGACCTACAGCAGACTTACTTATTTTAAGTCCAAGACCAGGGGTTGTTTGTGAAATCTCCAAACTTGTAAGCAGCTCTGATTAGTACTGTATTTCTTGGGAATAAAGCATTCCCAATCAAAAATATGTCCCCTGGGGCCTGTATAGTATGTGACTTTGCTATGTGAAGAAATTATTACCTCAAACCAAGCATGGTGGCACCACACATCTATAATCCCAGCACTCAGGAGGCTGAGGCAAGAGAATCACTACGAGTTTGAGGACAGCCTGGACTACTTAGTAAGAGTTCAAGCCCAGCCTAGACTACATGGTGAGACTATGACTTAAAAAAAAAAAAAAAATCATTATCTCAAATGTATAACTATCTTTGCCCATGGTGTATTACAGGTTTTTTTTTTTTTTTTTTTTTTTTTTGATACTGGGACTTGGACTCAGGACCTTGTTTTTGCCAGGCAGGTGCTTATGTCCTGATCTATCCCTGCAGCCTCAGTGTGTTACAGTTTTAACATATAATTATTCAGTATTTTGAGTGTTTTTAGACAAGGTTTCTCTATGTAGGTCCAGGCTATCCTTGCACTCACTGTGTAGCCAAGGATGGCATTGACCTCCCAGCAATTCTCCTGTCTCACCTTCCCAAGTGCTGAGATTGCAGGCCAATGAGATTATAGGGTGCACCACCATGCCTAGCAGGTTCTGAAATTATTAAAAACAAGTTTCAAATAATAGTTATTTTTAAATTCTAGAATTGAGTTTTGAGCACCTCCATGTATTGTGCATGTAGGTAGGGGCTGCAGAACAGGTCAGAAACATCTGATTTGAAACCAGTATTTGTTATGCAAACATTGGTTATTTCTGTTCTACGCTTCTTAGCTGATGCATCTGGGAGAGATTTTGGAGAGTTGAGTCCTCCTTGGTACCTCAGATGGGAAATGAAGACGTGTATACTCCTAGCTCAGGCACTGCTCAAAGGTGAAGATTGGAGAGAGTTGGGAAAAGGTTAAGAGCTTTTACGTGGCCCTTGGAGTAGAAGAGCATGAAAGGTTCTAGTCTGCTGCCTTTGTGCTGGCCCTTGACATTCGAGTATTTCATCCGGAAATGCATCGCTTTATGCAGTCATTGTAAGGGAGGGTTACCCATGGCACTTTGTAGTTCGCGTCCACACACATGAGGAAACCTAGACAACTAATCACCAAAACAACCCAGGGATTCCTGGCTGGCAACCTCCAGATCTTTGGAACAGGGGAGATGCAATGGAATTTCCTGTTTTAATTATGAGTTCCAGGGGCGTTCTTGACATTGGTGTGGTTGTTGAATCTGTCTTCAGTAAGGTCTCCTGCCTCAGCCACTTTATTTTTTAAAATTTGTTTCCTAAAGTCTTGAGGAGAATTAGTGCTAGCTTTTTAAAATTCTGAGACATATGTATATTCAAGTGTGTGAGATGTGTGCATTTAAAGAATAATAATGGCAACCTACCCCCGCATACGCTCATCCAGCTGAAGAAACAGATTTGTGCCTGAGGAGAGGAGTGGACACGGAGCTGCTCTCTTGGCAACCTCACTGGTCTGACTTCTGTGTTCATCGTTCCTGTGTGTTTTTATTGAAATAGTTTTACACAGAACCATGTATCCTCTAGCGTTTATTTTATTTATTTTAGTTTTGGTCTTTTTATGAGCCTTATATAAATGGACTTGTACTTGTTGCTTTGGGCCTTGCTTCCTTCTTTCAACATTAAGTTTTCAAGATTCATTCTCAGTTGATGTGTAGAACTGTGGTGTATGGTCTTGCACTGCCAGCTGCACCACAGTTTATCTTTCTGTTCTCTGGATTTGGTTTTTTACTGGTTTTTGGAAAACAGTGTGAACTCTTAAATTCTGCAAGTTAGCCCTCCATTTAAAGCCTCAAAGGGGTTGGCTCCCTTGTGGCCAGATCTCTGGAGGTGGAGTTGGTGATTCTCAAATGATTTGCTTGCATTAGCAGAAATAGCAGATGTCCTCTTCTATAGACCTTCTACAAAAGAGAAGGCTTTGGATTTCTCTAAGGAATGTTAATTCTTATCCTAAGATTTACAGGTCTAAAAGGAAAGCTGTTTCTACGCAGTCGTAGAGATGAGTCCTTTCTTACAGTCATTCCTTCTGGGCTTCTAAAAAACTAGTAATTGTTCTTTTTAGCTGGGTAGATAGAGGCCAGCAAGGAGCCCCCCAGGGCTTAACTAGAAGCAGACCGACTGGTCTTTGGAGCACAGGAGGACATGAAGCTCTTCGCTCTTCCTGCATCCTGCTTTCCTAGGGCATCCCCTCCCTTCCTTTCCCCACCTAGTTTCTCATCAGCTGTTGGCAGATGTTCTGTTCCATTGTGTCCTCCCTGAGGCAGCCAGCAAAAGGACACACCCATTGGATCATTTTAAAGTAGGAAAATGGCCACAGTGCTAATAAAAGCTCAGCTGTTTACATTTATTTTCAAATTCGGAAAAACCTCTGGAAAGATTTTATAGGAGTTACTTGCATCATTGGTCCAATCTTCTGCCATTTTAGAAGTAGGTCTCTGAGTACGCTTTTCCTTCTTCACAGGGACTGAGCTTGTATTCTCATATATTAATTGATAATTATTACTTGAGATTTGTTTGGCTTTCCTTGAAGTGTGATGTTCCCGTCAAGGGGATGTGTTAATATTTACTATATGGGGAAATTGCTGTAGGTGAAATAAAATGCAGTCAGCTTGCTTTAGCCTTTGATAGACTCTCATGCTTTGTGTTTGTGAGGGGCAGGCAGCAGGAGCTCAAAGGCGAGTTTGACCATAGGCCCCCATGCCCCTGCCACTTACGGTATCTTGCTGCAGCAATCCTCCTCAGATCAGTTTTTGGGAGAAGCATCATTTATACACTTTCCATTCTTTATATGGGTTCCGTCTGTCTAGCCCTCAGAAGTGCAGCAGAATTTTTGTAGTACCTTAAGGTATGTCCATTTATCTTGAAAGAGAATGTGACCTTTAAGAACAGACTTATTTATAGTTCACTTTGGATTTGAAATATTCGTGCCAATATTTTACTTGTCCCTTTTGAAAGTAAGGAGAAGTATTTTTGTAAATTGATGAGATAAGCACTATTCATTGAGCTAGGAGTTACATCCTACAAAAGTAGGAGAAAAAAAAGGTCCAGGCCAAAACTTCCTTCTTGTGAATATATCCAAACAAGGAATTTTGTGTCTAAAACATGGATGAAAATGGTTGCTCCTCTTGATGGTGTGGGGGTGAACTGCTCTTCCTTTCCTCCCTCTCAACCTCCCTCACGCACTTGCACTTTCAGTAAGTGGGAGAGCTAAAGGTGAAGGGATCAGGAACACTGATTTATTTTTAGTTGTTTTTAAAGAGAAAGCCTCTGCCGCGCTGCAGGCCTGCTGCTCTGGCCGTATGTGCTCACACCCTCCGGCTCGCCCTTTGTCGGAGCGTATTTGCTCCTGGTGGGCCCTCCTTGTACACTCTCTTGACCTTGCACCTGGAGCAGACCCTGAAACAAGTGAAAAGTGCACATAACTGCATTTTAAAAGTTGAAATATTAAAACTGAAGACAGAAAAGCCCAACCTGAGCAACTGAAAATTGCCTACCATCTTTACAATAATTCCTATTCCAAGACAGTTTTCTTCCTGTTTCTGCCTGCCGCTCATGCTTCCCCACCTGCATTTTAATATAATAAGTGAGTGTTTCCAGGAGCCTATGCCTGCTCCTTGAAGCACCAGTCATTTGCCATTTTCCCGTCTCTTCTCAATGGTGATGAGCAGAGGCTGTTGGAACTTGGGCTGCGCCCAGCTGCCACCTCTGTCCCAGTGTCAGGCTGTCTGTCAGGAGGCCCCTTGGCTGCTGCCCTCCTCGTGGTCCTGCTCCTGGCTGCCCTGCGTGCCCACGTACTGGAGAACTAGGTATGAAAGCAGCTGCACACAGGCAGGCAGAGCAGCCTGAGAACATCTGGAGTGGAGGTGGGGCTGCCCCGCAGGCTGCCCACGTCCGGCTGCTGTGGGGAGCTTTTGCTGCTGGTCCGGAGGGTCAAGACCCCTGGGAAAGGCATGTTTACTGTTCCTGTTACCCTGTGAAGCCTCCAGGAGCCCTTCGGACACTTGTAATCTGCAGGTCCTTTCCCTCAGGGGAAAAGCGAATCACTAGTGTGACTTCGGAAGCTCCCTAGCAGTCATCCTTCAGTAGCTGTCGTACTAACATGGTCTCAGGTCTGCCTGTGAGCCAGATCTGTAGTTCTGTAAGCAACTAAGTAAATGAGATGGTTTGAAATGCTGAAAGGCACTGAGAAGAAACTGAAAACTGACCTTGAGCATTTTGTGTTACGCTGTTACAGAACAGTTTTCTCTTTCTGTGATATTTTCACTGGTAAGGCTTATTTATTTAAGTTTTTATTTTTGTAAGTCCATGTTTTCAGTACATAATGACTGCATTCATTTTGGGGAGTTGGACATGGCACACAACATGTCTTAATGATAAGACATTTGTAAAAAAACAAAAAACAAAATGAAACACACCACTGCTTGTGTGTTAGCTTGATGCTCAAATAAACCCTGAAGGGTGGAGTAGGGAATCATTGCTGTTTCCAGCATAAGCCAGGGGCTTATTCATCTAACAGATACTCAATTAACAGACATTTGCTAGGTAACTTTAGTACCAGATAGTGTTTTAGGCATCAGGAATAGATAGAGTTTATAACTCTTGGATCCATGAGCAAGATCTGTAGTTCTGTAAGCAAATATGGGTTGAAATGCTGAAAGGTCCTGTGAAGACACTGAAACAGAGTAACGTGATGCACTTGATAGCCAGTGGGATGGTAGCGCCAGGGAGGCGGAGGCAGGAGGATTGCTGTGAGTTCAAGGCCAGCTGGGGCTACCTAATGGGATGAGGACCAGCCTGAACTACACAGCAAGACCCTGTCTCAGCCCTGGGACTGAGCAGGGGAAGAGGTCCAGGCCAAAGGAACGTAGTGTACAAATGCCCTGGGGCGTGAATACTTCGCTGAGTGATGCCTCACCCCTGTAGGACATGAGGCCCGTTGGGTTCACCTGGCACATGCCCATGGAGGCCCAGAGTGAGAAACTGGAACTGGCTTCCTCATTTGATAACCTGCTGCTATAAGAGCCGCTGCATACCCAGTAAATACATCCTTATTAGAAAGACTTTCAGGGCTGGGGAGATAGGTTGGTGAACTAAGTGCCTGCCTGATAAGCTCAGGGACCTGGATTTGATTCTTGGTATTGCATGTTGTGCTGGCCGTGCGCCAAGCTGGAAACTGACCATGGTGGCACACACCGATAATCCCAGCACTGGGGAGGCTAAGACAGGAAGATCACTGTGAGTCTGAGCTGCATAGCAAGACCTTATACCAAACAAATAATAATAATATAAAAGACTTTCAAATTTGTAGTTAACCAAAATAAGATGATTTCTTTTCTGTAGTGGTGAAGTAAATGTCCCTAATAATAAAATTGGCCCCTCTTCACGTGTAATCATCACACATAGCCATGTAGCACATTCTTTTGGTGTGCTGTTTAGAGATTATTTTGATGCATGTTTTTATTCAGTAACATTTGTCCTTCTGTGCACCCCAAGAACTCAGCTAGACCCAAGCTGAGAGAACCCAGAATGTGTGTCACCCAGCCTCTGCCTGCAAGGCACTTCCCACAGTGGGGAGATTGATGGGCACCTCTCACTAGGCCGGGTGCTGGCCATGTGCCCCATGCAGCCCGGGCCACAGTGCGGGCAGCAGACCTGCTCACTGCCCTCAGGCCCCTCGCCATGAAGGAGGGGAGGAGAAAGGCACGACTGCCAGGGAGCACAGCACGTGTCACTGGGAAGTGGGGAAGCAGTAAGAGAGTTTGTAGGAGGTGGGAAGGGGCTGGGGCGGGGGACGAGTGTTTGCCATTCGCTGCAGACACCAGCACCAGGTTACTCATTGCAAGTGTAATAGGGAGTGACTGCCGGCTCTTCTGGCTGGGAGGTGATAGGGAATTTATTTCAAATAGATTGTTCTGGTTGCCAGGTTTGCTGTAGGATTAAGGGAGTATACCCAGGATATCCTAAATGAGGTCTTCGTCCTAGCCGTGACCTTTACCTAGCCTGGGGGCCAGTTTATGCATCTGAGAAATGGGGTGATTTCTGCCTCATGTTTCACTGAGGGTTGATGCTGTCACGCACCATTGTGTAACGCACAGAATATACTCAGTAATTTCAGCTTTCCCTTTGCTCACTCCCTCGTCATGGGCACAGGATGTATGAGAAGAGCGCTCTGCACTACAGGGACACAGCTCAGACTCTGTCAGCCTCAGTTTCCAGCCTGGACCTTTTTTTTTTTTTTTGAGTGATAGTGATATTGGGATTGAACACAGTAGCACTTTACCATTGAGCTATGTCCAAAGTCCTTTTTATAGAATAAAAATTGGCCTTGAGATGGTGGGGGTGCATGTCTGTAACCCTAGCACCAGGGAGGCAGAGGCAGGAGGATTGCTGTGAGTTTGAGGCCAGCCTGGGCTACATAGTGTGATGAGGACCAGCCTGAACTACATAGCAAGACCCTGTCTCAAAAAGCTGGGAAAAAAAAAAAAAATAGGAAAGAAGAGAAAAAAGAAAATGACCTTGAACTTGGCACTTCTGGAAAAATCTGTGTAGATTGTTTTCCTTCTTTTTACTTCCTGTCAGCCAGGGTTGGTAGGAATAGATAGATGCGTGTGAGTGCGGGGTGGATGTCATGGCATTTTTACAAGCAGGAAAGAGCCCAGTACCTGGTGGGAGCTTCTGTTCTTCTCTGGGCTCCAGTGACCACACGCCTACGTTCTGCCACTAGTCCTCTGACTGCTCTGGGGCATGCAGAGTTCATCTGGGGTGGAAGTGGGTTTTCTCTGCCCCCTTTCAGTCTAGTTTTGTGCCTCTGCCCACCCAAGTCCCAGGTGGACTGTCCTTCATTTCCAGGGGGCTGCCCCCAAGGGCTGAATCAGTTCCTGCTCCTGGGGGGCACTGAATCCTCTCACTCCCGGCTGTCTGCACTTGCCCTTCCACTCCCATCTCTCCGAGCTTCCTCCTCTTGCTCTCTGCGGCCACAGGCCCCAGCTCCATGTTGTTCACGGGCTGTGAGAGCGAGCAGTACCTGGGGCACACAGGCTCACTGCAGAAGTATTTTAAAATCTGAAAGTTGATCCACTGAGAAAGAAAAACGGAATTACTGAGTGCCCACTGCCCATTAGCATTAGCACAGAGCCTCCACCTCCCAGCATCCCCCTGCCCTCCATTCCTCAGTTCAGGGTCTTCTCTTAGGCACAAGGCTCAGCTTATCCTGAAACTGGTAAAAGGAACCTCCAAATGACACAGGGAGAAAAGCTGATCTCCCAACCTAAAAGGTACCTGGGAGTTCGTGTTCTCTAAAACCAAAGAATGAATTTTAGGAACAAATGGAGGTTATGAACAGAATATATTTATTGAGGGAAAGAAGGGTCCTATCCGAGAGAGGGACATGAGGGGGGCCCGAGCAGGTTGTCCCCAGGAAGCTGTCTCTTCCAAGGACTTTTATAGAGGAAAATCATGTGGTGAGGTGGGTCTAAGGTGGTAAAGAAGACATGGGAACTCGCTTAGGTGGGTATGAGGTGGGACAAAGCTATGGTCAACCAATGAGATTACAAGCACCACTGCTCAGGTACAATTGATTAAATCCAGGACCAAATGGGGAAGTGAGTCACTTAGCAAGTGGGCATGAATATGAGACAGGGTCTCTTCCTGCTGGGGGTTGGGCTAGTGACTCATTTGGGCTCTTTCAAGGTAATTGATACCTATTGGGAATATCAGTCCCTGATGCCCATCCCTAGGGAAGTATGTAACTGTGTTTCCTCTTTTGTCTTGGTCTTGAGGTGTGGCCCATACAGGAGTGTCTGCCTCCTCAAGTTGCAAAGTCACCTTGTCTTCCATGCTGGCTTCTTGTGGGCCTGGCCCTGTCTGACTGTCTATCCAGTTCAGCTGTCTACAACAAAACTACAAGCTGGTGGGGAGAAGAAGTCTGAAGTGTAGAAGAGATCTGAAAAAGAGAAACTGCAGGGATTGGGTTTTCAGCAGGTTCTTCGGTGTGGCCTGGTTAGCACCAGGGTCTGTGCTGGGATTCTGTGCGTGGATCAGTGTCTGACACGTGAGCATCCTTCCCTGGTGCCCAGAGCATGGCTGGGAGGGCCGATGCTTTTCACAGGATCCTTTCTCCCAGCGGTGTGTACACTCACTGGAAGACATATGGTATAACAAATATGAATTCAGAACTAGGATAAAGGCAGTTACTCCAGAAGGGAGCATGCCCTGAAGAAGGAAGCGGAAGTGCTCTTTGGGATGGTTTTTCCAGCAGGACGTACTGCGTCCTGCGTGTGCTGATGGATGCGCAGGAGGAGGACAGCGGTGAGCAAGAGTGCAGCCGAGCCGGGCCGGGCCGAGGGGGGCTAGAACTGGCTGGGATTTTGTCTCCAGAAGCAGAATCTGTGGTTTCTAAACAATCTCCCACCACTTTATCAAATGAGAAAACCTCAGTCAAAAAGCAAAGCTTTCACCTTGCTAGCCCTGCTGTGGGGCGTGCTGAGCCGTCATTGAGCCTGGGTGTGGTGGCCTGCGCCTGTAATCCCAGCCCTGAGAAGGCTGTTAATGGGAGAATCACTACGAGTCTGATCTACATAGTGAGACCCTGTAGACCCTGAACTAAAGACATTTTTAAAAAAGGAAAGCTTTTGATTTTAGATTTAGATTTAAAATTGATTGATTACAGAACTGGGAGTTGAACTCAAGACTTTCCATACTGAGCTACAACACTAGCTCTGTGGTTTTTGTTTTTGTTTTTAAACAAGATCTTACTAAGCTGCCCAGATGGGACTTGAAGTTACCGCCCTCCTGCCTTGGCTTCCCTGAGTGTTGGGATTGCAGGTGTTTAGGTTTTACTTGATTGACATCAGTTTTTTTAAAAAATTAAAAGCTGTTTAGCCAGCATTTTCATCAGTTACTAGTGTCACTGTGGAAAGGGATGTGCTCTTAGGAGAGGTTGGTGGTTCACTGGTTGATCGAGTTTATTCACAAGGTTCTTGAAGGTAAATTGCTCCCGAGGCATTGGACGCCTACGCCAGGGTGGCCAAGCAGAGGTTTGCCCCTTTGGGTCTCACAGTTTAGTCCGGGGAGATGCTGAGTTCTATGTCATTAGAACTGAAGTCTTGCTTGATACCAGCCAGCTTGTGGGCAGGTGCAGAGAGAAAATGTTCTGATGTTTAAAACTCGAATTTTACGTATCATACTTATAAACAATTACATCTGTAACACCTTTGGGGGAATAGTCAGTGTTTTAAAATGCTGAACTTTATGTATGAACCAATTAGAAAATCTTGGTAAGGTGGCAGACACACCTGCAATTGCAGAAAATGTTTTGACAAAGACTGGAAATACGACTGTGTCCATGACAAAACCTTTTTGTTGCTTATCCAAGTCAGCAGGTGATCCCTAAAATATGCCCCCAGGTGTTTCTCCCAAAGAAGCCTGTGGTCAGAGAAGCCTGGAGGTGCTGCTGAGGGAATGTTGGCTGACTTGCCATGATGTTAGGGATGCTGGTGATCGGCATGGCGAAGTGCCTGAAGCTGCTGAAGGCCCCTGTGATTCACTAGGCTCGGGGCATTTCTGTGTAGTTGACCTCAGAAGGTTTTTCTGTAGCTTAACCTTTGTTAACATCCCATTCTGACAAATTGTGAAACTTTGGGGTGGTGGTAGTGCTGGGGATTTAAACCCAAAGCTTTGTGAATGCTAGGCACTGAGCTATACCCTCACCACCTCTGGAGTCTTTACAGCTGTCAACTGTAGGCAATCTTGTCCCCTGATTGTGGGCTTTTGGTGGTGATTTAAGTCAGTACTCACATCTGGATTGTGTTTAATTCAATAAGGTAAAAGTTCTGAGCTTTGGTAATGTGCTGAGCCCTACATAAAATGGTACAATAGGGGACAGAGATTATGAAGGCAGCATGTGGGATGGCCTTGGTTTTTCAAGGGACTTAAAATATGAAGATACAGGACAGTGCAGACAGGGTCACTGCTGACTCTAGAGTATTGTGTGTGCCTGAAAGTACAAGGCTGGGAATCCTGGGGTGTTACAGATGAGGAAGACCGAGGTGAGCGCACACTGCTGGTGAGGAGCTGACAGAATTAAGCCTTGAACTGGGCCTTTGTCTTTCTTTTTTTTTC
>NW_004524599.1:913030-917936 GCF_000260255.1 Octodon degus
CTTTCTCCCAGCGGTGTGTACACTCACTGGAAGACATATGGTATAACAAATATGAATTCAGAACTAGGATAAAGGCAGTTACTCCAGAAGGGAGCATGCCCTGAAGAAGGAAGCGGAAGTGCCCTTTGGGATGGTTTTTCCAGCAGGACGTACTGCGTCCTGCGTGTGCTGATGGATGCGCAGGAGGAGGACAGCGGTGAGCAAGAGTGCAGCCGAGCCGGGCCGGGCCGAGGGGGGCTAGAACTGGCTGGGATTTTGTCTCCAGAAGCAGAATCTGTGGTTTCTAAACAATCTCCCACCACTTTATCAAATGAGAAAACCTCAGTCAAAAAGCAAAGCTTTCACCTTGCTAGCCCTGCTGTGGGGCGTGCTGAGCCGTCATTGAGCCTGGGTGTGGTGGCCTGCGCCTGTAATCCCAGCCCTGAGAAGGCTGTTAATGGGAGAATCACTACGAGTCTGATCTACATAGTGAGACCCTGTAGACCCTGAACTAAAGACATTTTTAAAAAAGGAAAGCTTTTGATTTTAGATTTAGATTTAAAATTGATTGATTACAGAACTGGGAGTTGAACTCAAGACTTTCCATACTGAGCTACAACACTAGCTCTGTGGTTTTTGTTTTTGTTTTTAAACAAGATCTTACTAAGCTGCCCAGATGGGACTTGAAGTTACCGCCCTCCTGCCTTGGCTTCCCTGAGTGTTGGGATTGCAGGTGTTTAGGTTTTACTTGATTGACATCAGTTTTTTTAAAAAATTAAAAGCTGTTTAGCCAGCATTTTCATCAGTTACTAGTGTCACTGTGGAAAGGGATGTGCTCTTAGGAGAGGTTGGTGGTTCACTGGTTGATCGAGTTTATTCACAAGGTTCTTGAAGGTAAATTGCTCCCGAGGCATTGGACGCCTACGCCAGGGTGGCCAAGCAGAGGTTTGCCCCTTTGGGTCTCACAGTTTAGTCCGGGGAGATGCTGAGTTCTATGTCATTAGAACTGAAGTCTTGCTTGATACCAGCCAGCTTGTGGGCAGGTGCAGAGAGAAAATGTTCTGATGTTTAAAACTCGAATTTTACGTATCATACTTATAAACAATTACATCTGTAACACCTTTGGGGGAATAGTCAGTGTTTTAAAATGCTGAACTTTATGTATGAACCAATTAGAAAATCTTGGTAAGGTGGCAGACACACCTGCAATTGCAGAAAATGTTTTGACAAAGACTGGAAATACGACTGTGTCCATGACAAAACCTTTTTGTTGCTTATCCAAGTCAGCAGGTGATCCCTAAAATATGCCCCCAGGTGTTTCTCCCAAAGAAGCCTGTGGTCAGAGAAGCCTGGAGGTGCTGCTGAGGGAATGTTGGCTGACTTGCCATGATGTTAGGGATGCTGGTGATCGGCATGGCGAAGTGCCTGAAGCTGCTGAAGGCCCCTGTGATTCACTAGGCTCGGGGCATTTCTGTGTAGTTGACCTCAGAAGGTTTTTCTGTAGCTTAACCTTTGTTAACATCCCATTCTGACAAATTGTGAAACTTTGGGGTGGTGGTAGTGCTGGGGATTTAAACCCAAAGCTTTGTGAATGCTAGGCACTGAGCTATACCCTCACCACCTCTGGAGTCTTTACAGCTGTCAACTGTAGGCAATCTTGTCCCCTGATTGTGGGCTTTTGGTGGTGATTTAAGTCAGTACTCACATCTGGATTGTGTTTAATTCAATAAGGTAAAAGTTCTGAGCTTTGGTAATGTGCTGAGCCCTACATAAAATGGTACAATAGGGGACAGAGATTATGAAGGCAGCATGTGGGATGGCCTTGGTTTTTCAAGGGACTTAAAATATGAAGATACAGGACAGTGCAGACAGGGTCACTGCTGACTCTAGAGTATTGTGTGTGCCTGAAAGTACAAGGCTGGGAATCCTGGGGTGTTACAGATGAGGAAGACCGAGGTGAGCGCACACTGCTGGTGAGGAGCTGACAGAATTAAGCCTTGAACTGGGCCTTTGTCTTTCTTTTTTTTTCTTTTCTTTCTTTCTTTTTTTTTTTATTTTTTGAGAGAGAGAATTTTTTAGTTCATGCTGTCCTGAATCTCCCAGGTGCTGGAGTTACAGGCTGTGCACCAGCACACTTGACCGGAACAGGGTCTTCAAGAGTAGACAAAAGTGGGCAAGCAGATCTGGGAGACAGAAGAGGACAGAAGCATGTAAAATTGCATTAGCTGTGAGGTAAATATCCATGGTGTAAATACCCTGCTTGCCCTGAGAGAGGAGAGAAACTTCTGTGTTTTGTAAAAATAGTACTAGTGTACAATTGCGTTCTTACTTTCTCTCCAAATCCTGAGGCACAGAAACATTATGACCATGCTGGCTTTTAAAAGTACCAGATTGTATACAAATGATATAAAAAGAATATGGGCAGAAGTAATAGCAGAAAACTTCCCAAATATGGGACAACAATCTGACATTCCTGTAACCGAAGCATATAGAACTCCAAATAATATCAATCCATTGAAAACCACACCCAGACATATAATAGTCAAGATTCCAGAAATTCAGCATAGGAACAGTATACTAAAAGCCGCTAAAGAAAAGAAACAGATCACATTTAAAGGAAAACCCATCAGAATAACGGCAGATTTTTCTTCACAAACCATCAAGTCAAGAAGAACATGGAGCAAAGTACTTCAAGTCCTGCAAGAAAACAAATTCCAACCCAGACTGATCTATCCTGCAAGACTATCTTTCAAATATAATGGAGAAGTGAAATATTTTCATGACAAAGAACAACTAAAGAATTTCATGATGACAAAGCCAAGCCTACACAGACTACTAAATGAGGTTCTAGAAAGGGAGCAAATTGATCATAGCCCCATGAATGAGAATGGAAAGAACCCATCAAATAGGGCAAACAAAGAGAGGAGAATAAGAGGTTTACAATAGTAGTCTTTTAGTTATTCCTTTGTGTTCAGCAGCAGAATATTTTCATCAGCACACCCTACAAATAGACTTCTTTTCCACCCTATGAGTCATGATTCCACCTGAGTCTACAGGGTGGATTTCAAAGAAATAGCTGTAGCTCAGTTCTACAAGTGACGCCTAGCCACCAGTAACTGTCACAGTCATTATGCATGTCCACAACACATTAGAACTTTGTGCGATATCCTATCCTCAAACTGTTAAAAGTGCTGGTCATTTATTTGCCATTCCAGTATTTATCTTATGTTTTACTCTTAGTACTTCTTTGCTATCATGAAAACTTTATTAGTTCAATTGTTTTGAATCATTTAATTTTCTGAATATTGCTTAATCTTAATTTTTGTTCTAAGATTTATACTGTATCTTTGGCTTACAATTTATTTAAAAAGACATTGTATGATATCTTCTAGTATTAGAAACTTTAAAAAGTATATTTCCATTTTCTGTTGACTTATAAAAAAAAGAGGTTTGTACCTATGTTATTTGCTTATTATTTCTTGCCTATGTCTTATAAAATGAGAAACTACTTTGGCAATAACAACACACAATGTACTAACCATTGTTACTCTCCTAAAATCTTGTTTTGAGATTTTGTACCACTGTTTTTATTTATTTTTTCTTTCTTTAAAATAAAAATAACTGATGTAAAAAAAAAAAAAAAAAGTACCAGATTGTGTTCCATTTGTTTCTTTTCAGCAGGCAGAACGACCTGACAGTACTTACACAGTCACTTAGTTAAGGCCTCTTTGGAGGATTGAGGGAACAGGTGTTGGAGAGCAGCCCGGAGTAAACTCTCTTTTCACCAGGTATCTGTGCAGTGTTCATTTTACTGAGGAGCCACTAGGGGTCTGTGAGGGCCATTTCAAGGATGCTTGTTCTTTTTAGTTCATGAGATATTTGTTTGGCAGAAATGTTGCCTCTTTCTGCAATGGGTCCGCACAGGCATTTCAAGGATAAGCACAAGGCTTTGACTTAATGTGATCAGTGAAGGGCCATAACGTTAAAACTCCACAAAAGCATGTGTTGCTTACAGCAGGAACATGTTCTGAGGTATTTGTTGTTCTGAGAGATGCGTGCTTGGGTAATACCATTGTTGGGACGTAATGGATTATACCTGCACAAGCGTGAGTATGACAGTGTCCCTTGATGATATAATCTTAGGGAACCAGTATCATCGATGGGGTCATTATGCGGTGGATGACTGTATTTAATGTTAAGTGTTTTGAGTCTGACATGTTCATATTATTCATCCCTATTAATCCTTTTCCATATTGTTGAAAGAAAAACCTTGGCACATTGAAAGTTTAAAAGTTGATTCATGCAGAGAATGATTCATGAATCCAGTACCCCAAATGGAAAGTGGTTCCAGCTCTCTGAAAGAAATGTGAAGGAAAAGTCCTTATAGGTTGGGCTTAGAGGCAGAACAGGAGAGACATTTGATTGGCTAAGGTTTGAGGGATTGGTTACAGTGGGAACATCCTGGTGGAAGCTCCTGAGCAGATGCTCAGTCAGCCTGCGTTGCGTCCTTTGTGTGTGTAGGAGCCCAGAGCGCTGGAGCCACCTCAGCCCACCTGTCTTCCTTTAGGTTATGATTATTTGCATGTACATATGAAGTCTTTTGTTTTACATCATGATATCATGTGAGTTTTTCTTCAAAGGGTAGCATGCTGTATCTGATTATATTATCATAATTACTCATATTAAAAAATAATTTTCTTTACAACTATCAAAGAATGACAGGGCTGGGAAGATGGCTTAGTGGAATAAGTGCTTCCCTGCCAAGAGCAAGGGCCTGAGTTCAATCCCCAGTTCTGCCAAAAAAAAAAAAAAAGACAAGAAAGAAAGAAAATGTTATGCAGTAAACTGTAGTATTAGATTAGGGTAACTTAGCTGTCCATCACCTAAACCTCAAGAAATGTTTTCCAGTGAATACCATGCAGCTGTG
>NW_004524599.1:918036-931833 GCF_000260255.1 Octodon degus
GCCAAGAGCAAGGGCCTGAGTTCAATTCCCAGTTTTCCAAAAAAAAAAAAAAAAGACATAAAACCTCTGGAGAGTTATGCAGTAAACTGTAGTATTAGATTAGGGTAACTTAGCTGTCCATCACCTAAACCTCAAGAAATGTTTTCCAGTGAATACCATGCAGCTGTGATGTGCCGAATGTCTTTCTTCTGTAGCAAGGATCCTGGTTCTCTGTAGCATAAGGAATAACTTAGGTAGCAGCAGATGGATTTGGTGGCTTCCTCTTTCCCCTCTGTAGCCTCCATTCCTTTGTCCTTAGTCAAAGCACAAAAGAAGGTAGCAGGATCATGTCAGGATCTCATGTAATATGTTATCTTTCTAAATGAAAAGAATATACATTTATTTTTTTATTTGTCTTTTTTGAGACAGATTTTCCCTATGCAGTGTGGGTCAACCTTGAATTCATTTTGTAGCCTCCACTAGCCAAACTCAGTAATCATCATGTCTCAGCCTCTAGTGCTGAGATTACAGGTGTGCACCAACACATATGGCCTAGAATATACTTTTAAAGTACTTACTACAAATCTGAAATAGGATTGGTTTTCTAAGGATAAAAAGCAGTCTTACTGGAATGGATGCTAATGAAGAAAAGACAAGTTTATCATTAGACAGCTAAGGTGGTACATGCACCAGTAGCTCTGGTTCTTTGCTGCTAGTGGTTAGTATTATGTGACTGGTATGAAGGACGCTAATGCTAACTCTGGGGAGGTCCCTGGGATTCTCCTTAGCTGCTTCCCCTCTGGTGGGTTACTTGGTTTAACATGACTTAGATGAGCAACTATCATGTTACCCTTAATAGCAATGGATTCCACATCTTAAGCCAACTGCAGATCAAAAATGTGCCTCTATTCAACATGTACAGACTCCCCCCCTTTGCTATTCTCCAAACAATAAAACATAGCTACTTATATAACATTTAGACTGTATTAGGTAATCTGAAGATGATTTTTGATGTACAGGAGAGTATTCATAGGTTACATACAAATACTACACCATTTTATATGCAGGACTTGAGCGTCTGTGAATTGTAGTATTTTGTTAACATGGGGTGTGCTGCTTCATATGGGACATGCTGCTTCACATAATTGCCTTTGCCTAATCCAGTTGGCTTTCCTTTGTTAAATAAAGCAGTAATTTAAGGGAGTTTTAAAAATAAAACAAAACAAGAGAAGGCTCAGTGCATAACGTTTTCATCGTTGTTCTACCTGCTGAGAACAGATGCCTTCCAGAGGAGTGCTCCACTGAAGGAAGACTTCTTGGCGCAAACCTCAAACTTTGTACAGAGAATGGGAATCCGTGACTTCCTTAGAATTAAAAACACTTGTGCATTTTTATTATAACATTTATAAATGTTTGTCTTGTTTTAATGGGGAAACACATTGGTATGTTGAAACTTGCCTAACTATAGCCAGAGATACCAGTTATTTTAGACAGAAAACAGCTGACAAAACTTACATTCCCGTGGTGCCCATCTGAGGTAACGACATAGGTTCACTTCTGTTTAGCTAATTCATGGAATTCCAGAAAAGTGATGACTCAGCTTCACCATCGTAGGGATTTCATGATGTTCGTCACCTGCATTTAGAAGTGCAGAATTGTCCACCTGGCTGCAAACAGTGGAGTTCTTTTCCTGCTGCCAAGCTGTGGGTTTTGTTTAGATCCTTTCAGAGCTCTGTGAAGATTGTTGAGTCCAGTGATGGAGGGAAGACACTGGGCTCTTTCTGTTGGTGCCTGTGGATTGGTGTGCCTCTGCCCTAGAAAACCTGTTCACCTCAGGTTTCTGTTTTCTATAATGATAGATGAAAACCATGGGGGAAGTCTCCAGTTCTCATTCACAGTAATTCTACAGTTTATCAATTGATGTATCAGCAATTGATCAAGAATGACTATATTGGGGCCTGGGAGATAGCTCAGTAGAATAAGCACTTGCCTGACAAGCACAAGGGCCTGAGTTCAATCCCTGGTTCCACAAAAAAAAAAAAAAAAAAAAAAAAAAAAAAAAAAAAAAAAAAAAAAAAAATTAAAAGAATGACTATATCAGGAAAACCAAGAACTGTCATGGAATCCACATTGGAAGTCAAAATTCTACTTCTAAATATTGTACATGAGGAAAAAATTTTTTTGAAACTGGGAATCGTACTGAGGATCTTATGCTTGCCGGGCGGCTGCTGTGCCACTGAGCTAACCCCATGAAGAAAATATTTACAAAGCAAGTCAATCTAATATTTTAATACTTCCAAGACTTTTTTCCTTTTTCAGTGTTCTTCAGGTACAATTTCAGTCATTTCTGATTTATTAGCATTGAAATATGAACATATGAGCAGTACATGTGTGCTTGATGATAGAGGAGGGGAGTCTATTTAGGATTTAAATACATAAAAATGATCGTCTGGAAGCATGCTCTTTTAAAAAATGTATTTAGTACAGGGTTTCACTGTGTAGATCCAGGTCGTAAGTGATCCTCCGGTTCTCAGCCCCCCAAGTGCTGGGATTACAGCACACGCCACCACACCCGGTTTCACTCACCATCTCAGTGCACCATGGGGGGTGGGGCTTGAACCCCCACTGCTGCGCTTTGCCTAAGCAGGTGCTTTAATCTGCTGAGCTATCTGGCCAGCCCTTAGAAGCATGCTTTTCAAAGGAGGAAAATTCATATATAGTTATCCACAGCAAATTTAGAAATATTTGATATATTTATTGAAAGAATATGCATGTATATCACCACCAACTTAGGAAAATTTAAACATGAAAATTGATTTTAAAACATCTGACCATCATTTTGGCCAGTAATGACCGTATTTGTTTTCGTGATCTTCCTTTGTCATTTTTTGCAATCATTAAAAATCTCTAAACAACTGGATTCACTGTATTAACGTGCACTAGCATGTTCTGTCTTGTGCCAACTGATGGCACTGTCGCGTGCCGCCTGTAAGTCACAGATGTGCCGTGGTGGTTCAGGATCACCTGGCTGTGAAATAGATGAATTATCACCTCCTTGTGAGCCTGTTACATTAGGATAGAACTTCATTGTATGTGCTCTGTGTTTTTGGGCAAATATGGAAGTTGTTCCCTTCTGACAATAATTGTGTTTGAATTTGGCCTTTGGTCATCGTGAAGTACAGTTACCTTTCAGGTGTGTTTCCAAGGTGCTAAATTTACCTTGTTTTCTCTCTTTCATTGTTTCCCTTGGCTGTGGCTACCACATTGACCACCTGGATCTCTGCTGCTGAACTTCTTTCCCGTCGTAAGGAAACCTCCCAAGGTAAGCAATGACATGGAATCAGTAACTCATCACAGTAGCCCATGCATAACCCCTGTCTCCGTAGGCAGAAAAATGGCATTCTAATTTAAAACTCAAACCACAAACTAACAATTCATGTTGCTAGGAATATAAAATTAGAATGTCACACTGCAGTTACAAAGCACTTTCTCATATTTCATTTTTGAAGTATTTGCTGATCTTCAGACATACGTTGATAGTTGATGGTTTCTGCTTTGCTGGTGATGAGAGGAGGTTCAGCAAGACCAAGGGTACATCCCCACTCTCAGCCGAGTGAGTGGGTGTGACCACTGTTGAGGACCACAGGACAGCACTGTGACATCTCATAATGAGTGTAGCAACTGTGATTATAGATTGCACAAACTGTCTTTCTCTGTATCTGTTAAGAAGACTCAGTAGCTTTGGAAAGATTTTCCACTTTTCAGTAGAGATCACACTTTCCATCTGTTCTGTATGTTCCATTGGAGCTCCTAGCCAGTCACAGTGTATCTTAGCAGGAACTGTCCCCCTCCCCCTGCCCCCACTGCTGCGGCCAACTTCTGATGTTATGTTTACCATTGGGGAACCCAAAAGGTAGAGAACACATGGGAGGGGGTAAGAAGTGAGGGATGTGGGTGGCAGGCCCTGAATGATTAAAAATTGGTTTTGTTACCAGTGAACATTTTATTGACTATTTAGGGATGCTGAATACCAAAAATAATAACTTTGGCCATGCCCTGAGCAGTTATGCTGGGTTATACATGCCTATGCTATATTATCCAGTAAGACTTGAAGACGTGTTGGGTGAAGGTGTGGAATCTGCAGTGGACAAGGTGGACTCTGCAATGGGCAAGGCTTGCTTTTCCCTGGGCTTATACAGAAAAATCTGACTTAGTTCTTGGATTATGCAAACCCATACAACTGCCATTTCCTGCTTCATCATTTTTGAAGGCATTGTAGGTATTATGTCTGGCACTGAGAATTTCAGTGCCTGCAAAGAAGGCTTGCATTAAACGAATAATAGATCTCATAAAAATATGAGATCTCTGAAGAAGAAAGATATATGTAATATTGTAAGACGCCATGGAGGCAAGTGGGCCAGATCCAGAGAGCAGATTGTTATTCCTAGGGTGATTATCCCCAAATTTGCAAATTACAAAATTTCTCTGCCCCTAACACTGAGTCTCCCTTTGTCTAACTCTTCTTTCTCCTGCTCCTTATTCTGAGAAGTTTCCAGGCATACTGTCAGCTGTGTGATGTGTTTTACTTTACCTATAGAGGAAGGCACTGAAATATTGAGCCATCCACATATGGCTTCTTACTGAATGAAAGCACCAAAATCAAAAAGAAGCACGAAAATGCCTTGAGCAGTTACTGCTTTCAGCTATATTATGTAGCCTTTTGCAGCCTTGGTTTTGCTAAGTATCCTGTCAATAAGGCCTAAGAAGTATCATTAACTCAAAATGGATGATCGACCTAGACATAATGCAAAGCTCTGGCAGCCCTAGACTGCATGAGAGAAAAATCTAGGTTTAGTGATGGCCTCTATAGACAATAGTGCCAGGTACATGTTTCCTAAAAGAAAAAATTGATAAGTGGAACATCATTAAAGGTTTTTTGTGTGTGCCAGGGATCAAACTCAGGACCTTGTGCTTGGCAGGCAGGTGCTTATTCCCTGAGCTATCTCCCTGGCAAAATTTAAAAGCTCCTCTTTTGCCAAAAACAGTGTTAAGAGTGTACAGACAAGCTACAGATTTGGATAAAATATTTTTAAACCTGATAAAAGACTACTCAAAGTATATAGAGAAATCTTAATACTCAGTGGTAAGAAACAAATAATTAAAAAATGAAAAGATCTGAGTAGACATCAAAGACAGTATACAAAGGGCAGTATCACAGTTAAATAGTGTCATGTCATTAGACCATTGCACATTAAAAACAATAATGAAATACTACTGTCTACTTGTTAGAATGACTGAAATCCTTCTGAAATCTGACACCAAGGCTTGGCACGGTGTGGAGAAGTGAGAACTTCATTGTCACTGGTAGAATCATGAGTGGTGCAGCCTTTCTGGAGGACAGCCTCCAGCTCCTCACAGAATCGCCTACCATCTTCTGTGACCCAGCAGTCAGTGTTTCTAGGTGTTTAATAAATTGAAAACTGACCTCTGCTCAGAATCCTGCACACAAGTTTTTAGAGCACTGTCATTTGTAAATTCCTTTGGTAGATTAAACAAATCTAGTATATTTAGGCATATTATTGGATGATAAGAGAGAACTGTGTTGTCCTGTGAAAAGATGTAGACAGTTGTTAAATGCACATTACTAAGTGAAAGAAACCAATGTGGAAAAGACTAATTGTTATATAAATCTGTATGATATTCTGGAATAGGCAAAACTATGTAGATATTAAAGACATTGGATCACCAAAGACCTTTGCTACACAATGACTATTAAAAAAATGAGAAAAGGAAAGGAGAGAAGGGGAGGGCAGGAGAGAGAAGAGAAACTGGCTGGAACAAAGGATTACTCACCAGTTTAGCAGAAGGAAGATTTGGACACCAGGTGTAACGGAGTATGCCTGCAATCCCGGCACTGAGGAGGGTGAGCGGGAGGATTGCCTCACGTTCATAGCCAGCATGGGCTACGTAGTTAGGTCAGGGCCACCCTGAACTGCACTATAAGACTGTCTTAAAAGAAAAAAAAGATGCAAGTCTGGATATATTGCTAGGCACCCTCACCAGTGGATGAGCCACTGAGCCGGAGGAAACTTGTTGCTGTGACTATTCTCAGAAAGACCCAAGTGCCTGACTGGCCCACGTTTCCAAAGAGCCCTTCCCTAGATGTCACCTGGCCTGGCTGGATACCAGGAAAGGGCCTCTGGACATTGCAGGCCTCAGGACCAACTTGGATTCTCTCGTCCTTATTTTGACTCTTTCCAGGGAACATTTATTCACATAGCCTGTGTTGGGGTGGTGGCTGAAGTTGTGTCTAAATAATATTGGTAAATAATTATTATAGTAATCACTGAACTGTGATTTGCACAGTTTCTCTGACCAGTAAGGACTGTATAAGAAATGTCTGGGATAGGAGTGCTGGTTAGGAGGAAGGGAAGGATTTGTCGAGAAGGAAGGGTGGACCAGGCAGTATGGCTTGCACCTTGGACTCATGCTGCCTGGGGCAGTGGAGAGAGGAGGAAGATCCTCCTCCTAGGAGAACCTAGGCTCTTACATGCTGCCGTTGCTGCTGCTGGGGGTAGGCTCGAGATTTCCATACCTCCCTCCACTTTTTTTTTTTTTTTTTTGTACTGGGAGTTGGATTCAGAATCTCATGCTTGCCATGCAGGTGCTGCCCTGCTGAGCTATAGCCCCAGCCCTGAGTTTCTTTTTATACCTAAAATTTATTTTTTCCCCCCCTAAGTGTTATAATAGAGCAAGGGCATAATGAAAATATTTTTCATTTATCTTTAAAGAGCCTTTGTCACAGTTATCAGAAGTGAAGTGTCTTTCCCTCTCGGTGTGACTGTAAATTTTCAGTGCAAAGTTGCTGTTTTAGACAGTATGCAAATAGGTTAAAGGCAGTCAATTGCTTGTTAGTTCGGCTGACTTTTGATAAATTTTGGATTTTCACAGTAAATAATACAAAGGATGGAAAGAAATTATTCTATTTGTTGGGCTTTATAAGTTAGGAGGAAAGAAGGAGCTAGGAGAAAAATAGGAATATCTGCAAAATCATTTTGTTTAGGATCATATGCTGTTTGCTTGTTTTAAACTCATGATTGTTGTATTTGATGTTTTATAATTTAATTTTTGATTTATTTGAATAATTTGGTCTTACGAATTAAATTGAACTTTTATTTATTTGGTTTCACTTTTGTATATATAAATTTGTTGGCAAAAACCGTAAGCTGAAGAAATTAATAGCATTATAGCAAAAGAAACAATTTCTTTCCTCCTGCAGTGCTAGTAAGGAAGCCCAGGGCCTTGAGACAGTAGGCAAGTGCTCTCCCAGGGAGCTGCACTCCATCCCTGCTGCTGCTTCTTGCCAGCCGCAGTCTTTAAAGTAGACTGATGTATACACAGCCTGACTGTGAAGAGCTGCTCAGGAAGGAGGAGAGGGACTTCTGTGCGGCCTTGCCGTCCGGGGTGTGCCCCATTCAGTCTGGCTTTCCAGCCTGTGACTGCCATCATTGTCTGTTGCCTCCTCTGCTCTGCTGCTGTGAATTTGCAAGCAAGCGCTGGCTCTTAAAGGAGACAAATTCTAGACCAGCAGCACTGTTAAGTGCAGTCTGTTTAGCCACATGTGGTTCTTAAGCACGCAAATGGCTGGGGAGTTGAGATGAAGTGTATGCTATGCACCCGATTTTTAAAACACAATTCAGGGGGAACAAAGAGAATGCAAGAGAAATATTTTGGATATATTGGGCTAAGTACAATGTGTTATTAAAATTATTTTATCTCTTTAATGTGTCTTGGACACATTTACAACTGCCTGCACAGGGCTGGGGCTGTAGCTCCGTGGCAGCGCGTTGCCTAGCACGTGCGGGGCTGTCAGGCCTTTGTGTGTCTGCTTCGCAGCAAAGCACCACAGTCTGCTGCCTTCCGTCACACTTCTGCGCTATAGCTGTGTCTGTGAGGGCCCAGCCATGTGCACTCAGGGCAGCACAGACTTCCTGGTCCGCATCTGCTTAGGAGTTGTTTTTACTTATGCATTCAGAAATCATGAGGCAAACAGTAGATAAGAAGATTTTTTTTAATCCCCGGTTCTGCAAAAAAAAAAAAAAAAAAAAAGAATAAAGAAAATTTTGTGAAAGTTACTGTTTCAAGCAGGGCATCAGAGGTGATGAAACTAGTGGTTTCTGCCCCCTAGAATTGTATTATGATGAGAATGGTTAGATGTGTGGTATTTTTAAGTAATGGAAGATGGATTATGATAAACTTCACTCACTACTGCGGCCCTCTATAACTTAAAGAACAGCTTTGCAGCTAGCTGGAGCTTCAGGAGGGCTTTCCAAGTTAGGGTAAGGGCTCCAGCGGTGGAAATTTAGGACAGGAATCAAGATGTATATAAGGGACAGAACCAAGGAAGTATTGCTGTGTTAAGAATTAGTGAGCTACACACTCTGGTGAGAGTGTAGGGCACATGAAAGGAAAAGTCATGTATTAAAAGATGGAAAAGTAGGTACTTATGGAGGATTTCAGAGTCAGGCCTGAATCTAGTGGGCTACAGAGATTGCTTAGGACTTTTGTGTAGAAATGTTGCATGATCAGAACCAGGCATGTGAGCGATTCGTCCGGCTCCAAGATGCAGGGTAAATTGGTAAATAGAAAGCAGGGTAGGTAAGGGTCGGGTTTCATCTGGTAGTAACTGCTGTGTGTTAGGTGCTGCAGTAGTAACAGCCTTGAGCATTCAGTGGCTTCAGGCAGCAAAGCTTGTTTCCAGGATGACAGCTGTAGCACTGTACCCTGTGGCTCCAATCCGGGCTCCAGTCCGCAGGAACAGCCCCTTTCTGGGACTTACTACGAATTGTGAGGTAGAGAGGGAAAGTAGAACCTGCAGTAGCTTAAGGTAAAGCTGCTGCTCAGCCCTGGCATTCATTTTTTCGTTCGCACTCAGTTGGCCAAAGCAAGTCACATGGCATCCTGCTATCAGAAGAGACGGGAATTATAGTCCTTCTACTCCAGGTATTACAAGTCACAAAGCAAAAGGTAGGAACATAATCCTCTTAGAGAGAGGACAGCGAGTCATGTGGAACAGTAACGCAATCAGTAGACTTTATTGCTCTAAACCACATTTTAAAAAATGTCCCATTTTCTTACCCAAACAAACAAAAATCCCCAAACACAGCACAGTATGTTTCTATTTTAAAATTTGTATACACTCTACCTTTCTCCTTTTCCTTCTACCTGGCTTTGTTCAGAGCCAGATGTTGCCAGTAATAATTCTGTGCCTGTAGATGTGTGTAGATGTGGCTGGCAGGGTACCAGGCTGCACGGACTACAGGGCCCAAGAGAAAGAGCTCCATCCACCTTGTCACAGTGTTGATCCGGCTCACTATCCAGAACAGTGACAGCCTCCTGGCCCAGGAGGTATCTGGAATCCCACAGAACCTGAGCCATCAGCCTTTTCCGGTACAAGCTGACATTGAATAAATATTTATAGCCCCTGGGCTGCCTCAGGTTCTTTATGTCCTGGAGCCCCGGCCTTGGAGTCAGCCCAGCCTGCTCCTCTGGCTGGCTGGACTGGGCAGCACATCCTTGTCTAGAGTTCTGAACCAGAGCATCTACTGCATGTGGTAGGTGATATCAGGGTGACCGAGTCTTAATCTTTATTCTTTTGTAATGAACAACAGGGATGAATCATATATCAGACATAGTGGACAGGCTCATAGGGTACCTGCTTAGACATACGCAACTTTGGGCGTGTTCGCTAAGGAATATTTTGTGCTTGGAAATCTCCATATTACATTGTAAATGTGTTGTTGGAGAAATTGAATGACTAGGTTTTTTGACAAGTAATTAGGGCATGAAAGAACCAGAAATACCACAGATTGTGCATTTACGGAACCCCTGCCCAACTCCTCAGCAACCAAGGAAATAGACGTTGGAAATGAGTGATAGAGGATTAAACGTGACATGAGCGTTTGGCTGAGCTGAGGTGGGGTTGTGTTTCATTGCTTCTGCACCGCTAGTTGGCATGTGCAGTGTTAAGTGGAAGCTTGATGTTGTTACAGTATTGGGCTGGGATCTGAGAGAACTAGTTCCTGTTTTCAAAGTCATTCCTTAAGCAAGTGCATGAATGAATGAGTCCTTTGGTGAGACGCCATGTGTCTGTGCACCCAGAACTGTGAATCGCAGTTCAGGGTAGTGCTTTGCTCTCTGCATATAAGGGGTGCTGGAAAAGATAGCGTTTACATTTTGAAAATGGATTTCAGTAGAAGATACATTGTCATTAATCCCTCTGAGGATACAGCCCCTCCCCCAGGACATATTTATCTCATCATTCTTGCCGTTTCCTGAAGCTGTTCTCGAAGTCCTGTTTCGGGGCTTTAAAAGGTGTGGTAAGCAGTGCGGTGAATGATGCTAGTGGGCACCAGTAGTAGAGGCAGGCATTACCACGTGCACACCACTGTGGGCCTGGCCCCGCGCAGCTTCTGCCCCCGCGGAGAATCGAGACGTGTCCTGGACGTCCAGCAGCCCCCCACCAGGGGCGTAAACACTGCTCACCCCCTGATAAAAACACTTAAAAATTTCAAAAAGTGTTTTAAAACCTCAAAATGTGCCAGGCATGGTGGTACACACATTGTAGGCTATCAAGTGCACTTGGTAGGCTCAGGCCAGAGACGCATTGCAAGTTTAAGGCCAGCCTGGGCTGCATAAGTGAGTTCAAGGCTAGTCTGGACTCCGTAGTGAGACTTGTCTCAGAAGGAAAAGAAGAAGGAAAAAATTTCAAAATGACCGTGAGAGCTGGACATTTTCAGTAGCTTCGCAATATAAAAGAAGCCATAGTAGTGCCAGTAGAGACACTGAGGAGAGAAGACTTCCATAACAAAACTGAAAGAATGACAGGACAGGTGTATTCAAGGTAAAGAGAGGAGTATTTTACAGGGGACTAATGGCAAGATACATTTTTTAAATTTAAACACATGCCATTTTTTTTCAATCATGTGTCACAGTTGCCCACGTCCTGTAGCATCTTATGAATTCCCCAGGACCAGGGACAGTGCCTTGTATCTTGTAGATGTGCAGCAGGTGCCACTGGTTTGCTGTGAGTCTGTGAGCTACTTTAGTCAGGCGGTGTTGACTGTGTAACCCCTGACATTGCTTGGTGTGTAGATACAGGCATCTGTAAGGAAAATGATTAATTACCAAGCAAAAAGACAGTACTAGCTTGACAGATTTTTAAATAGCAAGGTCAACCTGTTAATAGAGCTGGCCAGTAACATGTTGATGGCTCCCATGTTCCTTCTTTGTATGCTGTGGCAGATGCATTCAAATACTGGCTGGACTTTGCGCTGGCTAAGCGACTTCGCCAACAGTGACAGCAAAGACGGTGCCATGGCCAGACAGGCTTCCAGGGCACACTTGGCTTGCAGTTTCAGTTCAGCTTTTCCAGTGTGAGTGCAGTTTAACTCTCCTTTTGGAATGATTCTCCACCTCTGATATTAGAAGAGATGAAAAAGAGAACAGGGCTGCAAGTTGGTGTGAACAGGAACATTGCAGCTCGAGAGAGGACTTCCTTGGTCCTTGGGTGTGATTCACTTTCTTGGCACAGTGTGGTGAAATGTGAACAAACGTGAAGCATGTTTTTCATCTTAATTGTCTTGCAAACTGGCAGAGTTGAAAAGTCACAATAAGATGTGACACTGGCACACTACAGTTCCTAAAACTATAAGGGCTGGGGCATGCGGCAGGATCTTGGGGCAGTTTTCAGAGTAGGTAGTTGCAGAATGGGCTGTTAGTGGCAGTGGGGCCTGCAGATGTGAGCAGTGGGCTGATTGTTCTACGAGAGGAGGAAGACAGTGCAGGGAGCAAGGCGCACTCCTTCCTACAAAGCAGGGCATGCTTGTGTAGAGCACTTTTTCCCACGGAAGCCCTTTGAGTTTGAAGTTGAGAGCTAGAAAGTAGTTGTTTTGCATTGGTATTTTGGGTGCAGAACTGAACAGTCTGTAGCAACTGTTCTTCTCATGAGCCTTTTCATTTTTTCCTCTTACTTAATCAGCAAGTAGTGGACACCTAAGCCCAGTGTCATGTACCTATAAGGTATAAAGAAATGAGTGAGCAAAATTGAAACCTTCTAGCTGATTAAGAACACAAAGGGCTTAGGTTGTGTCAGTGCCTAGTAACTCTCTGCCAGTGGAAGCTGTCCTGATGGGGGAGTTGCCGTCAGTAGCTACAGTTAATACTGATGCCAGTAGCTGCCGTGGTAGAATCTCCCATTGTGCCACGCATTATACTAGCGGGCGTTCTGCTTACATTCCCACAATCCTGCACAACATAAAATGCACTGGTAGGTGCATGCTTATTGCAGAAGTGGAGCTGTTGATAGAGGAGGGGAAAATTACAGAGTAGAAGTCAAGGAAGTGCTGGCGGAGGCTTGCTTATGGTCAGAAGTGGGGGCTAGCAGAGGGATTACAGAGGGAGGACTTCTACAGTTGTGGGGGATTGAACTCAGGCCCTTGCGCTTGCCAGGGAAGCGCTTATTCTACTGAGCCATCTTCCCAGGCCCTAAGGGATCTGCTGTTTTTTTAAGACTCTCTTGGTGTGTATCCAGGTGATTCCTTGATCATTAGTGGAACCTCTGAAAGCTGAGGGGTTGGCTGACCATTGACATAGCATGCACACTGCAGAACCTGCTTCTGTCTTTTTGAGCCCAGTAAACACACTGCATCCAAAGGGTGGCACCACTCTTATCACTCCTGTCATACAAGTAAAAGTGGAGGCTTCAGCCAAGTCTTGTTGTGATATCTGCTACCCTGCCCAGGCTGCTAACCACTTGTACTCACTGGTCTGTGTTGGACTCCTTTGACTGCTAACACAAAATTCCTGACCTATACAACTTAAAGAAAAAGTTGATTCTGACTCCTGGCTTTCAAAGCTTCAGTCCATGGTCAGCTGGCTGCAAGGCAGAAGTGACACTACGGAGGCAAGGTGCTCATCTCGTAGCAGCCAGGACACTGAAAGACGGAAAAGACCTGGAGCGGAAGGGGCCAGACTCCCAGGTCCTGCCCTGTGACCCCCACACACCAGAAGCAGCTGCAGTGATGTCCTAGATGTCTCTTGAGCCAAATGTGATAATGAGATTAACCATCACGTTGGACTTCACTGTTTTCAGCAGCTGTCATGCATGAAAATACAGATTTACAAGATGGTTTAATTACGAGGTCACTCATCAGAAGTTGCTCTGTAATGTGAATCCTCAGAGTATTTGTTGGGTGAAATTATGAAGCATTAGGAAATCCAGGGCCTTGTCTTCCCAGAGGTAATGCCATGGCAGAACAGGGAAGCTGTGTGCAAGTAGATCTACACATGTGCATGCAGGGACGCACACAGGAAGTCCTATACAGGTAGATCCACGTGTGTACATGCAGACACACACAGGAAGTCCTGTACAGGTAGATCCATGTGTGTATATGCAGACGCACACAGGAAGTCCTGTACAGGTAGATCCATGTGTGTATATACAGACGCACACAGGAAGTCCTGTACAGGTAGATCCATGTGTGTATATGCAGACGCACACAGGAAGTCCTGTACAGGTAGATCCATGTGTGTATATGCAGATGCACACAGGAAGTCCTGTACGAGTAGATCCACACGTGTGCATGTGGAGATACACACAGGAAGTCCTGTACAGGTAGATCCATGTGTGTACATGCAGATGCACACAGGAAGTCCTGTACGAGTAAATCCACGCATGTGCATGCAGACGTACACAGGAAGTCCTGTACGAGTAGATCCATGTGTGTGCATGTGGAGATGCACACAGGAAGTCCTGTA
>NW_004524599.1:932142-968675 GCF_000260255.1 Octodon degus
AGTAGATCCACGCATGTACATGCAGATGCACACAGGAAGTCCTGTATGAGTAGATCCACACATGTGCATGCAGACGTACACAGGAAGTCCTGTACAGGTAAATCCATGTGTGTACATGCAGATGCACACAGAGGCTGACCACTCAGGTGTCGCATTCAGGGCACTGAGAAGACACTTCTCCCTTTTGTTTTTTAAAACTTGTAAATTGGATTTTGCTGAGATTAGCACTGGAGATGGCACTTCTAAGTACGAGTGGAGTCTGCGCCGCGTCCTGCTTGTAAGCCTTGGCGCTCCCTTAGCTCAGCCAGGACATCACTCAACACTCTTGTCTTATTAAAAGCAGCTTCAGCACCTTTACTAGGTGTTCAGCACTTCACAAAAATGCAGGACTAGCATTTTTAAGAGACTGATGAAGGTGGAGCAGATGGACAGCAAACCACAGGGACTCAAAGGCTGGTGTGAGCTTTATAAGAGGAAGGAATGAGACCTTGGGATGGGGGGAGACAGTGGATTTTGTTGAAAGCAATGAAGACAATTGTTCTTGGGGAGATATATATATATATATATATATATATATATATATTTTTTTTTTTTTTTGGCAGGGTCTACAGGGTGTTTAGGGTCTCACTACTGGATTGGACTCGGACTCGTAGTGATCCTCCTGTTTTCAGCCTCCCAGCCTATTTTTCGGTTTTAATCCCTCCCATGCTGGGATTACAGGCATGGGTGCCACCATGCCCAGTCTCAGTTGCTGTCTCAGGGCGCCCCAGGGGCAGGACCAGCATGGCAGTCATTCTTAGATTTCAAGACTGACTGGAGAACATCTGTACTTTCAGCTGTCATTCTAGATGGAAATATACTTTTACAAAAAATGTTCTTGCAATTTGATCACCGTTGATGAAATAGGAAATTTATACTTGGTTCCTATTTTTGTTTACCTATCAATTTTTGTTCAGTTTATGTTGAGAAATCCTCTACCTCCCGCTATTGAGTTGATACTAATGACTTTATAGCGAACAGTAGAATGTTTTTAGAATTCTAATAAAATGAATTAGTCTGAATAACATGTTTCTCTAACATATGTCAACTTTGAAAAAGTGACTTTCTTTTCCTTTGAAATGACAAATTCCAAAGAATAATTTGCAAAAAGAAAAAAACAAAAAAGAATAATTTGCAAGAAAATGGTTTTATCTCAAAGTATCAATGAATTTTTAAAATGAGTTTTATATTACAAAATCAAAACTATTGTAAGACATAAGAAAATCATGGGTCCTCATTAACAATCCTTTTGTTATTCATTCATAATTAAATTTTGGTGAGGAAAAGAATGAATAGTTTGTGAATAATTTTATTTGTAACAAGATTGTAAGAAAATGACTAGACTACCTGAGACAAAATAAACATCTTTGAAATTGCCCTGATGTTCATAATAAAAACTTTTCAGTGACAAATAAGTAATTGTTTTCATGTCAGTACAGACTACACACTGTGCATGATGAGGCCTTGCTTGTTTATCCACGGGGACCTTGGGGTGATGGTGCCCCAGGGGCCCCCAGTGTTCATCTAGTGGTTAGATCCATATTTGGCCATTCGAGCAACCATGTTCTCCTGAATATGCATCTGAAAGTAGTGGAACTTCTAAGAATACGCCCTGAAGCTTGAACTTCTGTGTGCTCATATCCGAATCTTGTTCTTTTCTGCATCATTAATTGAAAAACCATTGTGGATGGTGGCTCTTCTGGACAGTCCCACAGCAGGTGGGCCCCAGTCTATGAGCCTCACAAGGAAGAGCCATGGCATAAGGCAGTTCTGTGTCACCCGGGGCAATGGGAAGCCCCATGCAGCTTCAAATAAGGAAGGAGGGGTGGGAGACCATGGGTAGCCGAAGATTAAAGAAAGAAAAGAATTTTTCTATGTACTTGATTTGAGTTTTCGGGAAAGCACTCAGATTTCTGGGCTTCAGCTTTCCTCCTGATAAATATTTACTAAAATTTACTGCATGACTGCCTTGCATGACTGTCAGTCTAAAATCCATGTGATCAAAGATTTTGAAATCAAGACATAGTTGAAAGAAAGAGGGTAAGCAAAGAACAATAGTATTATCAGGGACCTTTTTTCCTTAGTGACTTAACAAGACCCTTTATCCAAAAAAAGAAAAAGAAAAAAAGCAGGGAGGGGTCTATCCAGGATCACCAAGAAAAAAGTTTTGAGCTAGGGATGAAAACTTTACATGCAGAAAATAAGTGATTATTCCATTCCAAATTACAAAGCAACTCTTTGAGCAGCCAGAAGACAGCAGTAGATACTTAAAACATTAGAAAACTGTGTCTGTTAGAAAGTTTGTGAGAGCTGACCTGGTCCAAAGGGAAGGAAAATGCACTGAGAATGAAAGGTAAGTGTTCTAAGTAGCATGCATGGCATATTGCAGAATATCCTTTCCTGGAAGTGTTTAAATACAAGGCAGATCAGCATCTCTTGGGAGATGCTTGGAGCTCAGACCTGCCCCAAGGCAGGATTAACCGGATTATGCCTGTGTGGTCTTTCAGTCCTAGTGCAGTGAATATTCCCCACCCTCCAGGCTGAAGCTGGTGTTCCCTAGCTGTTGATCCTCAGCTTGGTTATGGAAGGCCAGAGTGCATGTATAAATAATCAAAGTTCAGTTTGAGTGTGACTTAGATGATGTGAGCTCCCTCCATCACATATACCTGGGTCGTTGTTAAAGCAATAGAATAAGATGGGGGTGAAACTCCAAGAACATGACTTAGTCTTCTGCAGTGTCAAAAGTACCTGCCTCCTTGCAAAGTTTCAGTGCCATTCAGCGTTCAGTAAGCAATTCTAGAGCAGCAGGGCAGGCTCCCCAGATGAAGCAGATACCTTAGTGCTGCTGCCTTCGTGGAATTTAAAGTACAAGTGGAGATGAGGTGTGCACCCCGAGGGTCATGTGCATGGCAGATGAGAAGAGAACACCGGGGATAAGAGCCATGACAAGAGGCTGTTTAAAAAGTGTGAGATTTCAGAGAATAGCAAGTTGATTCTTTTGATTTGAGCAACAAATAGTTGCAGAAAAGAAATAATAATTTTGTCAAATAATAATATTGGACAAACCTTAAGGAGTTGAATAGTTTGGAAGGGTGGATGTTAAGAATGGGGGAGGGGTGGGATGGTATGTAGTAATCCCAAGGTAAGGAAACTTCGGCTAGCGCGTGAGGAATGTTGGCTGGCACGACCTTGTTGTGGCCAGTCTCCAGGCCAAAGAGTATGCTCTGTATCCATGCAGTGCTTATGGGCCCTCGGAAATGCTTGAGCCCTGGAGGGGGCCTGCCCCCACGAGGTTGCTGGACTACAACAGAGAAGTGGAGCTGGGCGTGCGTGGTGGTGCGTGTCTGTAATCCCAGCACTTAGGGCGGTAAAGCAGGAGGATTGCATGTTCTGAGTCAAGCCTGGGCAATTTAGCAAGACTGTGTCTCAAAAAGTTAAAAAAAAAAAAAAAAGTGTGGGGGTGCTAGAGAGATAGCTCAGCAGTCTAAGCACCTGCCTGGCAAGGTTCTATTCCAGCCCAAAAACTAGGCATGATAGTGCACCCCGGTAATCCCAGCACTGGGGAGCCTGAGACAGGAAGATCACTACGAGTCCGAGGTGTGTAGTGAGACCCTATACCAAATACATAAATATATAAAAGATGAAAAAAAAAAAGATGAGTCTTTTTGGACTCATCTAATCCAAAAAGAAATTCTGAGGGCTGGCCAGATAACTCAGTGGACTAAAGCACCTGCTTAGATGCAGAGACTGGGGTTCAATCCCTGGCCTGCATGCCAGCCCTGCCCCTCCCCCGGGGTGTGCTGAGATGGGATCCAAATTGGGTGTGGTGGTGTGCCTACCAGCATTTGGGAGGCTGAAAACCGGAGGATCACTGCAAGTCTGATCTGTGTAGTGAGACCCTGTAGGCCCTGTACTAAATATATATATTTTTTTAAACTGGGGATATAGGGGTGTAGCTCAGCAGATGCCCAGGGTTCAGCTGCGTGGGGCAAAGGGGAAAGAGAAGGGAGGAAAGGAGGCTGGATATAGCAGGGAGCCCATCAGAGATACTGTTGAGTGGTCTGAGCCAGTTTGCCAAGGAGTATACTGAGAAATACTATTTTCAAGGGATGTTGATAGACATTCCCCCTAAAAGCACTACCTCACCACAATTAACTGGGGAGATAAAGCCCATTAAATGGATTCTTCAGGGTTTTTTTGTTGTTTGTTTGTTTGTTTGTTTGTTTGTTTGCGGAACCAGGGATTGAACTCATACCCTTGCATTTGCCAGGGAAGAGCTTATTCTACTGAGCCATCTCCCCGGCCCCTAAATGGATTCTTTACTAGAAGTCTTTTCAGAGCTTTTATTATTGAATGACCACTAGGGTCAAATAGGGTGACCCATGTGCACTAGTTCCAACCTGATTTAATCTTTTTTCATAAACTGTCTCATAAAGCCATTTTTTTGGAACACACTTGAAGCAGCATTGCTTTGCACATTGAATAATGATGGAGGGAACACAGATGATACCCAGGGGGGGAGCAGGGAGCTGGGAGAGAACACCAGTCATTCCTGGTCTGCTGTGGGTGTGCAGTGGTGGGGAAGGCTAGCACATGGGAGGGTGCATTATGGGGGTTTAGCAGGAGCTGGGGTACCAGAGGAGAAAGAAGCGCAGCCCTGGGGACACGGGCTCACAGACTGCTGTACTAGAAGGGACAGCGCAAGGAGAGAAGGCGCCGGTGTGAATGGGCGGCTAGCGTTGAGTGCTACCGGGGAAGCCACAGGAGAGCCGGGTGCTGGGCCCGTGGGCTTGGGAAGCAAAGTTGGTTTTGTTGTTTTCCTATCTCATTCTTTTCTTTCTCTTTCTTTCTAGATATAAATGTTAAAAAAGAAACTTGCATATGATTTCTCCCTCAGTGTTATACAACTTGCTCAATTACAAGAAGATAGCCATAAATTTAGTCAAAAAGAAATTCAGAGTTAAGAAAAGGCCCAAGTGTACTATAGTGGTTGAGGGTTGTTTGTTCTTGGCTTTTCTCCACTCTGTCAGATAATAGTGGGCATCCCGCTCATTTTATCAGTAAATTATTATTGTTTTGCAACCTGCTTTACTATACAAAGTTAATTTTTAATATTTTGTTTTTTCAGGTGTTTGCCTTCGATTATTGCTTTTGGTCCATGGATGAATCGAACACTACAAAATATGCTGGTAAGTTGACTCCTTCAGCTGGGCTGCTTGCCTCTTCTACTGTGTCTGTTTTCTCTAATTATTCTGAGGTTTTGTTCTTCCCATGCAATTTGTAACCCATCTTTCAATGCTAGTGCTTGAGTCTGAAAGTTGATATGGTTTGGTTTCAGAATCTGGCTGTGCCACTTACAGACATGGACAGGCTTGCTCTTTTGGGTTAACTGGAGGATTTAGCCCAGGACTTTTGCACTGAGCTACATCCCAAGCACTTCACTTACACACACACACACACACTCTCTCTCTCTCTCTCTCTCTCTCTCTCTCTCTCTCTCTCTCTCTCTCTCAGAGGAGGGGAGGGGAGGCGAGATGAGGGGAGGGGAGGGGAGAGGAGAAGAGAAAAGAGAAGGTCTCTCTAAGTCACTAAGTTGTTCACACTGGGCTTGAAATAGTGATCTTCCTACCTCAGCCTTCCAGAATGCTGGAAATGTTTTATGCTAACCTCATAGACCTAGTTCCTCCCCTAACGAGGGGATCATTACCTTCAGGGATGTTCCAAGTGTTGGAGAGCACGAGGAACCATGTCAAGTCACAGTGGCAGCTGCTGTATGACCTCACGAGGAGCTTTCATTTGCCTTGACTTCCTTCGTCCTTTTCTGGGCATCTGTCTTAGTTGCTTTTCTCTTGTTGCTGGGACAAAATACCCAACAGCCCAAATTAAGAAAGGAAAGGTTTATTTTGCTCATGTAAAGTTAGTGGAGGGACCGGGGAGATGGCTCAGTAGAATAAGCGCTTGCCTGGCAAGCACAAGGGCCTGAGTTTAATCCCCGGTTCTGCCAAAAAAAAAAAAAAAAAAAAAAGAATTTTTAAAGTTAGTGGAGGTTTCAGTCCGTACTTAGCTGGCTCCGGCAGAGTGACACAGGGCAGAGGGCAGCAGTTCATGGCGGTGGAAGACAGCAAAACAGCAAGAGCAAATGGGAGGAGTAGCAGCAACAATGGCTATAGAGAGCAAGTCTGTCTTATGTTGTATTCAGGCTATCTGCCCCAGGCCAGGTGTAACACTCACACTCATAATCCAGCACAGGATCAGGAATTAATCACGAAGTCTAGAAGTCTGCCCCATGACTGCATGAGGATTTGGGGGACAACTAGACACAAACCATAACAGCACCCCCTGTTTTGTCTATGTAAGCAAAATTTCTGGGGCATATTCAAATCCTCAGCACCCTAAACAATCACTGGTCACAGGAATAAAGTTATGTGTTCCTCAGGGACACCTGCCTCTACTCATGTTTTGTGATTGCAGCCCTTGTCACCTTTCTGTGTAATGTATCTGATTGCTTTTCTTCATCATTTATGGTTTAGAGAATCGTGGCCTCTTCTTAGGCATCAGTCACCCTTGCTTTAGTTCAAAAGGAGAACATTGGTTTCAAGGAGAAAGTCTTTGCTTGTGTGTGTGTGTGTGTGTGTGTGTGTGTGTGTGTGCCTGCGTGCGTGCATGTGTGTGCATGTGCGTGCGCATGAGTGAGTGTGTGTGTGTGTGTCAGGACGGAGAGGGAGAGGGTCTGAGTTTCCCTGGCTGGTCTCAAATTTGTGCTCCTCCTGCCTTAGCCTTTCAAGTAGCTGGGATTATAGGTGTGTACCACTGTGCCTGTTCCTTTAATTTGTTTTTGTAGTTGACAAAAGTTGCATATCTTTGTCATGTACAACATGATGTTTTGAAATGTATATATTATGGAATAGATAAACTGAACTAATTAACATTTTGTGCACTTATTTTTTGTGATGAGAATACTTAAAATCCACCCGATTTTCAAGAATATAGTACAATGTTGTTAACTATAGTCATAATATGGCATGATAGATTTAACTACATGTACAAACTCCCTGAGTTTTCCCCCTTATTTCTATTCTAGCAGCAGCATCTAGATTGCTTTTTCATTTAGTTTAGGGGAAAATGTAGATCTTAGGGTTTGAGGCAAGAGGAAGTCACTTGGACTGGGGCGTGGGCCTGTAATCCCAGCGCTTGGGAGGCTGAAAACAGGAGGATCTCACTGTGCAGTGAGACCCTGTAGAACCTGTACTAAAAATACAAAAAAAAAAAAAAGAGGAAGTCACTTGTTAGCAGAAAGTTAACTCTTGTTAGCTTTTTCTTTGCCACCTAAACAAATTTATTGAGAAGCTATTTGATACGTGTTTTCAAAGATTAATCATTGTTACACTAGGAAAACTTCAGTTGCTTCCATTGAGTAAATCTGCTTTTCCAGACTTCATTCCTGCAATTTAGCAAGTGTTTTATTAAAATGAATAAGTAGTTCTTAATGTTGACTATAATTAGTCTTTTATCACCCTTTTGGGATTTTTTTTTTTTCTCATTTGTGTAATTGGTTCACTACACAGCTCAGACTCGTAGTGATCCTCCTCTTTTCAGCCTCCCCAGCAGTGGGATTATAAGAGTGTGCCACCACACCTGGACACATTCATCGGCTCAGTTTGCCACCCCCTGAGCCCCCCGGTGCTGGCATGACGTGTGGAACTGCACTTGGCCAAAGCAGACACTTTGTCTGCTGAGCTATCTTGTCGGCCCCCTTTTGGGATTTTAGATAATAAAAAATACAGAATCTGGAACAGTTTTTCTTTTTTTAAATCACTCAGGGGTTAGGGAGGTGGCTCAGTGGAATAAGTACTTCCCTGGCAAGCACAAAGGCCTGAGTTCAATCCCCAGTTCTGCAAAAAAAAAAAAAAAAAAATCCATTCAGTCAGTCATTTCTTTGGTACAAGGGCTCGTTATGCAGCTCAGACTCCTAGTGATCCTCCTGTCTCAGCCTCCACAGTGCTGGGATTACAGGCGTGCACCACCATGCCTGGTTTCAGTGGCCAGCACAGCATGTGGTACTGGGGGTTAATCCTGGGACCTTGCGCTTGCCAGGCAGGTGCTTAGACTGCCAAGCTATCTCCTCAGCTCTGGAGTAGTTTCTCTTTATGGTCATCATCATGTGTATTGGTGCGTGGATGTGTGCTTTTAGATTTAAATCAACAACAAAAGTAATATATTTCTTATGGCTGATGAGACAAATGCTGTTTCTGCCCAAAGCGCAGTGACTCACCATGTCCATTTGATGTCTTTAGGATGCAAGCAATAAGTCTTCCTGAGTAGGAGGAGCTTTTCTCACACAATTCCCAAGTATTTTTCAGGACTGCTCATGGCCTACTGGGTAAAATCCCCATCCCTGGTCTAGTACGTAGCTCCAGGCTACATTCCTTACTCTCATGTTTATGACTCTCCACTACCCATTCCATGCCTCAGCCTAGGGTCTATTTTTGGTTCCTCTTGTGTAATCCAGGAAGCTAGAAAGCCTTGGGATAATCCCCAGGAAATAATAAATCCCCCACTGTGTGCACAGCTCAGGAAGCCTTTGAGGAAAAAAAAGTTAGGAAGCAAAATAAATGCTTATCAAACAATATCGTGACATGGTTTTGTACTTCTGAATTTTATAAGTTTTTAACCTTATAGAAAATCTATGGAGGGACAAAAACTGGATAGGCTGGAATTACAGGGGAGGCATCATAGAGAGGAGGCTGACACTGGATGTAGAAGTTAGGCCCTCCCCCCCCCCAAAAAAAAAAGTTAGGCCCAGGAGAAGATGTGATAAGTGCTTGAGGTGACGCCTGTGATTCTACCCCCTCCCACTTTTTTGTGATACTGGAGATTGAACCCAAGACCTTATGCTCAACTACATCTGCAGTCCCCTCTTAGTTGTTAAATTTTAATACTACACTTGATCTTAGCCAAAAGGCCGAGAAGCTATAGTTATTACATTTTGAACCAGTATCTGGCTGACTCACCATGCTTCCCAGGCTGGGCTCAAACTTGTGATTCTGTAGGTGTGTGCTACCACACCTGGCCTCTGTTGCATAATTTCTTAGTTTCTCTGAACTACAGTTTCTTTTCTATAAAATGGAAATGTCTATACCTACGTCATGCGGTTATTTAGGGCTTACATAGTTCCCTTTATGTACTGATTCATGAGAGGTACCCATAAGTGATACTTTGATTTTCCATAAAGAAGGATGGTAGTGGCAGCATTCTAAGCAGAAGGTGTGTCTTCAAGGGTGCCTTGGGTGACCTGTGATCTGTGTGGGGTGAATCTAGGTACTAGAAAGTTCTAAGAGCTAAGCTAAGAAGTTTAGACTGGAAGGGCGAAAAGCAAAAGTTGTAGACATGGTGAAGTTAATATAATCCTGAAGGAAGATGGTTTTTCTCTTTTTTTTTCCTGTGTCTGCTAGAATCACATTTCCACTATTGGTCACCAAGACACTCCACCTTTTTCAGTGTACCACGTGTGTCCCAGGAGAAGAGCAGTGGCATTGAACCCTTTAGAGTTTCCAGCGACATAAACAGCCTGTGGGGCCATGTGCCATAGGTTGTCAGGCACTGAAACAGGGCACACTTTTTATTTTAACCAGACAAAACTTCATTAAGTATAAATGATAAAATTCAGTTGTAGAATTTAAGAGTGTTGTAGCTGTCCTTTACAAGTAGCTTGCTTAGAAATATTAACATGTTAAAAGATAATTATTTTTCAAGCTTACTGATAGTCTAAAATTTGCTAAATTTTTGTTACCTAATCACATTGAAATAGAGTTCTGGCCTGCTTGGGAAAACCCAGTCAGGAGCAGGGGACTGGTTCCATCCCCAGCTTCACATGCTGCACCAGACCTGCTCTTAAGGCAGCCTGAGCCAGCCAAAAAGAAGGACAGAAAAAGAAAAAGGAGTCTGGTTGCCCTCTTAAATAAGATTTCTTGGCTCATAAAGCAATGTCAACTTGCAAAGTGTGGGAGAAATATTTCTTATTCTTTAGATATCTCCAATATCGTATAGATAATGTGGCCCCTTAGCAAAAATGTAAAAAAAAAATTGTTGCTTTTCTGTCAGGTTTTCATTCATTATAAATTTTCTGCCTAGTGAATGCATTACTAGGAAATTAGTTGATTGATTTCCATACTAATTTGATTTCCTTTTTCTTCATTTAAAAAAATAGTAATTCTTAATTGTGAATAGAAACATTAAGATCGAAGCATTCATCCTTAGTGGGAAATAGGGGAAATGGAGGGGGGGAAGCACATATTTCCGGAAACCAACCTATTTGTCAGGCTCAATGGATAATGGTGTCATTGATACTGAATCAGGGCTCTCAAAGCCGGCCTCACAACTGGGAGGTGGCGGGAAGAGCGAGGGATAAGTGTGTGGATTGAGAGGGCCGAGGGAAGTGAGGGCTCTTACGCTTCATGTGTGTCCAAGTGTTAAGCTCTCATTGTGCGCTGCTCCAACAGAGGCTGTAGTGAGAGCCCCCGCTTGGGGCCTTCTAGATTTAGCAACACGTAATTTTCTAATATAGCTAAAGGCATTACAGTGGTTTGGTTGGGGCAGCTGAAGAGTGTGGGCTCTTAGGTCAGACTGTGTGGGTTCCAGTCCCAGTTCCACCACCTGCTCTCTAAGGCCACTGAGTCCCTGCCTCTCCCTGTGCTTCTGTTTCTTCCATGTTAATTGGGGCAGTAGTAGTTCTGATCACATAGGGTTGCTCTGAAGATGAATGGCTCGCTCACCTAGAGTACCCACCCCGTGCCTGGTGCTGTGCACTCTCAGTATTTATCCCTGTCTTTATCCTTGTCACGTCACCACAGTTGGGTAGTGGCATCAGCACTGGGGACAGAGAAAGCATTGTCCTGGGATTTAGGAGATCTGGTTTTGCCACAAGCTGCTAGCTAGACTTTGGGCAAGATAACCTTTGTGGGTCTTTGTTTCCTCATCTGTGACAGGAGGGAGCATACAGGAGGGCACAGGGCCTCTTAGGATCCAAGGGCCCCAGCTCAGACCCCCTCCAATTTGCTGATAAAAAACAGATCTGCCATCTTCTGCAGCTGCACAGCTGTGCCAGTGGATTCCTCAGAGGTAAATCAAAGGCTGTTTGTTAAGCCATTTGCATTGCGCTGGACTGTGCTTGAGGTATTTTCATTTTAAAATATTCTCTTCCTTCTATTACTCTTTGGTTAGATAGTCAGAATACTGTCTGTTTCCCAAGAATTCTGAATCAAAGTATTAAGACCCTGGTGCTGGAACTAAGGAAAGGGGAAAACTACAACTACAGAGTTAGGCACTTGAAGGATGTTGTCCTGCGTGAGCCTGTGTCCCCCGCCAACCTCATACACACGCATGCGCATACATAGACACACACTGGAGATTCTGAAGTTACGTCACAG
This sequence comes from Octodon degus, assembly GCF_000260255.1. Lineage (NCBI taxonomy): Eukaryota > Metazoa > Chordata > Mammalia > Rodentia > Octodontidae > Octodon > Octodon degus. Next base: position 943,608 of record NW_004524599.1, read on the forward strand.
TCAATGCTGACAAACTTAAATAGACTTTATAAATGTTTAAATCATTGCTGATTACAATTTTTTTTTTTTTTTGCGGAACCGGGGATTAAACTCAGGTTTTGCGCTTGCCAGGGAAGTACTTATTCCACTGAGCCATCTCCCCGGCCCATGCTGATTACAATTGAGACATTATTGACAATCCTTTTTATTTTAAAGAGAAATCATTTCCTAAAGAGAACTGAGGCTTCTTTAACCTTGGCTTTTATTTTCTTCCTGGCTTTCTATATATCTTCATGCCAGATGTAAAGACCAGGCTGGCGGTGGCTTACCTGGGGGGGGGGGGGCGTCATGTGGATGCGGACACTCTGTGGCCCCAGAGGATATAAGCTGTTGACTTAGAAATTATGTAACAGTTCTTGCCATATGGCAGCTGCTCAGATCTGCTGAAGCCTGTGTTTTCAGGCGTTGTTGATGGGAAAGGTCATGTTGCGATGCTTCTCTGCTCACGCTGCTTTATCCTGTGAGGGGAAGCCTGAGCGCTGCTGAGCCCTGGGCTGGGGGGGCATCCTTGCGGGAGGGGCTTGTGTACCCAGAGATAGAAGCTTGCTTCCCATTGTTTAACCAAAGCAAGGATAATGAGACAAACATGTCCACCGAAGCTGACGTTCTACAAGGCAGCAATAGCCAGAATAGAGCCAACTTTTCAGCAGCAGTCCACAATAATCATTTGTTTCAGCATATGCCTTGTTCCACTATTTTACTGTGCTATTTGAGTGAAGGTTAGATTTCTAGTAAGTCAAAGCATGGACTCAGAAGTCAGACTTCCTGGGTTCAAATCTTGGTCCTGCCACTTCCTAGTGTGTGACGGTAGACTGTAAAAGCAATCTATCCTTTCTACAAGTCATGATGGATTGTGAGGATGCCATGTGACATGTGCATAAGGCACTCAGCAAGTGCCACCTTCAGTAATTGTTAGCTGTTAAGTTTAAACTGTGAAGATATCCCTAACGGCTGTTTGCACATTAGTAAGTTGGCTGTTAGTTAAGGGCCGGGGAGATAGCTCAGTAGAATAAGTACTTGCCTGGCAAGCACAACGTCCTGAGTTCAAGCCCTGGTACCACCAAAAAAAAAAAAAAGAAAGAAAGAAAGAAAAGAAAATTGTTAAAATATTTATGATAAAGGATGTTTGCCATCCTGAAAGATGTTCATGAAAAAATTCTGGATGTAGAGTCCTTCTAGATTTTTATTTTTACAGCATTTTATAAACTCCCCCATCCCTACTTTGACAGTTCTGTCAGTGACGTGCCTTCCTCAGGTTGCTCCTAAGCATTCAGCTAGGTTTTCTTAGAATCAGCAACTCTCTTTTCTTTTTACATTTGCTAATTAAATTATTTAATTACAGAGAAGTGCAGCTGGTATAAGCCAGTTTAGGAGGGAGCCCTACTGACCTTTATGAAAACATAACTCAGTGGGCAGAGAGTTTCGCCTTCTGGCTGGAGTGACTTCGCCTGCAGTGAGCCTGCATCCCTATAGCGCCTAGAGGGGGGACGTCATGTTGGCAGATCCACAGAGCTAGGCAACTAGAGGTCACCTAAGAAAAATGTGTTTTTTTAAAAGATGTCCCAAATAAATGATCTAAGCTTATCTTGTTTTTAAAACTAGTAAGGTGTGTGTACCCATGTATTTAAATATATAATTTATCATGTATATTACTATATTTCTGCTTCTCACCTCTATTTTCTTTTTTGTCCTACCCAACCCTTTCTCTCTCTCTCTTTCTCTCTCTCTCTCTCTCTCTCTCTCTCTCTCTCTCTCTCTCTCTCTCTCTCTCTCTTTCTCTCTCTTTTTCTTCCAGAACCAGGGATTGAACTCGGGCCTTTGCGCTTGTCAGGGAAGTGCATATTCCACTGAGCCATCTCCCCGGCCCAACCCTACTTTCTTTCCTCCGTCTGTATCTATTCCTTAGAGTATCTGCAGCGCCCAGAGATATCAATTGACTTAATTAAAGATACTTAGAGGGTAGGGAACAGTAATATCAACTGAGAAAGTGTCTTAAACATGAAGTTCACATCTCTATTCTAATCCTTTTTTTTTTCTTCTTTCTCTTTTGAAAACTTACTTTATTTTTTCTTTTCATTTTATGTATTTGGTACAGGGTCTCACTATGCAGCTTGGACTTGTAGTGATCCTCCTGTTTTCAGCCTCCTCTGTGCAGGGATTACAGGCATGTACCACCAGGCCCAGACTCAGTCACTGGCTCAGCATGCCTCTGGGGCAGGAACCCTAGTCCCTGTGCTTGGCAAGGCAAGCACTTAAGTCTGCTGAGTTATCTTGCCGCCCCATGCCCCCCCCCCCTTTTTAAGAGCACAAGCAGAATGTATTTACTGGGAGAAAGAAAGCTTCTGTCCAAGATAGGGACAGAAGGGGAGCCAAGTGAGTTGCCAAGGAATCTGCCTTTTTGAAGGGATTTTTATAGAGCAAAACCATGAGGTGAGGTGGGTCCAAGGTGGAAAACATGGGAACTCTCGCAGGAGGTGGACAAAACTGTGGTCAGCCAATGAGGTTACAAGCACAATTGCTCAGGTAAAATGGATTAAATTGGAGTCAAATGGGAAATTGAGTCACATAGCTGGCCTGAAAATAGAACAGGGACTTTTCCTGTAGGGGGTTCAGTTAGTGACTCTTCTTGGCTTCCTCAAGGTGATAAAAACCTATTTAGAATACCAATCCTGAGCTAGGGAGATAGCTCGGTGGTCTAAGCACCTGACTGGCAAGTGGAACAACCCAAGTTCAATCCTAATTTATGCTATGCTGGAACCCGAACCCTGGGCATCCTGTGCCAGCCTCAAAACTGGGAGTGGTGGTGCATACCTGTAATCCCAGTGCTGGGGAGGCTGAGACAGGACGATCACTAAAAGAGTCTGAACTGTGTAGTAAGGCCCTGTATCAAATAAATAAATTTTTATTTTTTTTAAAAAAAGTATCAGTCCTGGATGCCCATCCCTGGGGAACATGTGGCTGCATTTGTTCAGTCTTGCCTTAAGGTCTGGCTCACAGCATGAGTGTCCATCTGTCCTGCAATTGCAAGGTATCTTGTCTTTTGTACTGTCTCCTTGAGGGCCCAGCCCTGTCTGCCTACCTACAATACTGTCTCACTCAGCTGCCTATAATATTCCCCCCTCTGAAGAAGTAACCCAAACTGCTGTGAAGGAATAATGAGTGATGACTGCTGTGGCTTCTGCAGGTTGAAAGGACTCAGAGTTGTTGACCGGCAGTCAGACACTCTCCAGAGGTTTGATCTAAAGGCCCTCCATAGACACCAAGCATTTTCATCTTGGGTAGGTGTATAGCTTTGAGTCACCATCCAATGATTTGGTGAACCACCTCCAAATGATACAGGGGAATGAAACTCCCAATGTGAAAGACAGAGTTTGTGTTCTCTAAAAGCAAAGATGAATTTTAGGATCAGTGAAGGTTAAGGGCAGAATGTATTTATTGGGGGAAAAAAGCTTCTCTTCTAGAGCAGGACAGAAGGGGACCCATGGATTACCCTCCTTTTTCTATAGAACATAATTATCTGATTACCCACTTAGCAGAAACTTATTGCCCCCATTTTACAACTTAGAAAACTGAGGCTAGGAGAGGGCTGAAAGAAGTGGTGAATGTGGATTTAGTGGAGGATTGATTGGAGTTCCTGATGCGACACATCTTTCCCTCCCTCCTGAGACAGGCTTGTTAGGAAATCGCACCAGGGTGCTGTGTGAGGACCCCTCCAGGAATAGTGCTGACCGTACTTTCCCTCCCTGCCAGGTGCTTGAGTCCTGGATGGCGCGTTTGGTTTGGGCTTGTTTTATCCTCCCCTAGCCTTCTGGAATACTGTGCTTGCAGTCCAGAAGAGATCCAAGCCTAGTCCGTTGCTTTGCGAGAGAGTGAGGGGGCACAGCACCACCAGGCAGGCAGAAGTGCTTGCTCTGTCTGTGGCTAAGCAGTGTGGAAACCCTTCTTGAGGAGCCCAACACACAGGCTCTATCAGACAGGCTTCCCGGCGAGGCACCTGTGTTGGCTCTGGGGCCGAAGGCCGTGCCTATGTGACCCCTGCCTCGGTGACTCAGCTGCTTTGTCCAGCAACAAGAAAGTGCAGGGCTCTCACCACCCCAGGACTGTTGCTGGGGTGGAAACATCTGTCCTGGTGAGTCACGCCTGCCATGCTGTGGGTGAGACTTAAGTTCGCACAGCTGATAGCTCTTGGGTGCCATCGTGGAAAATGGCCCACAGGTTACTTTTACCCTCATGGTCCATTTTCTCAGGTTCCTTTTCCTAGGCCTGTTCGCGACAGACTCCTGTAGTTGGTTAAAAGTTGAATCTGCTCCACCAAGTTGGGCCTTAAAGACTTAGTTTTTTTAATCTAAACTCTGTAGTTTTGGGTCATTTAACCTAAACCTAGTCAGAAGATACGGCCTGTCAAAATTTTTAAGAGCTGCATTTCTGTACACCAAAAGTTTTTGAAGAAAGAATTTGCTTAACCCTCAGCCAGGTTTGACATTCTTCATCCCTTGAGGTATGTGTACAGAACCTGCCTGGTCCTGCGCTGTCCAGGTGCTCAGATTTGAGCGGGGCCACCTGCCAGGTCCAGACTCGTCAGATCATGGTGGCTGTCAGCCCTGGTTAGAAGTGGAAAAGCATCTTCGCAGAGCAACAGGCCCAGGAATTCCAAGGCAGTGATTTTGAGCCCACTTTGTTTCTGCTTTAACTCCAAAGAGAAAAAAGATGGGGAAAAGAAAGAAAACTAGGAAGTTTTACTGAAGATTATTGATTGTGTTTATAACGCCAACTTTCCACTATTATAATGAAATACCTGAGGTAATTAACTTACAAAGAGAAAGTGATGTTTGCTTTCTTTTGAGGGTCCTAAGCCATGATTTGGCCCTCTTACTTTGGGCAGTACTTGATGCTGGGAGTGTGTGGCAGAGCACAGACCCCTCAGGGCCGGGAAGCAGAGTGAGGAGGAGGAGCCTGGGAGGTCCATTCTGCCACCCTGGAAACTGAGCCTTGAGAACAGGAGCCTTCCAGGGAGCATTAGTGACCCAAACTACAGCGTTCAAATCCTTGGTACTCACCCTCGTAGTACTATAGAAAAACAAAGCATCGGGCAGCTCTCAGGTCAGGTCCTGTGCATCGCTGTGCTTGGTGTTTTAGCCAACTATGGTGTGTGTCAGCCATTGATGCAGAGTGTACACAACACAGGAACTCTGCCCCGGTGTTTCAGTCTTTCGCTTTGTAGCACACAGCCCACACAGTGCTTTATCCTGTGTCTCTTCAGTTATCAAATGCTGGGTGTATGAATGATAGGAAACGTCGTCAGCATTGTCATTGTCTTCGTTGTCCTGTGTGTGTGGGGATCCCCCCTTTAAGCACCCCCCCCCCCGTTCCCTGCAGTCTGCCTGCTTTCTCTCCATTGGTGCTTTGCCTGCAGGGCCTCACTATTGAGAGAATTGCTGTGGTAACCTAGCTCTTACTGTTCCCACTGAGACAGGTTACGTGGAGACACACTAGTTTTTCGAAGGTCTGTGTCATATGTGACTCAGGCTGGGATGACTTAGGTCACCTGTGGTTCTGCATGTTGAAATTCCACACAGCAGCTCCTTTATTCTACCATTGTGTTGTGGTTCTCTTTGGGCGTGTTTTAAGATTTGGCCTCATGACTATAGAAGTTCTCTCTGATCACACACCCCAGAGGAAACTGACCTCACGGGCAGGGCGAGTAACAGTGAGGTCAGGCTTGCCCTGAGGATTCACCTCACCACGCCACATGTGAGAGCTGATGTCTGGAGAGTGACCACCTCCTCCCTGGCACCAGTCCTGCCAGGCCTCACGGCCTTGAGGTTTGACAGCGTTGTGGCTTTGCTCTGTTTGTCTGGGCTAGGAGCAAATACACATAGAGCCTCTTGCTTTCCATGGCTTCTGAATTTTTTTCATGTAGGATTTCCCTTAAACAGCACTTCACTGAGTTTGAGTGTAGTTGAGAAACATTTAGTGTGGGAGTAGTTGAGAAATATTTAGTGTGGGAGTACTCATCTTTTATGGGATCCACCCATGCACTATTTGAATTCCCTGGCCCCTGCCACCCAGCATAAATTGTAGCTTTTCTTGTAAGCCAGGGTGCAAGATGCAGTGGGCCAATGAAGGTAATCATTGTATACTATAGCATGTCATAATACAAATGCAAAATAATAAAACTAAATCCTCTTTTAAAAAAACAGGCAGTGGGTAAGTCATTATTTTCATATAGTAGGCAAGAGGAATATTATGTTTAAAACATAGAAGTGAAGAAAACAGCATTTTAAAAGCCCATCTTTTGATAAGCCAGGGTGTCCATAACCCACGTAAAGGTCTTATTTGGTGTTTCCTATTTCCTCCTGTAGAGTGAAGTGTGACTGTCACATGGGCAGTGGACAACTGACTATAAGGAGGACAGAAATTGTAGACAGGGTCCACAGGCAGTTTTCTGCCTTATTGAACAGTCTGGGCTCTTTTGCAGCTGTTTCTACTATACTGATGGTGACCAGAAAGTCACTGGAAAGAAAGAATTGGTTAAAAAAAAAAAAAAATCCTTTGGGGGCCTGCCCGTTAGCTCAGTTCTTTAAGTGGCTGCTTCAACAAAGCAGTCAGGCTCAGGTTGCTGTGGTTCAATCCCCACAACTCCAGCCAGCCAAACCTGCCCTGGAGGCATTCGGAGCAAAAAAAAAAAAAGAAAAGGAAAGGAAAGGAAAAAAAGAATTGGTGAAGCATGGCAATACACTAAAACTCCCCAGAATGGAAAAATAGCAGGGAATTGTGGGACGTGTCCTATTGGCATCTTTGTTTGAATGGATAACACTGCTTTCTTACCAGCTCACCCCTAGTAACTTTCTAACTTCGTGTCACAAAAGAATGAAGACTATTTTTCCTGTCCTATGTAGCATGCATTAGCGTGCCCCAGCCCCAGTAGTGGTGCTCCCTCTTCTTCTTGCCATCTCCCAGCATACATACCTGCGTGCACAGGCTTGGCACGCACACACACCCAGCGCCCTCACTGTGCGAGCACACCACACCTCATTCTGACAGGTGCGTCACCATCGTTACATTTGGTCGGTAGCTCTCTGTTAGTGGCACCTTCAGGGAACTAGAAAAATAATAAATGGTTCCTTTTAGAAGAAACCTTCCTATGAACTTTTCTTCTTTGACATTATTACAAAACTATCTGAAAGAAAGATAATGCAGTGATGATTTCCTTCATTGGCCCAAAATTAATTACAGTTGATCAAAGATTTAAAGGATAATATTAATAATAGATAATAACTGAAGTGTGTTCTAGACTTATCCTGGCCGGACACTATGGAAGGTGCTTTTCCCGTATCATATTATTGTCATCTCAGCAGCACAGGAAGGTAGCGACTCTGACTCCTATTCCGCTAGTGAGTGAGTTGAGAACACGCCCACATGCACTTAGCTGTGAGGGGGAGATGTGCAAATTTGAAGCTAGAACTGTGAAAGGCCAAAAAATAATAATAATAAAATAAAATTAGAAGAAGATACTGCTGAATACCTATATTATTTTGGGTGTGGAAATGTATTTGGAAGCATAACATGTAACATGAGCAGAAATCATGAGGGAAAAGAGAAAGATTTGGATCTGAAAGATCTAAAGCTTATTTATATGATGGAAAAAACCTTAAGTCTGAAAGGTAAATGATAGACTAGAGGAAAATATTTATAGTGTATGTGTTAGGCACCCCAGGGAGTATCTTTAAGATGTAATTAGCATTTTAAACCTAGTAAGGGAATAAACAATGGTTATACTGATTTATGAAATGAACACAGCCCACTTGCTAAAGGTTAAATACAAAAGAGGAAGGAAGAAAGAAAATCCGGCAAAAGGCACTTTTTCCTATTGACTTAGTCAAAATTCAGAAGGATGATAACACTGTTGTGGAGAATTCTGATGAAAGGAGAGTGCACGTTGCTTAGAGGACCTAGCAGTTGGATTTGGGGAGTTTGCTTCCCAAAGTGAGTAGGAAAGTAACAGAGATAAAGATGCCAGGATAGATGTTTCAGAAAAATAAGGAGAAATTAAATATCCTTATAGTGAACATTCTTCATACAATGGAAAGCTAAACAGCTATTAAAATTGTTAGTGTTGACGTATATTTGTAGAGAAGGGAAAATGTTCATAATTTCTTGTCCTCAAAGAAAATAAATTTCCTTTGAGAACATATGTGAAGGCATAGTAAGAAAATGGATTCAAATCTCCCTATAACCCACTCTTGTAAAAATATGTGAACTTCACAGTAGTTCTTTATATTTTATAGTTTTATAAATTGTGCTTCAGGATAGTTTAAGGAGGGAAGAGAAAACAAAATCTTTTTAGAAACAGTATAGAGGCCAGCAAGATAGCTCAGTAGACTAAAGCACTTCCTAGGGAAACTTATGCAAGCTCAGGCATGTGCAGGGACTGTGGTTCGATCCCCGGCACCACATGCCACGCTGAGCCTGCCACCAAGATCAAACATGGTGGTGCATGCCTGTAATCCCAGCACTGGGGAAGCTGAAAGCGAGAGAATCAGGACAAGTCCAAGCTATGTAGTGAGACTCGCAACAACCAAATGCATTAAACACACACACACACAATACTTTTCTATTTTTTAATAGTTCATTTTCTAAAAAATCTTCCTTTGTTATGAATAAAACTTTATTTAAAAAACTTTATTAAATGTGATACCTCTGAATTATATTGTCAGTCAAGCATAGCTATGAAAGAACTAGACTACATTCTGAAATCCTAGTTATGTTTAGCAGAAATCAGAATAATTTCCCCCACGTATATTTATGGTCCTGCTTCGAAGGTGACTCCAGGTGTCATGCAAGAATCCCCTGCATGTTTCTATCAGGGTTCTCCAGTTAGTCGTAAGTATGTATTGAGCCCACTGGCTTATTTGACAAAGGCTTCCCCTAGTGTTTTGTGGTTCATTAGAATTTCAGAAACAGAAACAGTCTGCTTTCCCCAACCTGTAAACAAATACAATTAAACATTTCTATTTCAATGAACAATCTTTGGTTGACTTAATCATCCTTAATGAGGAGAAAGGGGCCCTCAATTAAAAGCATATCAGCCTGAGACTAGCTGTGTCAGCAAGGGAATAGCTCAGAAGATACGAATGTTCTCTACATGCCCTGAACTCCTGGGAGGCAGTGGCCCCTCTTCTGGGAGCTTGCTGTTGGGACAAACATGTACCTACACACACACACACACACACACACACACACACACACACACAGTGGTGCAGCATGGTACATTCTGGCAATTCGGAGACCAGAAGTGGGAGCCCCTGTTTCCCAGTGTCCTACAGCATGGGTTGTTGGTGATGGATGAACATTAGGCTTTAGAGTGTTCAGGGCGGGCCAGCGTACCTTGCTGCTCACTAGCAGTCAACCTTATCTACCTTTTTTTTTTTTTTTTTGGTGGTAGTACTAAGGACTGAATTCAGGGCCTTCCCACTGAGTTACCTCCCTAGCCCTTTAATTTTATTTTTATTTTTTATTTTGAGACCTAAGTCACTAAGTTGCCCAGTCTGTGACCCTCCCACCTCAGCTTCCTAGAGTGCTGGGATTAGAGGCATGTTTATCACACCGGTTTATTAATCATAGTTTATACCTGGACTACTTGGTACTGTGAAGATTTGGTGATATAAAATAAGTAATGTGTATTACAACAGGACAGTGGATAAAAATTCTCTTCCTAAGTACAAGTGAAGTTGGTTACTTCATGTCCTACGTAGTATTTACAAGTAATTTGGACATCATCTAAATTGAAAGTTTCCTCTTAATATGCTAGAGAATTCTTTAACCATTTGAATTATTTTTCATGCAGTTTTAGAATATATATCCTGGTGTGTTTGACACACCTAACAAAGAAAAAGGCACACTGTAATTTGCTCTTGAAAGAACATAGGAAAAAACCCCTCATAATTCCAGCTGACTTGGTATCAGGAGCAGAAATCCGAAACATTACATTTACAACCTGACAGGGTGGCAGATGTAAGTGCTTCATCGGCTAATGACCTCGGGCTGGTTGGAGCTGTGGTAAGACTCTCTGACCACAGTGTTTCCCTGAATTTGAGTCATTGCAGCAGCGCAAGCTCTTCACCTTGGTCTGCTTTGTGCTGCTAAGAAATAATTCCCAAGCCAGGCGTGGTGGCGCATGCCTGTAATCCCAGCCCTTGGGAGGCTGAAGCAGGAGGACTGCTGCAAGCCGAGACCAGCCTGGGCTATAAAGGGAGCTCCAGGCCAACTGGAGCTACATAGTGAGACCCTGTCCAAAAGGACATTTGATATTGGGCTGATGTCACTATCACAGAAGAGGATTCATTGCAAAAGTTAGTAGGACCTTCTCCTGCACCTGGACGGGCCTTTGGCCATGACAGCAGGCAGCAAAGAGACCCTCTGCAGGTGCTGTCCCTTGTCTGCCTTCCCACCTTTAGAACTGTGAGCTGATGAGCTGATGCGTCTCTGTTCTTTATAAATGATCTAGTCTCAGGAACTTTTTCTTTTGTTGTCCTTTCTTTTCTTTTTCTTTTTCTTTTTTTTTTTTTTTTCTTCACCATGCAGTTCAGGCTAGCCTTGATCTCACTTTGCAGCCCAGATTGGCCAGCAAGCCTGCTTCCTGAGCCTCTTCCTGGGGATTACAGGTGTGTGCCCCCACGCCCAGCCCCACTTCTCAGCATGATCGCATTTGGGATTAAATTTCCAGCACATGAATTTGAATGGAAGCTTCAAATCCTTGCACTTTCGCTTTTTTTTAAGTTATAGAGTATCAGTTGAAGTCACAGCCCGCGATCGGATGCTTTGACCTCAGCTTACCCGCATCTTCTGGGAGGCTGCTTAGCCACTGTGGAAGATCAGAGCTGCTTCATTCAGCCACTTGTGCCAAGAACGTGTTGCTTTCAGAATTCGTTCCAGTGGCACTTGGGTCTGGTGGAGGACCTCAAGTAATTCTAAGAAGCCAAGCACAGACTGAACTTAACCTGTGTTGTCTTTGACACAGGATTTAGCTCGAGACTTAAACACCGTCTTTTGGGTCAGCCAGATAGCTCAGTGGACTAAAGCACGTGCTTAGGTGGGCACATGCCATGCCAGCCTCACCCACACAGGGCGCAATGAGACACCATTGAGACTGGGTGTGGTGGCACGCACCTGTAATCCCAGCTCTTGGGAGGCTGAAAACAGGGGGATCACTATGAGTCTGATCTATGTAGTGAGACCCTGTAGTCCTTGTACTAAATTAACTTAAAAAAATAAAAATAAAGTTTTTTAAAAAGTGCTGTCTTTTGGCCTGGGGCTTAGGAATTCACATGGAATAAGGCAGGTGCTCTGAGAAAATATGAGATCAAGATGGCTGTGCGTGAAAGGTCACGTGCCAGGATGATCACAGATTTTTCTCAGCACAAGACTGTTGAACTTGGCTGTAACATGAAAGCGGTTTGTAAAGTTTCTGTGTAGGGCTGGGGAAATAACTCGGCAGCCTAAGTGCCTGCCTGGCCAGCACAGGAACCCAGATTCAGTGCCCATACCCTATTCCCCCCATGCCAGGCCAGCCCCAGAACCAAGCGTGGCGGTGCACACCTGTAATCCCAGCACTGGGGAGGCCGAGACGGGAGGATCACTACAAGTCTGAGCTGTGTAGTGAGACCCTGTACTAAATACATAAAAAATAATAAATGATAATATATATGTAAAATGAAGTTTATGTATAGTGGGTAGCGTGATAATACCATGTTCTTCCAGTACTGGTATATGTGTGTGCACAGATCTTTAGACAATCTTAGTAAAGCGTGTTTTAAAAAGGCTCTTAAGATTTACACATTTTCAAATCCACATATTCTATCTGTTTGCTTTGAATCGCTCTTAGGTATTAGACTCTGTGCTGGATGGTAAAAAAGATATACAGTAATAGAAATTTGGGAAGGATTTTTTTTTTTGCTAGCTCAGCCTGCCTTAAGGGCAGGTCTGGTAAGGCAGGCGGAGGTGGGGTTCAAACCGGGGTATCCTGCGCCTGGCTGCGTTTGCATGAGCAGGCACTTAAACAGCTGAGCTAACCAGCAGGCCCCTAGAAATTTGGCATAATTTTTGCAGTCCTTTTTTTTTTTTGTAATCTTGTTTTGTATTTTTCTATTTTTTAAAGAAAATAGAAGGGCTGGGTAGATATCTCAGTAGAATAAGCGCCTGTCTGGCAAGCACAGGGTCCTGAGTTCAATTCCTAGTACTGAAAAAAAAAAAAAAAAAAAAAAGGAAAGGAAAGAAAAGAAAAGAAAAAGATAGTAAAAACCCATTAGAAACAATTCATAGTTTCACTAAACAGAATCTTTTCTTAAAAAAATACTTCAGTATCTGTAACACCCATTTTGTTGTGTAAGGTTTTATGTTGTATATATAGTTATGAATGTGGCTTTTAAAAACATTACTCAACAATGGTTTGCAACTTTAGCACTGTCCACATGTAAGTGCTCTTTAGTTCTGTATTTTCAAATGCTGTGTAATATTCTGTCTTAAAATAGGTACATTTTGCCTACTGGAACTGGTGCTAAATGTAGATGGTGCTTAATCTGACTTTGATTTACAGTATTATAAATAATGCTGCTGAAGTGTCCCTTGGACAGGGCACTTTGTGGGACTGTGTCTGTGGGGTAGATTCTCCTTGCGGCTAGAGAGTGGGCATGTATGTTTTTATAGATGTTTCCCTTCAGAATGACCAGATTTGTTTATTCTCCCACCAGCAGTTTATAAAAAAATAGTCATTTCTTCAATCCAGCAGTATTTGTTATCAGAGTTTTAGTTTGATCAAAGATCTTGTGATCGAAGATCTTGTCTCATCTCCTCTCGACACCCTGGAGACCCCGCATCACGACGCACCGCAGTGAAGCAAAGGACTGCTCCAGTCAGAGCCAGCTTCACGCAAAAGGAAAATACGCAGCCAGATGCTCATGATGCTGTTTTCTGATGTAAAAGGCTTTTCCAGTGTCCTGCAGGATAAAATGATTAAACTGACTCATTCTTTCAACAAACACTTATTAAACATTTGGTATCAGGCACTGGGATTACAGAGATGAAGAGATTACGTCTGTGACATCAGGACGCCCCCATTCCGCTGGAGGAGGTGGAGTGCTTCTGCAGATGCGGAATCGCTGCAAGGCCCGAGACTCCTGGGGCGCAGAGGAAGGGAATGCAATCTTAATTCTTTTAATGATGGGTGTTGGAAACTCCCCATTTCAAAGGAAAATAAATACTACCTTATGTATTTAAAAAGCTTGTCACACCTGTACCCTTGTACAGTATAATATGTTCTGCAGAGAGGCTGTGACAGCAGAGCCTGCCCTCCGCCTTCTGAGCCATCACTCACGGGATGCACAGCAAGCCGTCGCTCAGCACGGGTACAAAGCAGTGCGTCACACGGTTCTTGCTCCCTGGAATCTCCAAGTCCAGAGAGGAGATCAGAGAATTCATAAGTAATGATTTTTTAAAGATACTAAATCCTAAGAAGAAATTAAACCAAATTTGAATGCTGCGTCCATGCGGCCCACTGACAATGGAAAATAAACTTTAATGCCTGGAGAGACATCAGAGAGGGGTATGGCATCGAATCAGAAATTTATCCAGGAACTGAGCTGTATATAGTTTAAAAGCGAAAGTACAGTTGCAAGGCAGGTGCAGTAGCACGTGCCTGTGCCCCAGCTACTTGGGAGGCTGAGGTGGGAGTCGTGATCCCGGGCTCTTGAGACCAGTGTGTGGGTGTAGAGGTGACATTGTATATAGTGAACTCTTATTATATAGCCCTATGTGTAGTAGGCATTAAATACCCTTTTAACACAGGAATGGCACCTGGTAGACTGTTACTGATACAGAAACATCAAGAAAAAATGATCCTCATCTTCGTTTTTAATTTTTGTCTTTTATAGGTCAAGAAGTGGTTTTCAAGTGCCTTGGGGAAGGAATTCTTGAAAAAGCCTTTCAGGGGTATAATGCTTGTATTTTTGCATATGGACAGACAGGTAAGGAGTTAGTTTTATTACTATAATCAGTGATATTAAATATTTGCCTTTTCATAAGCATGAGCTGTACCACAGAGCTGCACCCCTAGCCCCGAAGATACATTTCTTGAAGGTTAAAAACAGAAGTTTGAGAAGCAGCAGAAAAATGCTTCTGACTTTATGGGCTTAGCTGAATTATGTGATCAAAACTAATCTTTTTGAAAGGTACAGCAGTTCTGGCACTTGAGTAATTTCAGTGTTAATAAGCAAAGCTAATTTCAAGTTACAAAGTGTCATTTTCCTAAATGATCATTTTAATCTGTTTGAACTAGAAAAAATAATGACCACTTTCTCAGTATATGTGTTACAGTAAAAACTAGTAAAACTTAGAATCATTCCATATTAAGGATTTTCTCTAGGATATAAAAGTGATGATGGAGCTGGGCCTGGTGGCAATGCCTGTAATCCCAGCACTCAGGAGGCTGAGGCAGGAGGATCATGGCAAGGTTGAGACCAGCCTGGGCTCGAGGCCAGCCTGGAGTGCATAGTGAGACCCTGTCTCAAAAAGAAAAAAAAAATTTAAGTGATGATGGCTTATTAAATCAAGGTCGGTGGAGCAGTTGTTGAAAGCAAGCACAACAGGAGCGTAGCAGAGGCTTAGCCATTAGCGTTCTGCACGCTGACATTTTTAAGAGTGGGAATGAGTTCATCACGATAATGCCGCTCATATCACATCACACCGTAACTAAGAGAGCCGAGTGAGAGAGTACAGTGTGGCATGTTGCCCGTGTGACAGTAACACACCACCCTTGTACTTAATGTCCAGCTTTGGGCTGAGGAGATAGCTCGGCGGCACAGGCGCCTGACTGGCAAGCGCAAGGTCCTGAGCTCAATTACCAGTACAAAAAAGGAAAGAGAAAGAAACTGACATCTTGTCCAGCTAGAATGTTACTATTGATGCTTTTAAAGATTGCGTTTGTAGTGCTTGTGTTTATGCATGTCCCTCTAGGCGAGGGGTCCTTAGCAGGCTGTGTGGTAGCGAGAACAGTGGCCCTGAGGCCCAGGGCACCAGGCTTGGGAGCCAGGTTTGTACTGCTTGTCTGTGCGACTTGAGTGGGTGCAGCGACGCAGGCAGCTTCCGCCACCACCTCTCTCTCTCTTGCTCTTTTCAGGTTCGGGAAAGTCCTTCTCCATGATGGGCCACGCGGAGCAGCTGGGCCTTATCCCCAGGCTCTGCTGTGCTTTGTTTAAAAGGATCTCTTTGGAGCAGAATGAATCTCAGACCTTTAAAGTTGAAGTGTCCTACATGGAAATTTATAATGAGAAGGTTCGGGATCTCTTAGACCCCAAAGGGTGAGTTAGTATTTGAAATTAAGCTGGTAACGATCATAGGGTTAACACTACAAGAGAATATATGGGTGTGAGCCATCGGTCACAGCCCCAGTGTCAGCGCACCTACAGGAAATCGTTGGCTCTTAGGCCAGTCAGTACCTCCGGTATGTTCAGGTCACCCTGTGGGTGTTAATAGAGCTGCTTATGTGATGTTTTCACTGTTGGAGCCACGATGCTAGACTAGTCAGGAAGAAACGGAGCTCCTGGTGACACGCTGGTCTCTGTATTTGTACTGGAAAATGTCACCCTTCATGAAGGCAAAGTGGTTGAAAGGCCGCAACAGTCCACCCTTCTGTGGGGTGCATGGGAAGGAAGCACAGGGGGAGCTTTGACTGAGTTCCCTGGCCTCGGCTCCACCCACCCAGGATGACGCAGTTGGCCCAGGATGAAACCCAGGCATCCGCAGATTTTTTAAACTAAATGATAAAAACCAGATGAGTTTGATTCATAGAGGAAGGATAGCCATTACTTCTTTTCCTAATTAAAAAAAATAAATTTGTACTATTTTTAATTTGTAGAAAATTTAGAAAAAGGGTAGCAGAAGAAGAAATAAAAGTGACTTTTTAATTCTTCCACTGAAAAATAACCACAGCTAGTACTTGATGTGTTGTGATCCAGTGTCTTGGATCTGCGTTGTGTGTAGATGCTCGCATTTTGAAACCATTCTGTAAATACAGCTCAGAATCCTGAAATTAACATGTAATGTGATGAATATTAAAATTATGAACATATTAAAATTAGTTTTAAATTCTTTTGGGAGCTGTATGATATGTGACACTTTTGACTTTTTATAAGTCCACGTGTTGGATGAAATCTAAGGTTTGAGATAGAAATTATAGGTGTCAAGAAAATGACAAGATCATGGGGAATGTTTGTATTTACTTTAAAGAGTTACTGGGTTTTTTTTGTTTGTTTGTTTGTGTTTTCGGTATTTAAAGAAGGTCCACAGGGTCTCACTGTGTAGATCAGACTCATAGTGATCCTCCTGTTTTCAGCCTCCCAAGTGCTGGGATTACAGGTGCACATCACCACGCCCAGTCTCAATTGCAGTCTCAGCTCTCCCCTGGGGCAGGGCCAGCACAGCTGGAGGTTGAACCCTGGCAGCTGTGCTCTGCCTAAGCAGGCGCTTTAGTCCGCTGAGCTATCAGACTGGCCCTAAGAATTACTGTTTAATGCATACGAAAGAGCATTTGTAACATTGTAAGGTATAAAGATGATAAAATCAATAACTGCCTAGCTTAATAAATGGAACCTGACCAATATTTCCTAAGCTTTCTATGTTCCTCTTGGATCTCATTACTTTTATTACCCTTCCCCAGAATAGCTTCTACTAGCAATTTCATCATTTTCCTCTCTATTTCTAACATCTATACATAATTTCAGATTTTATCTTGGTATAAACAACATTGTAGTCTACTTATTCCTTGGTAATTTCTCTTTTTTTTTTTAACCATAATGATTTATTCATTCTTATTTCTAAAGTTGTACTATAATCCTAGCACTCGAGAGGCTGAGGCAAGAGGATCACTGAGTTCCAGGCCAGCCTGAACTGCATAGTGAAATCTTGTCTCAAAAAACAAAGACAAACAAAAAGTAGTAATACACTAATTTTACTACTGTTCAGTGTTCTGTTATGTGACCATACCACAGTTTATCTCTTCCCTTGCCCTTTGTAGGGCTTCCCTTTCTCTCTGTTAAGTGCCATGCCTAGCGCATTGTGCAGGTCTGGTAGGTACAAGGGGGCAGACGTTTGTGGGGATACATCCGGGAGGACTGTGAGTCACACACACTGAGTCTCGATGTTATAAAGTAGTACACAGTGTGGACACCAGTTTACACTCCCAGCGGCTGTGTGTGTGAATTCCAGATGTTGGGCACCATCACAGATTCTTGATGTTGTGCTAGGTTACTTTTGTCATGATTAAGTTAGTGTTGCTGGAGCCCTGGTTGTGTAAGTGCAATGCCCAGGGCTGGACTGTGTGTGTCGCTATAGATGTCTTAAGGATGGGCAGTGTAGTCTGTCCTTGGTTAGGTCCAGCTGAATTGCCTGTGGCATGTTGAATCCCTCATCCTTAAATGTAGTAAAAACTACTTCGTCATGGTGCTGTGAGAGTAGATGGGTTAGCTGCAGAGCGCCTAAGAGATGGGCTGAGGGCTTGGGGATCACTTGCTGCACTTGGCCTCTCCTTCTCACCCTTGAGTGATAGCAGACCTTGACTCTTTTTTCCCCCCATAATTTTATTGAGAAACAAATAGCAATGAGCCAGTTTCAAACCAAATTGGTAGGACAGTTTCAATAATTAACACATTGCATACATTCTTCCTAGTGGTTAATTGCTATACAAGATGTGGACTTGATATCCTATTTACAAACACTATTAGAACAAATCCCTCTATTCATTAAGAGAATGTAACTATATATCTATCCCAACCATTTTGAATATGCAGATACAAAATGGACATTCATCTGTATCCCCTTTTTTGTTTCGTTCCATCATTTGAATATTATAGGTGTGTTAACTCAGCAAAATATTCTAAAAGAGTCCAGTAGTCCATAATAGTATTGGGTCTTCTGCTTCACTGGCAATGTCAGAAAATGTTGACCTGAGTCCCCTACAGCTCAACATAATAGCATGGCTTTACTTCTTATACTTCATTTTTATACTTTTCTGCTGGATGGTTAAGACCCAGGTAAAGCAGGACCTATGCAACAAGAGTTGTAGCTTTGGGGTCTGATAAGGTCAGTGAAATCCCCTCAGGATTTATCCTGAGATCCTGTACCTCAGATTGTAGAACCTTTGTCAGTGTCAGCCATGTGGATGAGTCACGGCCATTGCTTGGCCAATGTGCTCTCTGTGAAAGCCTGAGAGAGTGTTTTCTCCCCATGTGACCTTGACTCTTAATGTGAAAGGTGTTAACATTCACTGCTGTGAACAGGAGCTCTTACCTGATATGGCGAGTGTGTGTGTACAGCTCTGCTCGTGATCTCACCTATCACTTGATAAATTCTTCAGATAGGACCCAAACCAGATCTGCTGCTTAAAAGTTCAGTAGAGCCCTAAAATCTTCACCAGCAGAGCCAGTTCTAAGTAGAGGATAAATGTCAGTGGCTACAGACTGTCCCTGTACTGAAGTTCATAGAACAAAACTGTCAACATGAGGGGCCAGGGAGATGGCTCAGTGGAATTCGTGCTTCCCTCACAAGCACAAAGGCGGAGTTCAATCCCCAGTTCTGAAAAAAAAAATTAAAATAAAAAATTGTCAACATGAAAGCAGCATAAATCTGTATGACTTGAAGAAATAAATTAAAATGTAAAACATTTTAGCATTGTTCAGCATTCAGAAAGTTTTGGCGTTTACTGAGAATGTGCTTACTCTTGCCAGTCTTTATCTTGCACTCCTTTCTTCTCTTCTCCCCCTCCCTCTTTTTCCTCTCTGTTTATCTGAAGCTCACCTAATAACACTAGTTAGCATAATCTGCTTGTGTGTGCGGCTGTTTAGTTTGGGACTAAGGATAGACATCTATCTATTTATCTTTGTTTTTTAAATTTTTTTTCCATGTATGTGTTTAGTACAGGATCTCACTAGGCAGCTTGGGCTTGTAGTGATCCTCCTGTTTTCAGCCTCCCCAGTGCTGGGATTACAGGCACACACTACCATACCTGGATTTGATCACTGGCTCAGGACACCCTAGGGGTGGGGCCGGCACAGCATGCAGGACCAGGTATTGAACCCTGGTCCCTGTGCTTACCAAAGCAGGCAGTTAATCCGCTGAGCTATCTCACTGGCCCTATCTATCTATGTAGATATCTATGTCTGTCTGTCTGTCTGTCTGTCTGTCTCTCTCTCTCTCTCTCTCTCTCTCTCTCTCTCTCTCTTTCTTTTGTATTCACTTATTTTGAGACAGGGTTTCACTGTGTACCCCAGGTTGGCTTGGTTTTGAACTTGTGGCAGTCCTCCTTTATCCACCTCCCAAGTGTTGGGATTACAGGCACACACCACCATGCCCTACCACAGTTTTTTTAAATAGTACGTTCCTTTAAATAGAAATAAAAGTGCTAAAGACATTCCTCAGACGACTGCTATTTTGCAGATCCAAACAAAGTAACTTTTAGGATACTTTTTCTAATTACTAAAAAATTTCTTGTTTGAAATGTTAATATTAGCTTCTGAGTCTTTAAGAACAAACAAAAATCTCCCAACTTTGGTCTGAGTCATTCATTCCCTTTTTCTCTCTCCTAAAGGAGTAGGCAATCTCTTAAAGTTCGAGAGCATAAAGTATTGGGACCGTACGTAGATGGCTTATCTCAGCTGGCTGTCACTAGTTTTGAGGTAAGTGTCATTTTTGAAAAATGTCATTAAAAACCTGCAGCAGGTCAGAATTGATTGCCCCGTCAGCATGTGCCCAGAGAGTGGGGCTTCTGTCACACTCTCCAGGCTGGCGTGTTGGGAAGATTTCACTGTGTGGCAGGAAAATCCACCTCTTACAGGTTGCTGGCTATTTTCACTAATACCACTCTGTTGACACTCTTCTCCCTGTTGCTGCTGCTGACATCTTTATAGACAGCTCTGGGAGTCTGAATAGCAGTACTGGAGAATTAATCCACCTTCATCTTCCTGACAAGTTTCTCCTGCCCTCACTTCTACCACTTTTTACACTTCTGACTCCCGTTTTTCTGAATCACTCTTATCCCCATGGGCTTACCGTTTCCTGCTCCTCAGCATGAGGCCTTAATTTTCTAGACTCTATTTTCTGCCTTTGTTTCTATAATTGTTGCTTTGGAAATCTCATACCACAACCCGCTGTCTCAGGGACTGAAGAATGCACATGAGTGGTCGGGTGCACACGTGACTGCCTGTTGGCGTTTGCTTTCCGAGGGATGTGGCCGGGCCATTCCCATCTCAGACTTAGCTTGACTAGAACAGCTCCCTCCAGCTATTTAAATGAAGACATCTGTCGTATTTCTCAAATTAGGAATAATTAAAACTAGGGCATAGTCCTCATTTTGAAATGAGCAGAAACTTTTCTGATCTAAAGATACTAAGTCCGGACCTTCACTAGGGAGCCAGGTTCATAGCCCACTGTTGCTGAGGTCATTGTCTGTCATCCTGTCACTTACTAGTAAGAACCAGTGAATCCTTGATCTGCATCCCATTTTTCTCATACTGGATGTGGGGATAGTTATCTGACCTCTGTGAATGTCACCATCTTTTTATGTAAGAGCAGAAAAATACTCCTCCCATAAAGTTCGTTCAGCAGCCATTTTCTAAGAGCCCATGGATTCCAGGTGTGTGTGTGAGCGGCAAGCGCCCAGCCGTGCGTGCGTGCGTGCGTGCATGTGTGCCTGTGTGCGTGCGTGCCAGTGTGCGTGCGTGCGTGGGGGGGACGGCTTCCCTTGGAAAGCCCCAGTGTTGGGGAGGAGGCAGAGAGGCAAGCGGCAGACAGCTGTCAGGTCGATATGCCAGGCGAGTTAGGGTTGGTAGAGTACTGTCCTGAGTGTCGCAGTGTTCAGTATATACTAGCTGTCCTTGGCACACACAGAGGAGAAAGTGAGGTCTTGACATAGAAAGAAACCATCTGGTGGCTGCGAAGATTGGGGCACAGTTCCATATACTCGGGAGCTCCGGGGCGAGGCAGCGGGCCTGTGCG
The DNA here is from genome assembly GCF_000260255.1 of Octodon degus. NCBI lineage: Eukaryota > Metazoa > Chordata > Mammalia > Rodentia > Octodontidae > Octodon > Octodon degus. The sequence continues at coordinate 964,689 of NW_004524599.1, forward strand.
CGGGTGACGGGGATTGCACCGCACGCACGCGCCCCGCAGAGCTGGGTCCCCGGGCCTCTGCTCATGGTCTCTGCCCTGATGCCTTGCCTCCAGGACATTGAGTCGTTGATGTCTGAGGGAAACAAGTCGCGAACGGTAGCCGCAACCAACATGAACGAAGAAAGCAGCCGCTCGCATGCCGTGTTCAACATCGTCATCACACAGACGCTGTATGACCTGCAGTCTGGGGTGAGGGATGCGGCCCAAGGTCGGCATTGGGTGGCCTGGGGTCGGTAGCTGGGAATTTTATGTTGACTCTTCTGCTTACTAGGTGAGCTGCTTTGCCTGAATCAGTTAGTTTCTGAGGTCTTCTTTTTTTATGATGACTTCTTACAAAATTGAATTTTGTGTATGAATTTCCTAAAGATCAAGAGGACATCTCCAGGCAGCTTTTTTGTTTGTTTGGAATTTTTTGTTTTTGTTTTTTTGGTGGAACCAGGGATTGAACTCATTGACCTTGCACTTGCCAGGCAAGCGCTTCTTCTACTGAGCCATCTCCCTGGCCCTCTGGGCAGCTTTTAGTGTGTATCCTTTCATATTGAAATTTACGTAAGACCTCCTGGGTCTAGTGCATGGTTATCAAGGCATGTTAAAGAGGAAAGCACAACATGGAGCCTGAAACTTCTGGATTTCAGAAGAGGAAACTGAGCCATGTGTGCAGGAATGCTCGCGTCCTCAAATTTTCTCACAGGCACAGTGACTCTCCAGCTTTCGGGCTGTGTTCCAGAAAGCCGGGTGTGCTTGCTGCTCAGATGCAGAACCAAGTGCTACATCTCTTCACCAGTTTAAATTTTGAAATGAGACTCTTTAGGCTATTTAAAATCTTCAGAAATCTGCTGTGTTGGAGTAGGCTGGATTGTGTGGTTGTGCTCAGTCATGGTGCAGACAGGTACATGCGTGCCGGGGTGGTGTTTGCATTAATGCTTCTTTTGTTTCCTACACTAGAACTCGGGCGAGAAGGTCAGTAAGGTCAGCTTGGTAGACCTGGCGGGTAGCGAAAGAGTGTCTAAAACTGGAGCTGCAGGCGAGCGGCTGAAAGAAGGCAGCAACATTAACAAGTAAGGTGACGCTTGGGAGGATGTCCTGGGTCATTTTCCTGCCCTGGTCCCCCACTCGACCACATTTTTTTTTTTTTTTTTTTTTGCTACTCTGGTTCAAACCCTGGACCTTGTATGTGTTAGGCAGGGGTTCTGCCACTGAGCTGTATATCAGCCCCATCCGTCCATCCATCCATCCATCCATCCATCCATCCATCTGCCCACCCATCCACCTACCCATCCACCTATCCATCCACCCACCCACCCACCCATCCATCCACCTATTCACCTACCCATCCACCCATCCATCCATCCCTTCTTCCCTTTCTCCCTCCCATCCCATCCATCCACCCAGCCACCCACCCACCCACCCATCCGTCTACTCACCCATCTACCTATCTAATCTGTTACGTTAGTAGGGACTAAGTTCAGGCCCTCATACTGAGCTACATCCCCAGGCCTTTTTAAATTTATTATTTTGACAGAGTCTCACTAAGTCACTGAATTGCCCAGGCTGGGGTTACCTTTGCAATTCTTCTGCTTTTGCCCCCCAGAGTGCTGGGATTATAAATGTGAACCACCACACTGAGCTTATCCTGGCCTTTGTTGTGTTTTAGGCAGGAAGTTTGTTGCATTATAATTGGAGATTCTGATGCAAGGTTGTCCATATTGCTATAGCTTTAGTAAACTGAGTTCTGTAAAAAGCCAAAGCCTGCCTCTGTGAAGATGCTCGACGTTTACTAAGCAGCCTGCCCCGATGGCACAGACACGCAGGAGTGTCAGCATGCATACGATGGTCACTGATGTAGGGTGGTGGGCATGGGACTGTTGGGCTTCACAGTGACTTGAAAGCAAAGTGCATTCAGAAGAAACTGTACTTCACATTTGAATTTAGATCTTTTCCTGGCTAGCAACATATGGTCTGATCCTCTCTTCTGATAGTCGGGAGCAGCAGCAACCACAGCTCCCAATCAGCAACTCAGTCACAGGAGCGAATGGGCAATAAGCTATAATGCTGTATTGGGAACTTCGGCTGTTTGGAAGTTTTGGTGTGTTAAATGCATTTTCACCTTAGGACAAGTTTAAGACTGCGTAAGCTAAGGAACATCTGTAGTACAACCTTAGGTAAAAGGCGGAGCTCATCTTCATGAGCTTCAGGAGCTTATTCTCAAAGGAAAGTGTGCTGCAGTGCAGGCTGGAGGAGGGCACAGAGGGAGAAGTTGCCAGCAAGATGCAGGAGATACAGGTGTTCCTCATAGAGGACCCTGCAGAGGTACAGAGGAGTCTTGTGTGCAGTGTCCCGTGTGGCTCCAACACAAGTCCCTCTGCTTTCCAATTTGATTTTTGTTTTTTGTTTTTGTTTTTTTTCAGAACCAGGGATTGAACTCACACCCTTGCGCTTGCCAGGGAAGCCCTTATTCCACTGAGCCATCTCCCTGGCCCCTGCTTTCCAGTTTGAGGTGGAGCACACTTTGTATTTAAGTGTGTGCTCAGGCCAGACTGCTGGGGTTTAATCCTGGTCACTAGTTCCTATGTGTGCATATAAGGGGCAGATTAACCTGTTTGTGGCATACTGTTCTTGTCTGTAAAATCAACATATAAATAGTATCTGCCTCTTAGAATTGAGGATTAAGTGCTAGCATGTGCTTAGAACAATGCCTGAATTGCAGTAGACATATAACAAATGTTAATTGTTATAGCTGTTGTTTTTAAAAATTGGCATAATCATGTCAGGTTTCACAGTAGTTTTAGTCTGCACTTCAAATTCTTTTCTGCTGAGTATAGTAATTCAAGTTTTTGCTTAGAACAGAATTTGAGAAGAAAAAATATATGCAGGGCCATGGTCTGTCTAGCGTGCACTTTAAAGCAGTATTGGCACAGTATGACTTTAGTATATAAACTTTTTAAAAATTAGAGCTAAAGCATTGTTCCCTCTATGTGACAGAAATAGCTCAGTCACTGGGAAAGACTGCTGCTTTAGGATTCTAATCTTCCAGGCTGCCTGTCTCCTACTCTAATAACAAGGGATTTTGCTACATTTCGTGACAAGGCCTTGTAAGATCACAGGCTGGCACTCCAGCTCTGTTCCACAGAGAGCTCAGGAAAAGGATGGGATGCAGGCGTGAGAGTGTGCAGCAGAAGGTTCCAGAGAAAGGATTGGCACCTTTCCTAGAGATTACTTTCTGGTGCCGAGGCTTGCTGAGCCTCAGCCTGCTGGGTGGGCTTGGGTTTGCAGGGGAGGGGACGGGGGGGGGGGCGGACAGTTGTGCTGTGGACTTGGAAAATGTTAGTGCCTGTGTACCTCTCTGGCCTTGGCGGAAGGACGGTGACTTTGACTAAGCTTTTGCTAGTCCTCTGAATGCTCACTGAGGTACAGTGATACCTTAGCTTGCAGACACTTTTATTTACAGACTCTGCATCAGGTGGCACACACGACCACAGCCTTCTTTCCCACACAACTAGGAATGTGACCATCTTTCCAGAGTCATGGAATTAAGTTCATGAATGGAGGAGCCACTATAATGACTTATTGATCCTCCTCTCAGCATTGTGAGATTCGTCTTCTCCCTGTGCAGAGGAGAAAACCAACACGGGGGACACTTACATATTGTACCTCAGCTCACCAAGCTCAGTGTCAATCTTGGCTGATTATGCTCAAGTTCCAGGGCCCAGGCCTCCCCACCCTGCTGCAGCTGGGATGTCATGCATTGAGTACATTTGCCTGAAAGAGCCTGTGCAAGTATTAACGGTGCCCTGTAAATTGGTGTGCTAACTTATGTAATGTTCCTAATTGGACTGCCTCAAACTATTGATAACATTTAGGTCCTGTAGCAACTGGCTCTTCTGTGTAGTAACTTGTTGAGTTGAATGGGATTTTCACATTATAAATCAACCTTTCCTAGATTTTACA
>NW_004524599.1:968775-973364 GCF_000260255.1 Octodon degus
TTACTGCAGTGTGTGAGCTAGGTAGGACCTTTAGGATATTTTATAGCTTTCAGGATGTTTTTACATGCTTAATTTCATGTGAGGCTTAGAAGAGGTATTTTTATCTGTTAATATAATAAGTATTTTGAAGATGAAAAAAGAGGTGCTTGGGAATATTAAATGGCTACATGAAAGCCCATTGCACATTTATTAGGCTTCTGCTGTGTGTCTGGCACTGCTTTAGATGCTGAGGGTCACAAAGAGTTTACACATTGTGGTAGGGAGAGTAACACCTCCACCCCCCAGGTACCTTCGCTCTAATGTCCCAGCCCTGTGTTCCCTTACAAGGCAGAGAGATTGTACAGCTTTAGTACAGTGGTGATGTTGAGATGGGAGAGTATTTGGACGGGCCCTGGGTGGTCCATCCGAATACAGGACATTCACATATAAGAGAGGGAGGTAACTGAGGCAGAGGCCAAGCAGCACAGAGAGTTCCAGAAAGACTTGAGTGGACAGTATTTGCTTGAAGGTAGTGGGGGGATGTGGGCCAAGGTAAGGAAAATGGGACACAAGCACCACCAGAGCCCGCAGAAGGTTGTGGCCCTGCTGCACCCCCCCCCCCGAGCCTCAAAGGTAGCAGACTTTCCTAGCTCAGTAGGTCAAGAGCTTCACGCACATGAGCCGTCCTCATCAGTCTCTACTTCACAGTCTTTATTTGCACATTGTGTGCCATTGAGTATTCTGAACTTCAAAACACAGGGAGGCCCAGGGACTTCAGAAAAGAGATGTGGGCCTGCTGTTTTGATCCAGTTTAGCAAACATGTACTGAATACTGTCTAGGTGTAAGCACACAGAGAGAGGTAGAGTGGCCCATTGGCGGTGGCCAGACATGTAGACCAGTTGTATTGAAACCCAAGCGCTACAGAAATTCTTCGTGGAACAGAGGGAGTACAGGGCCAGGTGTTCAACACAGTGGGGAGAGGGCGGTTCCGGAGCAGACACTGCAGGGTTTCAGTTCTGCAAGCCAGTTGTGTGACCTTCTTTCTTCATCAGTAAAATGTAGCAAGGGAACTACCCAATGAGTATAGCTGCTTTGAAGATTTAACTAGTTGCTGTTTATGGAGTGCTTAGAATATTGTGTGGCATATAGAAAACTGTAAATGACTATGTTAGTGAAGTAAAAAATCAAAAGCTACTAATAGTTCCACAAATGGCTTTCTAAGCTTTAGAGTCAGTGCCCAATTAAGCACTAAACCTGAAGCAGTTTCTGACATGTTTCCTAAGCTTTCTCCCACCTCCTCCCTGGGCCTGCTTGGTGGAGCGCTGATAATCCTCTTAAGTAGACCTGTCAGGGGCTGTGCGCAGACATCAGTGTCTGCTTAATGGGCTGTGGATTTAGGGACTTCATCTCTCTTGAAGCTCTTAAGAGCTTAAAACATACATTACTGCTTCATCTGAAGAGCCAGGCAGGGTGCTGTGAATCCACAGCCGAGGGGTGTGCCGGTTTGGGCACAGTGCATCTGTGGATGTCTTCACAGGGACATCCTGCTGAGGCACCTGGCGGCCACAAGGTGCCTGGGAAGCTGGAGGAGGAGCTTGTTCCTGCCACTGGAGTCTGGAGGCGTCAGCTTCAGTGGGGACTCACATAGGTCGTGAGAAACTCTTAATGCCCCAGATACTGAAGTGCTTCGATTCTATCCCAATGATAACCAGTCACTGAGTGCAATTCAGAGGCACCTAAAGAGTGTCATTCAGAGACACATTTCCATTCTACTTGCCATGGTTAATAATAAAGCATATATTTGACATCCTCTCAAAATGACGCTACTGAACACTTCTTCCTAGAATATGCATCCCTGTTACTTTAGGACTCTGTCATGCAACTTGATACAATAATGTACAAGCTTTCTGTTTCTAAAAATTAGTGGGACTCGTTTCCCTGCTCATTTTCCATCCTGAGTGTTTTCTGTGGCTCTTGCTTATTTCCTTTCAGAACTTTCACTCTGTAGCCCAAATGGCCAAGCATGAATTTGTATCTGGAGTCTGCAGACGGCCAGCTTCTGTCCTTTGTCCACGGGTGGAGGCTCTTGCTCATGTACAGCTAGCACATTACAGTGTCCAAGCATGTGAGGGAAGAAAGACTGGGAGGGACCCAGAAGAGACAGCAGATGTCTCCTTGGGGCATAGTAGCCATGCCTTCTGGGGACTGTGACGGGGTTACTCCACTGTCTCCCCAAAATGTTGATGAAATGTTCTTCAGGTGGCTCTGGGAAGAAGTACACTTGTGAAAGACTGCTTATAAAACTGGAGATTCATAGTGATGAAAGTTTTGTGAACTCCTACAGGAATGAGTCCTAGCTAACGTCAGATCATTATTCCCTAAACTTACTTGACAGAATTCTAGGTATAGCCAGTGTTAGGATCCCCATAACAAGTGGTTAGTTGAACCAACTTTTGGAAATTTTTATACTTTATTGTTTTCTCATGGCAGTTGAAATGCAAATGGTCCTGAGAATGATACATTAGATGAATATTGGGTTTGTTCATTCACCGCTGGGAAATACTATATAAGGCAACGAACGGCACTCTTACTATAGGCGCAACTTTTCTTGGCAGTTATTTGATGGTGCTGGCCTTTCCCCATAACTTGTAACCCATATGCCTCTGTATCTCCACTCCTAAGAGTAAGAGCTTCCTGGGGAGAACATTCAACTTGAACGTTAAACCCAGATCCACTTACTTTGTCATCTTTCAGCCAGTTCTGTAAAAGCCAAGGATTGCTTTCTGCTGTCAGCAACGGAAACCAGCAACAGTGAGAGTGAAGTCACTGGTTATCTGATTTAACAGGGAGTGCAGGGACCAGGGAGATGGCTCAGTGGAATAAGCACTTTCCTGGCAAGCGCAAGGGCCTGAGTTCAATCCCTAGTTACACCAAAATAAATAAATAAATACAAACAAATAAATAAAAAGGAGTGCAGGGGCCAGCGCAGCAGCTCTAAAATGCCCACAGCTTCACCACCCTAAAGGTCCTTATGACCTCAGCATGGCATCGTACCCATGTTTGTGGTCTCAGAAGAGGACGGAAAGGGAGCAGGCCCTTCTGTGGGCTGAGCAGAAGTTCTAATCAGGAGGACAGTAGCTTCCTTAGAAGCCTTACCCAAGTAACATCTGTCTGCATCTCCTTGGCCTGACCTATGATTCATGGCTATCCCAAGCCAGAGAAACTTCAGAGAGAGGAGTTTTTAGCTCAACACAGTGCTTCCCAGCAAAACCAGGGTTCTGTTAGCAGTTCACATCCAGTGTGTCCCCAAAACATCACTGGATAAGTCCTTTGGAAGCAAAGGTACGTGCTCTGTTCTCTGTACAGTAGCTATTTACTGAGTAATCTCCCAGGCCTGGACAGTCACTGTGCAGAGGATTGTGTCTAGCAGTGTATGCTTTCTGGCCTAAATGTGATCATAGTGTAAGTAGAGACATTCAGAGAAATATGTACACAAAAGCTCTATTCAAGTTTAGTATTACCTATATGATCTTAGAAGCAGATCATTAGAAAAAAGGTACAGTACTACATTTAAAATCCATCTGAAACAATATAAGTAGTTCATATCTATTCCCAAGAGGAGAAATCTGGTGATTAAAGTTACAAAAGAAATTCTGTAGATTGGGTGAAGGTACAAAATAATTTTTAAAAAAATATTTTAAGACCAAAGCATTGGGGCTGGTGAGATGGCTCAGTGGTCTAAAGCACCTACTTGGAACAAGCTTGGCAAAGCATAGGGACCGCGGTTCAATCCCCCAGCACCACATGCCAGCCAACCCCGCCCCCAGGTGGGCTGAGCTGGCCACACACACACACACACACACACACACACACACACACAAATAAATAAATGTTAAAAAAAGAAAGCATTTATTTTGAGTGATTGCTGCAATTCTCAAAATGAACTGGACGCTGCAGCAGCTGCTCTCTTGGGTGTAGGTGTCACTCCTTCACGGAATCCATGCCTGAATCTGCGATATACAATGTTTAGGTCCCTGATCTGATCAGTTTCGGTGGTATTTCACCTTTTAGCCTTTGCATTCCAGTTATACTTTCTCTTGCGCTTGGTGGATAGCTACATTTGCCAGAAGTCAACTTCTGAAGGCAGTAGGCCTTAGAGCCACAGCAGCGGCACAAGGTGTGCGTCTTATTGCAGCGCTTTCCAAAGGATGAGGTTCCCTTCGGAGTCTCGCTTGTGCCACCAAGACCAAAGAGAGCAAGGTGCAGAATAATGAAAAGAAAGATTGAATGTCTATTTTCCTTTATTGATTATATTTACTGGAACAGCCTTTATTTGGTTTTTATCCTCCCAAGTTTCATGTGCTTTCTTTTTGATCCTGAATTCTCCATCCTTGTTGATAAGTAAGGTTAACAGGGGCCAGGGAGATGGCTCAGTAGAATAAGCATGTCCCTGGCAAGCACAAAGGTCTGAGTTCAATTCCTGGTTCCACAAAAAAAAAAAAAAGGTTAACATTTCCCCACCCTAAACCCTGCGGGCTGTGGGTGTGCCTCAGCGGTAGAGTGCCTGCGCACTAGTGTGCACAGGGCCCTGGACTCATCCCCACCCTAA
>NW_004524599.1:973464-979517 GCF_000260255.1 Octodon degus
GGCTGTGGGTGTGCCTCAGCGGTAGAGTGCCTGCGCACTAGTGTGCTCAGGCCCTGAACTCATCCCCAGCACCAACAAAACATAAAGCAAAGCATGGCTGTTAGTAAATGCTGCTTTCTTCGTTCCTCTCCAATCAGCCCCTTCCTTCCTCCCACCCTGCCCAAGAATTTGTGCCAGGAGATTTAAAGATTAGGAGCTTCCTGTGTCCAGCTGCAGCAGGTGCGGGGAGGAGTGGCACTTCTGTAGAATTAGAAAAATGCCTGGGATAACTTTTTGCGCCTCTAAAATTGGCAAACAATTGCCACCCAGTTCTGCGTCCTTGTGAGGCCAACTGGCTACCCCTAGTCTCTGCTTAAGACATTGCTAGCGAGATCCATATTAGTGTTTTGGTTATACGTTAAGGCTCCCTGGCAAAAAAAATTCCTATTAAAATAAGCCTGTTGTTCAACTGTTAGACATTGAAATTTAGTTTTGGGGATTCTGGACCATTGCTTCTGGGTGCCAGCTGGAAGGGCAGCAAGGTGCGCATGAACTGGCTACCTCTCACTTGTCAGGAATCTCAGTTGCCTGGCATTCATTTTATTTCAGTTACAAGGAGATTGTAATAGGTTTAGATACAACTCCTGCCTTGAATGTTCTCATACTATTAAGTATAAAGGAATGGCTTCTGATAGTAGACTTCTCAAGCTGGATAAGTTATACAGCAAGGTACAGTTGGCTGTTCACATCCATGGCAGATCTAACAGCTGTAGATTAAAGACAGGAAAGGATTGCATCTCTGTTGAACAGATACACACTTTATATTTACTCCCTAAATAATCTAGTGTAACAATTATTTACATTTACATTATCTTAGGTATTGTACGTAATCTACCGATGACTTAAAGCCTATGGGAGAATAGATGCAGTTTATATTCGTATACTGAGCCATTTTACATAAAAGACTTGTGCATCCACGGATTTGCTGTCTCTGGAGCGTCCCTGATACCGAGGAGTGATCACAGGCATGGACACTGGAGTTGTGTGACCGTCTCTGGGCAGCATCGCCCCTTTGCTGCTAATGCTGTTAAGTAAAAGCTGTAGGAGCCCAGTGTTTTGGACTAAGCTTCTACTCTGGGCCCCCACTGATCAGACTAAAAAGCACTATGGAGTCACTCATGCTAATGTTTCAAGTCACCGCCACGAAACTAGGCAGAAGGCCTTCAGAGATCTAAGAGCCAGTTTTCCTCAAGGCCAGTTTCGATTGTCCTGACAGTGGTGATCTTTCTGCCTTGATACTTAACAGAGAAAAAAGGTAACTAGAAGTAACCTAATGTTAGCCAGTTACTTTCTTATTCTCTTTCCCTGGACCTAGCTCATGAGGAAAATGACTAAGCCTCTCTTTTTTTGTGTGACTCTGCTTTCTTCAGCAGTTTGTTGTTGCTGTTGATAAGCTTCCTCTGCTTGGCTCATTGGAACACTTACTCTACTGAGTCAAGTGCTGCCCAACTCTAGAATCAAAAATAAAGGCAGGTAAAAATTTTGGACTAAACTGCTCCAGGGTTGCCCCTTGACAGTGCTCTGCTGGTGTAGGAAAGAGGGCAAAACATTTTTCCTTCCTCAGTCTTGTTTCCTGCCACTGAGATTTGTGAGTGAGACCCGCCAAGCGCAGGGTTTTCCTTGACAGGAGAAACCCACACAGGTGGTTAAAGAGAGGGAAGGGATCAGGTTTTCCGGGGAAGAGAGCAGGTGAGGGGGGAGTGAGCAAGGAAAGCACGGTGATTGAGAGTTCCACATTGGTCATGGCGTGCCCACTGATCAGCTTTGTTCTGGTCCTCTTCCTGGTGCTGGGTGGAGGTAACTCTAGAACCAGAAATTTCCCTTTCAAAAGGAAAGCTTGTGTCCTGCTTTTAGAATTTTACTGAGTTTGCTGATTCTTAACAGCCTTTAGCTCAGAAGAATTCCTCTGCCAAAGGGGCCCCTTCTGGGGTGACACAGGTTCTGGGGTGGGGCCCCCCTCTAGGGTGGGGCCCACTCTGGGGTGGCGCATTTTGGCTCCCTTGCAGCGAGGACAGCGTAGGTGGCATGTGGATGGCTGCGATCTCCCCTTTCCTTTCCTCTCAGAGCATTAACTGGGTTTTATGTCCTGTCTGGAGTACCAGAAACATTCTTTTTCCTGTTTATATTATCACATTACAAAATACAAGCAGTTGCCTTGACACAGTGGTAACTTTTCTCTATACTAAAATATTCACGTGACCTCAACGTGTGTTTTCATGTTTCTGTTAGCTATTTTCATGTTACTGTTAACTGCAGAGCCACTAGTAATGACTTCTGAGTCACTGAATTCTTCAGTTTGTGTAAGTTAAAATTATTTCTGCTGCACTTGCTAGTAAAATACCTAATTTTAAATTCTTTGAAGAATTATTTCCGCCGACCAGTTAGCTCAGCAGATTCAAGCGCCTGCTTAGGCAGATGCAGGGGCTGGGAGTTCAAGATCCCTGGGCCTGCCCTGCTGGCTCCACCCCTGGGATGCGCTGAGACTGGGCAGTTGAGGCTGGGTGTCGTGGTGCACGCCTGTAATCCCAGCACTTGGGAGGCTGTAAACAGGAGGATCACTATGAGTCTGATCTACTGCAGTGAGACCCTGTACACCCTGTATATCCTGGCCTAAATACAAAAAAAAATAAAATTATTTTCAAGTGAAAATTGTATTTCCGTACCTGCAAAATATTAACAAAAAATGTCCTACAAACTGAGCACAGTGCTTCATGCCTGTAATCCCAGTACTCAGGAGACTGAGGCACAAGGTTCAGGAGTTCAAGGCCAGTCTGTTACCCTGTTTTTAAAAAATGAAAAACCTGGGAGGCATTGTCAAAATTCAGATTTCTGGTCCTACTGGAGGTCTCTCACTAAGTAAGTCTGGAAGCAGGCCTGAGATTTTGTGTTTCTACAGGGTGATTATAATGCTGCTGCTGCTGCTGCTGCTCCTCCCCAGCCCATGTTTTGAGAGTGTGAACCTAGACAACTCATGGTGTGTGTCCTGGGTGTGGCTCACCCAGAGCTCTCAAACTCCAGCTTATGGCGTGTCCACTGGGGATGCCTCAGTAGGACAAGGCTTTCAGGGTTTCGTAATCAGCTCCAAAGGTGCAGCCTACAGTTTTGAGCAGCCTGGGCTGGAAGAGAAGCCATGGCCCTGCCGGGGTAGATCTTTGTTTTTGTACAACTATAATAACCCTCCAGTAAGTAAACGTTGACAGCTTTAAGCAGATGAATAAGCTACATCCTGCGTAGTGGAAGGATGCTGTGCAAGTTGCATGGCCCTTCTGGGAAGCAAAGCCAGGGGCCAGAATAATCCAAGTTAACCCTGAAGAGTACGTGGCTCAGGCTCTTAGCTCTTAATTTGCAGTAAGTTAAGATTTTCTAGTGTGATCTTTTAAATACATGTTTCTAGTTTCTTAAATGTATGTTTCTCAGGACCCATGCTTGAATATAGTATTTTCTTACAGGGATTCCAAATTCATTCTTTTTGTATTTTTCTTCTTGTTGTTCAACTTCTTGGCAAATTAATGAAGAACTGATTGTATCCATGTTAGGGCCTTATTCTGAGTATTTTATATTTGCTACCTAGAAGAATTACAGCTTTATGAAAATAAAATAAATATCCAGTAGAACTAATTGCTCATTTTTTCCTTGGCAGATCACTTACAACCTTGGGGCTGGTTATATCCTCACTGGCTGACCAGGCGGCTGGCAAGGGCAAAAACAAATTTGTGCCCTACCGAGATTCAGTCCTCACCTGGCTTCTGAAGGTAATTCATTGCTCTGGCTGCTCCTTCAACTGGAAATTGTGTGTTTCAGATGTGGTGGCTGAAAGCTGTGTGCAGAGCTAGTCAAACCCACACAAGGAGCTGTCCTGACATTCCTGTCACTCTCATTCCTGGGAGTGTAGAAAAGCACTTCCTGTTGCTTCTTACTCCATAATGATGTTGTATTACAAATATTACTCATTGTTGTGAATAAGAAAGGCCGTGTTTTTTCATGTCATAAGATAGTTCATAAAATGCAAACACACTTCCACGTAGCATGTTCTTCATTGAGAATGTCACACATGTGTATTATTCGCTGGCTTCGTCCTGTGTGTTGTCTGGAGCAGGCTTGCCTTAGATGCTGTTGGAATGCTTTCCAGGACAATCTGGGGGGCAACAGCCAGACCTCCATGATCGCCACCATCAGCCCTGCTGCAGACAACTATGAGGAGACACTCTCTACACTCAGATATGCAGATCGAGCCAAGAGGATCGTGAACCACGCTGTTGTGAATGAGGACCCCAATGCCAAGGTCATCCGGGAACTGCGGGAGGAAGTGGAAAAGCTGAAGGAGCAGCTTTCACAGGCTGAGGTATGGTCCACCTTGTGCTCCCCAACTGTGTGCCTGACTGGTGAGGGCATGCTAGCACCCTGCTCTGGGTCTTCTCCGTGTGATTTAGTGCATCAGTGTGTATTGGCATCGGCTTTCTGATAATAAGCGTTATGAAGACCAGCATGAGTGGTACAGGACTCCTGTCCTAGCAACTGGCAGTCATGAAGGCAAATGAGAGATCATTCTTCCTACTACCTAATTGTTTGCTTCAGTAAAGCAGTTAGCCCTGGTGAAGTCCTAAGAACTGAGTGTGTTCTTTTTATTTGCATGTAGACTATTTCCACTTGGCCTTGTAACTTTCATCTCCTTGTTAAGTCACGTAGACAGCATGGTCACAGATAAACATCAGAAATAATTCAGCAATCTCCTTTCAGGTTTGCTTTTGCATCAGGCTTTAGCAGGTAACAGGACAGTATTTTTGCCTTGTTTTACCATCTGTCCTTGGCTTTCCCCAAACTTCCATAGCTGTGCACCTCTCCAAGTGTCTATGATGGTTTGCAGATGCCAAGTGAGGCACTGTCTCACTTGAAATGGGTGTAGGGACTGAGGTTGGGGCCAGATACTTCAGCGGAAGTCACACATTTCTTTATGTCATGACTGGAGTGTGTTCTGTTATGGTTTAACTAGAAAGTGCCCCCCAGAGACTCATGTGTTGAGGGTCTGAGTCCCCGGGCAGCAGCTTTCCTCCCCCATGTCCCCCTGCCATAAGGTTTCTGCCTTGGAGCCGGTAACTGTGGACTGAGCTCTCTAAGGCCATGAGTCGAAGTAAATCTTTGCTCCTGTGAGTTATATTTGTCAGATCCATTGTCCCCGCAGCCCAGCAATGGCTCACACAGAACCTGATGCTACTAAGCTTCCATATCTTCACACCACTCCTTTCTGATCCCAGTTGGGAGGTGGGGTGGGGTGGGGTGGGGTGATCAGGTGCTGGCCATCATTTATTGAGCATTTATGTACCAGGCACTCTTTTATCTATTAACATTATTTAACCATAGTAAATCCTAAAAAAAATGTTGCTAATATATGTTTTATTGTGAAGCATAACTGCTTTATTGATGCCACCCAGAAGGGTTAGCAAAAAAGAAGAACCAAAGTACCGATAAGGTTTGAAAAATCATGATCTTAGGAGGAAGGTACAGTGGTTCTGGAGTTTGTTTATAGGTAGATTGTCTATTCTTCTTGTTTCTGAATTATCATCTTGACTGTGACCATAATATCTAGGCCCGCAGGCTAGAGCAGTAGGTGACCAAAGGAAGGAGAGAGAAGCCACCTGAGTCCACCTGGAACTTCCATGTGTGTCCCCCTGTGTCCAGTGCCAAATGTCACTCAAGCTCTCTTAATGCCAAGAGATCCAGGCACACTGAGCATGCTTCCCAATCATCCCCATTCTGACTTGCAGTCTAAGTGCCATCTGCCTCACTTATGGGGCTCTGCCCTGTAGCAGCCCATGAACCACAGGGCATCAGACACATCATTGCCAAGTACAGCCCCCTGAGTTAGAAGCATCTATGTTTATGTGAAATGTGAAAATGTCTATATAAATGTCTGTGTTTAGACCCCTTACTGCCCAAACCACATGTCCTGCTTTTAGTGAATAACAAATACACTAAATACATTACAATCATCCATTCAGTGGAATAAGAACTTCCCT
>NW_004524599.1:980229-991934 GCF_000260255.1 Octodon degus
AAGAAGAATATATGCAGTGTATTATTTGTTGAAAAATAAATAAATAAATAAAAAGAAAAAAAAAAAAACAATCATCCATAAAGAAAAGTAGCGTAAAGAGTCCAGGTGTAAATTTTAAAATAACCGAGAAGAATCTTTACCATTCCCAGTAGGTTAACATAGCTGTGTGCTTCTGGCAGTGGGTATTAGTATCTGACTTAGCGAAAAGGAAATCTGCAAAAGTAACAATTATTCCTACTTTGACATTTTAAAGACGTCTTTAGGTCTATAAATGTGAAATTTAAACATGGTGAATAAAATGACTGCTGCAACGTGTCTCATCTTCATTCAGGGCACTGGCATTTCTTTTTCTCTGTGAAGCAATAGTAGCTATGTCCGTCTACGTTTTGTTGCTCAGTAGAGATCTGAGAGCCACTCCAACGGTGCTTGGCTTACTGCTTCCAGTGGACTCCTGACCCTGCTTATGAATAAGTACTCATTGCATGCATTTTGTATGTAATGCTGGAAAACTTTGAAAGTCAGATCTCTGGTTTTATTTTAAAGGCTATGAAAGCCCCTGAACTGAAGGAGAAGCTTGAAGAGTCTGAAAAGCTGATAAAAGAACTAACAGTGACCTGGGAAGAGAAGCTGAGGAAAACAGAAGAGATTGCACAGGTAGCCTGATAACTTAGGCCTAAAATAGCCCAGTCCCTTTCCACTTACTGTCTTTTTTGTACAGCCACCTGTCCTCCTTCAAAAGGCTCAAGAGGGTCCGTCCACTGGACCAGAGACCGCAGAGAGAGTTTTAGACATTAACATCGTATCTTTCACCAGTTAACAAGCTGGCCCATAATATTTGCTAGAAAGAGCATTAGCGAGTGCTGCATTTGAGTGGGCAGGGTGGGTGGAAATGTGTTCCTGCCTTCCTGCTCCTCTCATTGCAGCGGAAGTCTGGTCTGAGATTCTGAGATCACCTGGCTACCCCTGGGGTGGTCATCCTTATATGTCAGCTTGGCATCCCCGTGGCACCATCACAGGGTGCCATGCCCAGCTCGCTCTCAGCGAACGTGGTTGAGCTCAGTAGAATGTGTCATCTCACTGGCATTGTCCCCAGAAACAGTGACTGGCTCTTTCCATGGATACGTCTTGTAAATAGAGCAGCAAACAGAGCTCCCTGTTCTGTCTGTTCTGTGCTCAGGAGAGGCAGCGGCAGCTGGAGAGCATGGGGATTTCTCTGGAGACGTCTGGCATCAAGGTGGGAGATGACAAGTGTTACCTCGTCAACCTGAATGCAGACCCTGCGCTCAACGAACTTCTGGTTTATTACTTGAAGGTGAGGCTGTACATGAGTAGCTAATTGCAGCCCTCAGCCATTCATATGCAGTTCCCAGCGAAGCCTCCAGGGCTGTTGTCACCACTGCGCCCTTCCCTTCGCATCCGGTGTAACCCTCCGAGTGAAGTGATGGGTGGTACAGCCCTGTCAGCAGTGAGAATGAGGAGCGACTCTTGTTCTGCCTGGGGCTGGGCCGGGGGCCGACTCCCTATGAATGCAGGCTTCAGAGGGGAGGAACAGGAAGCCCTCAAGTGTCCAGGCAATGCCTACCAGTAGGAGAAGATGTCGGGAGTGAAGTGACAGGGATCTGAGGTTACATGGCTCCAGCCACAAAGATCCTGCACAGCTTTGGAGGTCCTTGCTACACTCCTGCAGATCACAACATCTACCTGAGGGCTGGGGAAATAGCTCAGCAGCTCAGGGTCTGCCTGACAAGCATGGGGTTGCGAGTTGGATCCCTGGTACCAAAAAAAAGAGATCATCCTGACTCTAAAGAGCCATTTGTGCTTGGTGTGTGGTGCACAGCTGTCACCTTAGCACTCTGAGAGGTGGAGGGAAGAGAATTACAGCCTGGGGAACTTACTGGTGCAAGGAGAAATTGTCTCAAATTTTGAAAATAAAAAAGGGAATCCGGGCATGGTGCGAAGGCTTCTGCGCTAGATTAGACGGCAGTGTTCACCCAGCTCTGTTCTTCATAAGGCTCCATCCTCAGGAGAGAAGTGCTGGCCTCATGACCGACCGCTCTTCAGGGGCAGCCTCCTGGGTCGGCACTGCACCCTGACCACAGGAGTCGGGTTATTGCAGCAATTCTCAAACTTTCTGGCTTCAGACCCATTTATACTCATTTTTAGGGAAGGGTCCACAGGGTATTCAGGGTCTCACTACTAGATAGCACTTGAAGTGATCCGCCTGTTTACAGTCTCCCAAGAGCTGGGATTACAGGCGCACGCCACCATACCCAGTCTCACTTATACTCTTAAGGAGTATCAAGAACTCAAAAAGCTTTTGTTTACCTACATTGTATCTATCTATGCTTATTATATTAGATATTAAGACTGACAACATTTAAAAGCATAAATTAAACAATCATCTTTAGAGCAACATCTTATACATCTGGGCAAAACCTCCACTGTATACGCATGATAAAATGAAATCAGACACAAATAACATTTTTGTTAAAGTCCTTTCACCTCACGGGCCTCCCTGAAGATTCCTAGAGACATGAAGGGTTCTCTAAGCACACTTTTAGAATTGCTGACCTATTTGTGTAGTAAAGAATAACAATCTACCGTCCTCCCCACCCCCCCAGAACCTGACTTTATCTGATCTCAGAAGCTTAGCAGAGTGGAACCTGGGTAGTACTTGTATGGGAGAGCAGGACACCCACTGAAGGCAGGCACCCAGCTGACACTAATCCAGGGCATTCAGTGTACCATCAGGGCCTATGCCTGTTCTACAGTGACTAAGGAAATGATTAAGGAGTAAATTGCTTCTGCTACCGCATTCACTTTAAAATGACAAGACCCTTATTCACTTTAAAATGCCAAGACCCTTATTTTTTTGTTTACCTACATTGTATCTATGTAGGTAAACAAAAAAATAGGAAAATATTATCATCATGATTAAATAACCTGGGGCCAGGGAGATGGCTCAGTGGAATAAGCGCTAGCCTGGCGAGCACAAGGGCCTGAGTTCAATCCCCGGTTCTGCAAAGAAAAAAAAAAAAAATTAACCTGTAGGACAATAAAAAAAAAGTTGCTGTGAATGAACAAGAACTCATCAGTGACCAAATCACCAATAGCTGTAGTCCTCATATTCCTTAGGTACACAGGATTTAAAAATCACACCAGTCTCTACATTGTATGACTCCTAGCCTTCAGTACTCTAACATGGGCATTCAAAAAGTAAATTTTTTTTTTCTTTTTTTGCAGAACCGGGGATTGAACTCAGACCCTTGCACTTGCCAGGCAAGTGCTTATTCTCCTGAGCCATCTCCCCAGCATTTTAAAAGTATATATGAAGTCCTGGACAGCTCAGTGATAGTGTACATGCTTAGCATATTTGAAGGTTCTGAGTCTATTCCCCAACACCAAAAAAAAAAAAAAAAAAACCAAAAGTAACATATATTAAAATAAGACTTTCCACAAAGCTGCTTTTCAGTGGTTCTTAAATATACTAACTCTTAATTCAAATAACCCTTAACAAAATCCTGCCAAGAAGGTCAAGTACATATTTAAATACATATCCTGGTTTCTCTACCATAAAAAAAAAGAAAGAAAGAAAGAAACCAACTGAGGCTCAGAGGGAACATGGCTTGCTCATGGGCACTTAATTTTTTTTTTTAATTTTAATTTTTTTTTTGTCCTGTCAGAGGTGAACATTCTATTGGCATCTAAATACTATAGGTGTTTGAATTCAACTAAACAATCTAACACTGGCTAGCAGTCTATAATATTAGTGGGTTATCCTCAGAAGTTATTGACTTGAGCCTTTTACAGCTCATCGTATTAATACGGATTTACTTTATATACCTCATTTTTATACTTTTCTGCTGGATGGTTAAGACCAAGATAAAGCAAGACCTATATACCCAGAATTGTAACTTTTGTATCTGATAAGGTCAGCCAAGTACTCTCAGGATTTATCCTGTAGCCCTGTACCGCCTTTTGTACATCCTTTTGTCAGTGTCTGACATGAGAATGAGTCACGGCCATTGCTTGACCAATTTGCTCCTGTGAAAGCTTGAGAAAATGTTTTTTCTCTCCATGTGACTCTCCCCAGGCTCACTTTAGATCATCGAACACATTTCTCTGTGGCTCCGTAATCTTCTTGATCAGAAAGTTTGGAGCACAACTGAGTTACATGTTGTTACAGTACAGGTTCTCCTATGTCCCGAGTCTTCACTGACCTTGAAAGGCTAGGGCCAAAAAGTTGGCTAACCATGCAGCCCTTTTCTCCAATTTTGATCTGCTAACTTAGGTTGTTAACCCTCCAGAAGAGAAGCTAATTATTAATCTGCAATATATGCAGTTCGGTTTACCCTCTCTGTCGAAATATCAAACATTTTGGCATATCCTGGAACAAGTATTTTCCATCAGATATTGATATGTTGAACTTTAAGTCCTTATAGAATATGAAGGAACAATAATTATATAAAAGTAGAAATAAGCATTTACATATTTTTACAAAGAAATTTAGAAACCTAATCATACACGGAATTGTAAGTTCATGGACACTTAAGTTACAAGTACTTAAGTCAGAATTTGGATCCAAGGTATTCAGCTGTCAAGTCTATTTTCTTGTTTTAAAACAATAGTAATTGCTATTGACTGTGGTCCTTTCTTTTCTTTAGTATTTAAATACTCTTTAAAAAAAAAAATTAGTGTTGGGGCTGGGGAGATGGCTCAGTAGAGTAAGTGCTTGCCTGGCAAGTGCAGGGGCCTGAGTTCAATCCATAGTTCTGCCAAAAAAAAAAAAAAAGAAAGAAAAAAATTAGTATGTTAAAGTAAGCATTTGACTTCTGATGTTCCAGATATCTAACATGTTTCATTTTGTAATAGTCATATTTATCTTATTGGATTGTTTATATTGATCAGAATAAATTTTAGTTGAGTTGCTAATTAAAGTGGATTTTTCTTTCTTCAATATTCTGTTCCTAGGATCATACCAGGGTGGGTGCAGATACCTCCCAGGACATCCAGCTCTTCGGGATAGGCATCCAGCCTGAACACTGTGAGATCGACATTGGGAGTGAGGGCGACGTCACCCTCACTCCTAAAGAAAATGCGAGGTGGGAGACGCTTCGTGTGCCTCATGTGCCTGGTTTTCATAAGGAAAAGGCTGCCTCTTTCTGTTTGCCGAGGTTCTGTCGAAGTTGAGGGTACACCGGGTACACAGGAAGAATCGTTTTCTGTTTGTAAAGATAGTGCAGCAACCCTGGAGCGCACTGACTTCGTTTTTATCAGTAAAACCTAAATCACCAGAGTTGGAGCACTACGGGGGGGGGGGGGGGGTGTTTTCAGTTTCCGAGTCTTAATGTCCTATGAAGGAAGATTCATGAGACTATTTGCAAAAAGTGACTTATTAGAAAAACTAAAACTGAAAATCATACCCATTGTTTTTCTTCATCAAACTTCACCAAACCTTTTAGATGAGGTATTCCCTTAATAGTAATTTTTTTGTTCATTCATTTTTGTTTGGGTGGGGGGATTAGGGTTTTGTATGTGTTTCCAAATTGAGACAGAATATCCCAGCCGGAGTGTTTTCTGTCTCCACCAGGAGCACATCATGTCACTGTGTGGCCCTTGGTCTTGGAGTGCGTGTTTCAGGGGGGCACAGATTCTGTAACCATTTCTCGAGCTGGTTCTTAGATTACATCTATTAAGAAATAGCTCCCCAGGGATCTGTGTGTGCCCATGCTGGGTGTGTGTCCTGGCCGCCCTGCTCATCCCTCCCTATGTCTCTTCAGGTCCTGTGTGAACGGCACTCTGGTGGGCAGCTCCACCCCGCTGTGGCATGGCGATCGGATCCTCTGGGGAAATAACCACTTTTTCAGGTAATGCCTTTGTGTTCACTAGCTCCCTCTCATACATTCTCCCCCCTCCCCCCCCCCCGCGCTAGCTATTTAAATACAAAGCAACTTGATTTTTTTCTTTTGGTGAAAAAACCCCACAGAATTAATTTACCTAAGAGGAAACGGCGAGATTGGCTGAAAGATTTTGAAAAAGAAGCGAGTCCAGAGCATGACCTGGACGCGGCCAGCGAGGCGTCCTCTGAACCAGACTACAACTATGAGTTTGCACAGATGGAAGTTATCATGAAGACGCTGAACAGTAACGGTGAGACCCCAGCTCCTCCTCTCCTGCTATTCGGTGAGAGATGAGTGTGTGCAAAATGGAGTCCTGGAATTTAGACCCGGCATTGCTGATTCCCACAGTAGGCTACTGAGGAGGTTTGGGGATCCTCTCCTCCCTCAGCCGTTTCCAGAAAGTGGACCATCCCTTTTTCTGAGACCTCTTGTTCCCAAGCCAATTGTGAATTTCCACAGTCCTAGAGTTCTGGTGGTTTTCAGATTTTATCCAATCTCATCACACAGCCAGCTGTGGTAGCGACCCCTGTAGGCCCGGCTATTCAGGGGGGATGGGCAGGAGGACCATAAGTTTGAAGTGAGCCTAGGTAAGGTAGGAAGAGCCTAACTTCAGTGAAAAAAAAGAAAAAAAAAATCCTATTCCTGAGCCTTTCGTTTCTAAATTGTTGAGAATGTGAAAGTCCCCTAGAAAATACAAATCCAGGAATTTTGAATAGAATCTAATAGATAAAAGTTACATTTGGGTACTCAAGTGGAAGGTGTACCCCTATAGAGACTCATTTAATACATAAGCCTCATTGGCTTAGAATCAAACAATAGTGAAAAAGCAGGGTTCTGTAGGCTTTTTTTACTTGCTCATGGCCTCTCTCAGATCCCTAGACAAGAGCCTTTCCTTAAAGCAGTGTTTCTGGGTCCCTCTGTCTGAAAGATTTCAATGTTTATATTAAAGTTCTTCCTTTTTCTGTCTAAAAGTGTGCATTCCTTCATCTTTTCTCTCCTTCAGTACTTACACCTGTGCATTCAGTAACATTCACACCAGATTCTTTCTTTTTCTGCTGTTTGATGAATCTGTCTTTACCCTTCCTGCCTACCTGTCTCCCTGTTCCCAATCCCTGGTGCCTGAGACCTCAAGGCCAGCCCTCAGCCCCCCTGTCCCTTGAACAAGATAGCGTTTCCAGGACTCCAGCTGCGTTCCAGGGGTAAAGCCAAGGCTACGTTCCAGAGGGTTTCTGGGCTTGGTCCGTGCCCACCTTTCCATTCATCCCTCCTGGCCACCTGAAGACCCATAGCTGAAACACACAGACTCCAGGACCTGGGACCCTGAGGCAGGCTGTTTGTGCCTTACAGGTTGCTAGGGACACATTTTGGTTTTTTACAGTTGAGTTCTTCCCCGAAACAGTGACTTTTTCACTCTGCTCTTTGAGTAAGCCTTTCTTGGAGGAATTGGAGCATGGCCACAGAATTGTCAGGTCTCAGGAGCTCTGCTGCTCTGATAAGATTTTGGTCTTTCTGTCCACCTCTCCCTATGGCTTTTTCAGTCTCATGAACTCCTTTTAAATTATAAAAATGAAGTATAAAGCAAAAACCAGACTCTGTAAAACAAATGTAATACAGTTACATACAGAGTATAAAAACACACAAAAATGAGAGAAAATAACGTTACAAAAAAGCCTGGTCATTTCCCCTTTAAATGTGAAGACTGAGTGTCTAGGTGCCCCGCTGGGGCTTCAACCTGTGAGGCTGGGTGGGCCACGGCTAGAAGGCCAGCTACAGGCTGCTCCTCCTTGCCCGCAGTGCAAGGAAGCCCCAAAGAATCCCCGCATGCTACTTCCTCCAGGAATCCCACCTGTGGTCCATTAGCAGCAGGCCTGCGCAGTGACTCCCCTGGGAGGGGTTTTCAGGAGCCTGAGGAAACATGTAGTAGCTTAGTGTGTTGGGGAGGTGTAGACTCGTACCAGCAGAGGGCTGCCCGTTTGGAGAGAGCTCATTTCATCAGATGAGGTTATAGAATTTAGATGTGTCTGTTGCTTAGCTGCAGAGTATCCAGATATTACCAAATGGATCCTGTATTCCTCTCAGAACACAAGTTTCTAGTTTTACCTAATTGCCGCTTTCTCCTTGTCACTTATAAATTAAACCCTGGGAGGCTGAGGCAAGAGGAAGGCTGCAAGTTCGAGGCCAGCCTGAACTATAGCAAGACCCTGTCTAAAAATAAATAAATAAAAAAATTCAAGAAAAACTAGCGAATAGAAGCATTCATGAATTTCTCTAGTCCTTTTAGCCAAACCTCATAGTCATCTGCAGCCTAGATCAGGGAAGTAACAAGAATTATTTTGCCAGTTGAGCCTGGCTCTGTGGTGCTGGCTTTGTCCATGTGGACGCACACTCCCCCACTTGCTCCTTACCCAAGCCTGCTGGTGAGTGGGTTCCCTCCAGGCACAAATGTGCTCTGGTGCAGATACTGAACGCTGGTGACCCGGGGTAATCACTGGATTCACCTCTGCACTAGGTGGCTTCCCGATGGTAAGCCTGTCTGCCTGGTGGTCTTCCCCTTGGTGGTCCTACTTGAAGATTCTCTTCCCCCTCCTCTGGCTCCAGACGAAGCTCCTCCACCAACACTGGGACAGAGGTTTTTACCTGACTGGCAATGGCATGAGAAGGCATGACACATTTTCGGCAGGGCTGCTGATTGATGCTTATGCTCTGTGCTTTGGCAAAATCTAGATGCTGTGATTGGGAAGAGGCAGAAATTTTCTGTGTATCCACGTAACTCTATATTCTTGATTAAAGAATGTTTCTTTTTAATCATAAGTTTCATCGCCTATCTTGGCTCCATTGTCCTCCCCGTGTTAAGGTAGGATAGCTATGCCCTCTCCCTTGAACCCACAAGCACAGTAAGGATGGATGATCTCACTGCTCCGGCTCCTGATGGCTTTATTACTGTGGAGCACACTGGGTCAGGGCAGTAGCACTTCCAGGGATGTTCAGCTCTATTAGCCCAGAAATAGCCTGGAATAATGTATTTTGAGTCCCTAGAGTAAATACTGACCTAAACCTCAATTCATTTGAACCTAAAAGAAATTCTAGTATTTATGAACAATAATGCCTTCTTTCTAGGATTCAAAATAGGAATGAAAAACTCACGTCTTTTCCCAATCTTGGTAGTACCTTGCTTGCTATCGACTGAAGAATGATTAAGGCGCTGGCAAAGGGCATAGGGCCAATTTACTCCATCTAAGACTAAAAGATTTTTTTTTCCCTGAGGACTTACTTTCTTCAAGTCAGTGCTTTGGACATCTTGGTGTGAATTAATTCCTTTAATACTCCTTTTCACATTAGCACCTCTGCCAGCACCACTGTCACTACGCTCTTCTCCATTTTCTGGGTGATTGCATAGTTTGAGTTCATTTCATAATAACCTGTCCAGGAAACGGTAAACTAAAGAAGGAAAGGTAGAGCCGTGTCCCAAAATACTGTGGTCTTATCTCCCTGAAAGACTTAGATCTTTGGTACTGCAGCCTTAGACACCAGGTTCACTGAATTTTAAAGCAGCTTGTTCAAGAGGAGGAAAGAGGGCTAGAGGTGTAGCTCCATGGGAAAGCACTGGCCTTGTTTGCACAAAGCTGTGGGTTTCCCAGCACTGCAAAAAAGGTCAAAACAATAAGGAAAGTAGAGGGGAAGGGATAAAACAGGCTGTCCCACTAATATTTGATTGAGTCATTAGAGAACTGGACAGATGGCCTTTGGCTTCTGTTCTGAGCCCTCCCAAGGTCAGATGGACTTCCTGATTAGGTGAGCTATTGCTTGTGAATGCGGAGACTTCAGACTGATCAGCTTGAAGGGGAGAAGCTATCAAAGGTGTCTATCAGAAAGGCTTGTCCAGCCTTCTAGTGGAACCTGAGATTAAAAACAGAGCCCACCGCTGGGGCTTTAGGGGTGCTGCTGAGTCCCAAGGGCAGGGCTGGCTGGCCCCGTTGGGGAGGCTCAGAAGGGGGAAGCTGGGGCATGCTGTTCTTTCTGGGAAGTCAGTGCTTTGAGTTGTGGACCCTGGGGAAACCTGGTGAGTAATAATTGTGCTGGGTTATGGTAACTGCTGGAAGAGCTGCATGGCCTCTGTGCTGGCAAGGAAGCCCTGCGCGAGACCCTTCTGCCTCAGCCTCTGGGGATCAGGGTGGTTCTGTGCCACTGACAAGAGGGATGACTTGGGCCAAGTACTCCATTCAGTATTTCTTAGCAGGGGCTGGGGAAATGGCTCAGTGGAATAAGTGTTTCCCTGGCAAGCACAAGGGCCTGAGTTCAATCCCCAGTTCTGAAAAAAAAAAAAAAAAAAAAAAAAAATTCCAGTATTTCTTAGCACATAGTTGTAATTCCTGTACTTGCTTTAAAAGTTGAGGCAGGGGGCTGGTGAGATGGCTCAGTGGTCTAAAGCACCTACTTAGAGCAAGCTTAGCAAAGCACAGGGACCGCAATTCATTCCCCAGCACCACATGCCAGCCAGCCCCGCCCCTTGGTGGGCTGAGCTGGCCACACACACACACACACACACACACACATGCACACACACACACACACACACACAAATAAAATAAAAATTTTTTTTAAAAAAGTTGAAGCAGGAAGATCTTGAGTTTGGTGTCACCCTGGGCTTAGTGAGTTCAAGGCCAGTTGAAGCTACATGGAAAGATTCAAAACAAAAACCCTAGTGCTGTCACTTTTTAGCTGTGTGATCTTAAGTCACCCCTAAAACTTTGTGAGTTTCAGTATCTTTATTCTCTTAAATGGGGGTGATATCTGCCCTGGGCATGCTGCAGCATTTCCAGGAGTTGGTGCTTACGAAGGTTACAAGCCCTCTGCTAAGACTTAGCCAGAAACTGGTAGAGATACTCTTGCTGTTGTAATTGTCATTTTAATTAAAACAACTCACTGATGCTAAGCATTTCTTGAGATTTTTAAAAAATTTGTTTTGTGTTATTTAACCTTATTTTTTAAAAAAGCATGCTACCTTTTTCTCTTATTACTAACATGGGAAATTAGTGCAATTCATATATTTATTTCACAAATGGATGTGGTGTTTTGGAAAAGTCAATCAATAACCATAATCAGGTAATACAAAATTTTTCTGAGTCACTTTAATGTCTTACTTCTTTCTAGAAATTAAACTGAGGGTAATTAATATGTAGGAAGATAACACAGTTGTCCTAAGGAGCAGGTAATTGCAAATGTACAAGGAAGAAATTATGCCCCAGGCTGATGTGAAAGCACACCTCTTCCCAGGTCACTGCAGCAATCTTGTTCTGGCATTGAGGTTGCCTGGGGCGCTGCTTCCCCTGCTGTCTGCTGCCCTGGGGATGCTGGGACTTTGTACAGTCACCAGTGCTTGATGTGCGTTGGGGGCAGGCCACTCCCCACTCATCACCAGCCCCCAGCAGCACCAGAGCCAGCGCTGCTCACCTTGGCGGGTCCTTGGAGCAGGACCCCTTAGGGCAGACTACCTTCGCATGTATGGTGGGGAGGCCAGTGGTGGGCCCATAAGATGTCAGGTACAGGTTTCTGTTATTGTTCAATTGACTGTCCTCTTAGATATTAGCATCTGAGAAATTGCCAGGCCATATACGCAATGTTTTCAAACATGCTATCTATGATTTCTGGGGCCAGGGAGATAGCTCAGTAGAGTAAGTGCTAGGGCCTGAGTTCAATCCCCAGTTCCGCCAAAAAAATAAATTAATTAATTAAATAAAAAACATAAATTTTAAGTCTCCTACCACCTCAGAGCAACTCAAGAATAACGAGCTTTGTGGTGAAAAT
>NW_004524599.1:992034-998635 GCF_000260255.1 Octodon degus
AAAAAAATAAATTAATTAATTAAATAAAAAACATAAATTTTAAGTCTCCTACCACCTCAGAGCAACTCAAGAATAACGAGCTTTGTGGTGAAAATGCTACCCTTTGTCACACACCAAAACCAATGATAAATGGGCTTAGCAAATGGCAACTGTGTCAAATCGTATGTCTTTTTAGATTCATGAAGTTTTTTTTTTCAGTGGATAGGATCACATCCCTTTTCCGCTGTCATCTGCTGGTACTAACTTAGTGACCTACATCTAGGATGAGCCCATCACATTGAAAACAGTAACACTGCACATGGAGAAAGTTTGCATATAGGCCATTTATCTAAGGTGTTAATGAAAAGGAAACTGAGAGGATTTCAAGCCATTGAGCCCCTCAGGCAGCTCACAGGAAGTGCCAGGCAGGCGAGATGCTGGGGCCATGAGGGTTCTAGCTGAAGTGTCCCCATCTGGCTGCTGACTCCGCCACTGAAGGCACTTTGCTTTGTTTCTTGGCCCACCAGACCCAGTCCAAAACGTAGTTCAGGTCCTGGAGAAGCAGTACCTGGAAGAGAAGAGAAGCGCCCTGGAGGAGCAGCGGCTCATGTACGAGCGGGAGCTGGAACAGCTCCGCCAGCAGCTCTCACCCGAGAGGCAGCCACAGAGCAGTGGCCCCGAGCGCTTGGCCTACAGCAGCCAGACAGCACAGCAGAAGGTGACCCAGTGGGCCGAGGAGAGGTGAGAGTGGGGGGCGGAGGGGGGGAGTGGTGGTGGTGTCCAGTCATGGGCCACGGGCAAGCACACAAAGGAGGTGGCACAGCCCAGCTTGGTGCAGCCTGTGGGCCTCTTCCTCCGGAAGTACTGTCCTATGGAGACAGCTGCCTGAGAGCCCGTCTTCCACCCCTTGGTAGAAGGCTCAGACTAGGTGTGGAGAGAGGAAATCCAAAAAATGCATAAACAAAAAGGCACTTGCTTAGCTTATTTTATTGCTTTTACCTTTGATTCTATTTAAATATAACTTCATGGTTGAGAAATCTACCAAGTGTGATTTTTCAAGATTTATGACTTTACTATAATTACATCAGAACTTTCAAAGGAGGTATAATAAAGGAAAAGGTAATAACCACTAGTAAGGACAATAAATTACTACTAACTTTCCTTGGTTCTTGCCATGGTGCTAATTTTATTTAATATGCCCAATAGAACTGTTTCTACCTGGCTAAATGCTCTCTCTACTTAAATATGCTGCCTTATCAGGGTTGGAATTCAGGTCTATCTCTAGTCTCAATAATATCTCTGTGTTATAGTAATCAACAGTAGTTACAGAGGTAGTGCCTGACATTGCTAGATTATTCACCACATTCTAGGTACCAAGGGCTTTACATTACTGCTCTGCATACCTGCTACTCCCATTTCCTATATCAGGAAACTGAGGCCAAGCAAGAACATTTGCCTTGTAAACTGGGGCACCCTGACTAGTGCAGCCGTGGCAGACCTTTGGTATGCGTGGCTGCCGCAGCTGTTGATTATTGAAAGCTCCAGGAGGTTTGCGGCACTGCTCTCAAACTTCTGCTCAAGCCCACACTCACTGCAGGCCCTCACTAGCAACCAGATGTTAAGAGGAGCCAAGAGACGGGTTCCCCCTCCCAGGTGGGAGGGGGAACTCGCGTGTGCATTGAAACCCTCTTGAAGTAATGTCCTGAATGAAAAGAGCTGGGTCCATCGCGCCAGAGGCAGCCTTTCTTTCTGTGGGTGCAGAATGTGGAGGCACGCCGTGCTCGTGCTGCACTGTCTCACTGCGGTGCGGTGTGAGAAGCCGGCAAGGCGGTCAGGTGGTGCTTCTCCCCAAGAGCTACCTTTCCCACAGCACTGCAAGCAGGCTGCTCTAGAGCGCATTGTGAGCTGTTGAAAGTGGTTAGGGCAGCTACACACACTGATACCCTTTCTCTTTACAGAAGGATGTGATAGGCTGAACAGAGGTGTGGGGGGGAGAATGGGGTATTTGAAGTGTAGTATTTCTCAGCTAAATGCTTAAATTTTTCACTTCTTAATTCTAGATTGTCTTTGAGGCTTAAATTCATAAAGCAAATAAGTAGAGGAGATGTTTGGGGAATGTTCAAAGCAGTAAGAGTGGCTGCAGTATTTATTTATTTATTTTGTTTTTGTTTTTGTGCAGTATTGATTTAATCAAGTTTCACTGTTTAATATTAAGGTTTCTGTGGTTCTGCAAAAAAAAAAAATAAATTAAGGTGTGTAGTGGTGAAGGTTGTGAAAAATGCTGAGACTCTTATTCAAGTAAAGGTTGGTGGGAAGTGAGGGACTCACACCTACATAAATGTTGAAAGGCAGAGAATCAAGTGTATTTCAAAAGCTGAGAGAATCAGTGAAAACTACAGATGCAGTTTCTTCTCTCTACACTTAGGATGTAGTATGGATGAAGCAAAGAGTAATGTGAAAAATTAAATCACAGTAGTAAGTTAAAGTTTCCTTTACTAATAGGAAGTGCAATGACTCTATAGTTGTTTCCTGGCCTCTTCTCTTCTCCTCTGTATGTTCCAGGAAATATAGAATCTGTTTTGTTCACCGAAACCTCTCTCATGTCTAGAAAGGTGTTGCCTGTGGTCGGTGCTTAGCAGGCCTTGTTGGCATTGACTATCTGCACTTACTCCGTGATGAGCAAGCGTGTGATTGCCAGGTGGGCAGAGCACACAGTGGGATGATTGCTTTGTGGTGAGGGAGACCCCAGTGATGTTGAGTGTCCTGAAGAGATTTTCTTGGAAAAGAAAGAGACAGGATTTCAAGTGAGTTTGAACAGGCAGAGAGAAGGTAAGAGGGCTATTTATTTATTGCTACGTTGACATAAACAGAAAGCAATAGGGAAAAGTAAGATGTATTGGGGAGGTTGCAGAAGTGTTTTGTTTAGTTTAAAATGTGGTTTCTGGAGAAATGGAGATATTTAATATGAGCTAGGGCATGAAAGACTTGTAGTGTCATCTTGGGTGTCTGTAGTTTTATCCCTTAGGACCAGAGGAGCCCCTGCTAGCCTTTGAGCTAAGGAGTGGCCTGAGGAGGGCAGGAGCTTAGGAATGTCTTGTTGTAGAAGGGCCTGAAGAAAAAGACAGACAGGCAGACAGACAGATAGACCCTTGAGAGCTGTTTCAAAGGAGGAGGTAAGAAGGCTTCGGAAAAGAGAAGGGCTGAGCTTACTGAAGGTCCAAGCCTGGACGAGGGACAAAGTGGTAACATCTTTGTGGAAAACCGTTGTCTTGCACAGTAGGCTTCCCCCCGGGTTTCTGAGGTGGTGAGGAAGAGCAGGGATCTCGATGTTCTGAGCTCGCCTTTTGCCTCTGAATTAAGGATGGAGCTAAATCAAGGGTAGAAAAGAGGCACTGTACATGGAACAATGCACAGGGCAGTCATTAGAAACAAAACCAAATCCACAAATATTCTTTTCTTTCACACAGTGGAAATTTATAACTTCCTCTTGGGCCATGCACTTGGCTAGGAACTCAGTGGTGAGCGAGAAATGACAGCTTAAGTGAGCCCCAGCAGCACTTAGAGCCCAGTCAAATAATGCTACAAGTAAATGAAAAGCTATTACTGCGACACTCCTGTGGAATTAGAAGACAAAGGGCTAAAGGGACATGTAATAAGACTTTGATCAAGTCCAGGTGTTACTTTTTTTCAGTGAGTGGTATTGTGTAGAGTTGGAGAAAAAGCATTCCTACTGCTCAAAGCACCCCCATGGGACCTTGACTGCCTGAGGAATCATATCGGTCACTGGCTTCTCACTTTGGGTTTCTCACCTGCCAGCACGCCCCCAACCCTGATGTACCAAAAGCTATAAATCATTTCTTTTCCTAAAGAATGTTTTTATCTTTTCGTTTGCAGTCTCATGTGAGCATCTGGTATTTTTTAACAGTTTATAATTTGATTGCGGTGCTGGGGATGGAAGCCAGGGGCTTCGCTCCGGCTGCTAAGCGCAGGCTGTCCCACTGGGCTGTCTCCAGCCCTGCACGCTGGCATGGATTGAAGTCACTCTGCGCTTTCCTCCCCAGCCATGGTTGCCGGCATGACAAGCCTGTGAGGGCAGGAGGACTGGGGCAGAGATGACCAGCAGACGAGGCTGCAAGACGCTGCCCGAAGCAGCCTCCTCCCATCTTCTAATGAGACTCCTCACACAGCAGCAGGGTTGCCATTTCCTTCACTTATGCTCATTTTCTTTTCTGCGATATCACAGGGATGAACTGTTCCGGCAAAACTTGGCGAAGCTGCGGGAGCAGCTAGTGAAAGCCAACACCCTGGTGCGGGAGGCAAACTTCCTAGCTGAGGAAGTGGGCAAGCTCACTGATTACCAAGTGACTCTTCAGATTCCCGCAGCCAACCTCAGTGCCAATGGAAAGGTGAGGCTGTCCCAGGACGCGAGCCAGGCGAGCAGTGGGCAGCACTGTAGACCAGGCTCCGGGCAGCTCCCTCACCCGAGCCAAGGGGTGTATGCTTTTCAGTGCTTCCAGAATAGAAAGCTGCATGGGTAAGAATACTAAAACAGCAAGCCCAGCAGCGTGTAAGTCTGCTGCTCTACATACACTGGTGTCCCCTTCTGAGATGGGATTGTGTGCATATTTTGTTAGGAATTTGTTTTGTTTTGCATTTAGTACTGGGATAGAACCCCCAGCCTTCCCGCTGAGCTACATCCCCAGCTCATTTTAGTTTTCACTTTGAGATATAGTCTTGCTAGTTGCTTGGGCTGGGCCCAAACTTGTGGTCCTCTTGCCCAGCTTCCTGAGTAACTGGGATTACAGGCATGTACTACTTAGCCAGTTTATTGTATCATTTTAAGATTAATTCTACAAGAAAGCAAAATGTCTCTTATGCCCATCTTTAGGTACATACAGCTCCATGCAGCCTTTTGGAAGTTTCCTCTTGTTTCAACCTGCAGAACTTTTCTGTTAGCAAGACAGTTGGAAGAAAATTGTGTTTTATCCTTTTACTTTTTTCCTTTTAGCAAACTAGAAAGTGAGTCAGAGAGTATTTATCTGTCTTGCTTGGTTTTATTATTTTTGACTTTGTAATTCCCCTTGAGAAGTTTATTCCCACTACAAAGGCATAGACATGTGTGTAAAGATTTATGGGGCTGGTCAGATAGCTCAGGGGATTAAAGTGCCTGCTTAGGTAGATGCAGGGTCTGGGTTCGATCTCCGACCTGCTGTGCGAGCCCCACCCCCAGGGCTCACTGAGACAGCGTTGGAGACTGAGCACTGTGGCATACCTGTCATCACAGCACTCGGGAGGCTGTAGCCAAGAGGATAACTACGAGTCCAGTCTGTGTAGTGAGACCCTGTATACTCTGTTCTAAACACACTAAAAAAAAAAAAAAAAGATTTATGTCCTTTTTGTTTAATTGAGCTTCTCATCGTAGCCTTTATAATAGCAAAATTTGAAACAGCTATTATGCTGAGCAATAGAATAATCAAGATTCATATAATGAATTTTAGGTTTGTCATTAAAAATCATATAAGACAATCTAATAACATAAAACAATCAGAACATAAAAACAAAGTGATGATTATGATATGAAATGATATTTTGGTTTCATCTTGGTTGTGGTAAAAATAAAAAGTGTGGCCAGGTATGGTGGCGCATGCCTGTAATCCCAGCACTTGGGAGACTGAGGCAGAAAGATCTCCACAAGTTTGATGCCAGGTAGTGCTACATAGGGAGTTCCACTCCAGCATGAACTACACAGTGAGACCCTGTCTCAAAAGAAAAAAGAAAAGGTATATCTACAACTATACATACAAGATAGAAAATAAGCCAGGATATCCCCTCACTGGTAGAATTTTATCTTCTTCTGTGTGTGTGTGTGGAGGGTTTTTTTTAAATTATTTTTTATTTTAATTTTTTAATCAATTGCAAATTGAAAAGAAATTATTTACAAACATAAATGAATATAACAATAAAAATTGTCCAAAATAAAAATGAAGAAAGAATTTACAGATCAGTCATAATAGTTCACTGTCAAAACCAAGAAACATTTATATAATTAGAATTCTCAAAGTAGACAGGAATAGGCAATAAATATTTAAAGATTTAAAATTTCTGAATTTAGTTCAACTTATAATGCCATATTTCCAAGAAAAATGAACCTTTGCACAAGAAATTTAAATAAAATCATACCAGGATACACAAAAATGAAATTGTCCAGAACTTATTGTAAAGAAAAAAATCATTAAAGCATATACATAAAAAAATATTAGCTATGGAAGAACAAAATTAAACAGCATCTTATTTGTTAATTTTATTTAACAAAATTAAATAGCACCTATTCCACATTAGAAAGAAAAAAAAGGACCAAGTGTGTAAAAAACTAGACTAATTAAAAGACTGAAAGAAAAGATCTGTCCTCTTTGAATTTTATACTTAGAAAACATACCTTTGAAAACTAAAAGTAAGATTTTCTAGTTATACAAACTTGAAATATTTTAATACCTCCAGAAGTACCATATAGGAAAAAACAAAAAGCCTAATTCAGAAGGCAAGAGAAGTTGCAGTATGCTCCTGGATGAACAATAAAGAGCTCTCAATATGATAGTTATGCAGGACTATATAAAAAATATAT
>NW_004524599.1:999970-1004330 GCF_000260255.1 Octodon degus
TACCTCTTTGATTATAGTTATCACTAAATTTTTTAGTTCAGAAATTATTTCTGATCTGATTTCTTTTATATCTTTCTGTAGTTGTTTCTTTACTTCCAATGCTTTCAGAGATATCTGGTGTGTGATTTCCAGTTTCCTCTATGCTAGTGTCTTTTGCATTTGTACTGGGTGTACTCGGGGCCTGAGACTGCATTTTGTTCCTTCTCTTTGTCATTTTGTATACCTGTCTTCTGACCTTTGGTGTAGAGCTTAGATAGAGTTATTACCTTAGCACCAGGTCTAGATCTACGAAGTTCAGATTCTTCCAGGTGGGTGTTGCTTGGATCTGGCTACTGTCCTCCACTTCTTTCTGTTGCAGCCGTTAGATTTGAGCCCTTTGGGTCACTGTGGCAAGATGTTCTGCTCCTGAATCACCTGGGTGGGTCATGCCTCTAGCCTCTTTGCAGGGAGTTCTGCTGAAGGGTTCCTTGCTGAGCCTGCACTCTGGGTTGAATGAGGATCCCGTGGGCCCCAGGCGGTCTCATTCACACACCTGGCCTGTGCTCTGGGTCTATTCAGGATCCGCAGGCCCCAGGCGGTCTCACTCACTTGCCAGGCCTGCGCTCTGGGTCTATTCAGGATCCAGCGGCCCCCCCGGGCAGTCTCACTCACAACGTGGGACCTGCGCTCTGGGTCTATTCAGGATCCAGCGGCCCTGGGTCTTCTCTGTGTATGGTTTTGTAAACTTACTGCTGTGTGTATGCGTAGCAACCAAACATAGAAGTTATGACTTCCACATCCTTTGAATTTCTTCATTCTGCAGAGAGGCTTAATCGTGAGTGAGCCAGCTATTCAAGTGAGGAGGAAAGGGAAGAGCACCCAAGTCTGGACCATTGAGAAGCTGGAGAATAAATTGATTGATATGAGAGACCTTTATCAGGAATGGAAAGAGAAAATTCCTGAGGTAAAAGAGACAGAGCACGGGGGTGTGGTTATGCTAAAAGCACAGAGTGCAGATGACCTAAACTTATATACACGCACAAGCACCAGTGAAAATGAATTGATCCTGAGGAGTGCTGTCTTGGATCTGTAGTGAGCACATGCTGCCACAGATGGAGCGGAATAAAGAGGATGTACAGCAGTGTCTTCCTTAGCTTTATTTTCACAACAGTTCAAGTGCAGTGAAATGGAACAAAGTAAATTTACACACGGTTTTGTCAGCATCTTGAGAAGTGGTTTGGGCTGGATCCAAGCCAGCCAGTCACCAGCATGTCCATGCTACCCACCTGTGGTGGTGACCGGGTAGATTTCACAGCATAATTTTAGGTGCACGGTCAGTTTCTTGGGCCTTAGTAATAGTGCGAAGTCCTGCCCAAGAAGGTGAGAGATGAGGCCCAGGGGTGTCGAGGAGGAGGCTGTAGATGGTGCGATATGTTACTCACCCATCGCCTCCTCCTGCCCTTCAGGCAAAGAGACTGTATGGGAAACGCGGTGACCCTTTTTATGAAGCACAAGAGAATCACAACCTGATCGGCGTGGCCAACGTGTTCCTGGAATGCCTCTTCTGTGATGTGAAGCTGCAGTATGCAGTGCCCATCATCAGCCAGCAGGGGGAGGTAAGGGCACCAGCCTCAGAGTGAAGGTTTGAATTTTTTAAGGCTGTCTTAGGACAAATCAAGGAACTAGGGTGAATGGTCAGTAATCTGCATTCTATCTTTTCCTTCTTTTTTTTGTTTAGTGGAACTGGGAATTGAACTCAGGCCCTGGCGCTTGCTAGGCAAGTGCTTATTCTACTGAGCCATCTCCCCAGCCCCTGCATTCTGTCTTATTAAGAACAGGCATTAGAAACAGGTTCAGTCATAGTCTTAAAAGATAATTATAACATATTTTTATATTAGTTGTTTACAAGTTTTTTCTTTGTTTAATCAAATTAGAGCCTATTAAAAGCCAAATTCAGCTCTGTGGGCTGCATTAATTTCTCTTCTCACGGGGAATCTTGCTCTTTGCTGATAGCTTTTTCCTAGGCTTACAGTGATCTTTACAAGATATAACTTGGGAGGATTATTTTTAAATCCAAAGTGGTCAAGAAAACAGGCTTCTGGGCCAGCCAAATAGCTCAGAGGATTAAAGCACCTGTAAGCAGAAGCAGGGGCCGGGGGTTCAATCCCCAGGCCTGCTGTGCCGGCTTCGCTCCCCCAGGACATGCTGAGACAGCAGTTGAGACTGGACGTGGTGCCACGCGCCTGTAATCCCAGCTCTTAGGAGGCTGTAAACAGGCAGATCACTATGAGTCAGACCTAGTAGTGAGATCCTGAACACCCGGTAGACCCTTTCTTAAAATACAAAAAGAAAGAAAGAAAGAAAACAGGCTTATATAGCCCTTTGTTACTGCCCTTCTAAGCTCTCACATTTCATGTATTTAAATGTATTGGCCTTAGGTAGGAAAATGTTAAAGTTCCAACTTCTTTTTTCCTTTTTGAGACAGGGTGTCATGTAGCCCAGGCCTTGAACTCACAATAGTCCTCCTGCCGTGGCCTTTTGCCTGCTGGGATGACAGGTGTGTGCTGCCACACTTGGCAAAATTCACATTTTTTAAAGCAATTTCACCAGTGTTGTTGGCTGACTTCATTTTTAATTAATATCTTTTCTTCCTATGTTACCTGGTATAACATGTAAACTTGAACTACCAAGTCCCTTCTTGTGATTCTTAGAACAGAGAAGGAATAAGATGCTGCTCTCCCCCAAGGGAAAGTGGAAAGCAGGCCGAGTGGCCCGCGCGCAGCAGGCAGCGCATAGCCTGAGGCCTCCTTGATGCCTCCCGAAGATGCTCTGCTCTAGACCAGCGGCCAGCACTGTTTTTTTCCCATGTTATGAAAGTATAAAAAAATAAAAGAAAAAAAAAGTGTATAATTCATATGACAACGAAATTGATTGACTTAGAACCTTGCCCAAGTCTTAAACTGGGGTCTAAGGTAAGCTGCTTGGGTATCATGTGAATCTCCCTGAAATTATATTGAAAGTATATTTGAGTCCCAAAACATACTAAAGAAAGCACCTGACCCACTCCCTGCTGGCTGGCTACCTTATTTCTCCCCCATACTCAGAGCTTCCTTATTTGTCTCACTTATCAAATAGCATCAGCTGATCTCTCTCAGGTGGTCAGCGCCAGTGGCAATCACTGTGTACTAGTTGGGTCTGAGCTACCTTCAGAAATGCCCTCCACCATGTAGAATGACAGCGACACTACCAGAACACGTGTCACCTTCACAGCAGCTGTCACGGCTGCCTTGAACTGAGATAGGAAAAAGAACTCAGCCGGTTTAAATGCCATAAGCATATCCCACAGATTTCAGGGTAATCCTTGTGCTCGTAATTCAGTTCTGTGCAAGCTGCAGGAGGAATACTGTTGAGCTGGCCTCTGTCCAGAGCTGCCAGGTAGTGGGGAACTTACAGCCTTTTAACAAAATTACCTTTACAAGAACTGTTTCTTCACATCTGTGTGGCTTTGCTCACATTGTACTTCCTGGAACGCATCTGGTGTTCTTCATCCTGCTCCCAGGATGTGTTTGAGCAACTAGTTTGTTTACATGTGTTTCTGTGGTTTGACTTCTTTTCCCCACCTAACCACAAGTTCCCTGAGGCACTGCCTGTGTCTTTATCTTGGTGTCTCATAAAGCCACAGGACTGATCAAGTAAATAAGTTAATGAGGCATGTGGTCACATGAGCACAAGTATGAGTATGTAACCAGATGCAGAAAATAGATGTGTCCCAGAGGCATGTGACAGCTCCCTGGTCTCTCCTGAAGCAGAAGGATAAGACCAAGGAAGGGTCCTTGGCAGGAGGCAAGTGTAGGCAGAGCAAGCAGGACGGTGTCAGATCAGGGCTGCGCTATGGGAGCCACAGGTCTCCTGTGCCTAGAGTGACAGCGGTAGCCTTGAAGGGCTCCTCGCGCAGCTGTAGAGTGCACATGTGTCCCAGCTTAGCCACCTGGGGGATGCCTTTTAACTCCCAGGTGTTGC
Organism: Octodon degus; assembly: GCF_000260255.1. NCBI lineage: Eukaryota > Metazoa > Chordata > Mammalia > Rodentia > Octodontidae > Octodon > Octodon degus. The sequence continues at coordinate 1,003,970 of NW_004524599.1, forward strand.
ATTCCTTGACCCAGGTTGCAGGCCGCCTCCACGTAGAAGTGATGCGTGTGACTGGAACTGTCCCCGAGCGTGTGGTAGAGGATGACTCCTCAGAGAACTCTAGTGAAAGTGGGAGCCTGGAAGTCGTGGACAGCAGCGGAGAGAGCATTCACCGAGTCAAAAAGCTGACTTGCAGGGTGAGAGGATAGACAAGGCTCTTCCTGTCAGCAGCCTTCTTCATGCAACAGCCTTCTTCAGCCTTCTTCTTCCCTTCTTCTAAATCTGCAATTATGAGAATTTTTCCATCCAGCATAGTAAAAATTGAATTGTCTGCCAATAGAACTATGGATAGCACTTCCTCGGACAGTTGCATAAAATTTGA
>NW_004524599.1:1004430-1023961 GCF_000260255.1 Octodon degus
TCTTCCCTTGGTACCCATAGAGCAAAGGTCCTGGGATGATACCCTGCAGAGCCCCAAGTCCCCAGATGCTTAAGTCCTTTATATAAAATGGTACAATATTTGTACAGAACCTACACACAACCTACCATATACTTTAGCTTCGAAGTGACTTATAATACCTGAGGCTATAAGAAGAGTTGGTATTTATATCATTTAGAGAAGACTCACAAGAGGAAAAGTCTGTTCAGTACCTTCATGTTTTTTCCCCAATTATGTTTCATCTGCTTCAGTTAAGTGTGCCAAAGCAGAACCCACTAATAGAACAGGCTGACTGTGTATTTGGCATGCAAAGAGTGCATGTTGTTTATGGGTTTTGTAGTAAAGTTCACATGCATATTGGAAACTTCATCTTTAGGAATATTTCACAGAGAAGTGTGTGTGTTGCCAAGTTTATATACTATAGTTGGAGAACAGTTGTACTGTTGTTATGGATAGAGCCCTTAAATGAAATGATGTCACACATTTTCAGATGTCACATGGGTAATTTACTTCATCACCTACTCTTAAAAAATAACATATAGTTGAACATCCCCTCTATGGAAGTTATATTTGCATTTTTCATCTCTGCAGGTGAAAATCAAAGAGGCAACTGGGCTGCCCTTAAGCCTGTCAAACTTTGTCTTCTGTCAGTATACATTCTGGGACCAGTGTGAGTCCACTGTGGCTGCCCCCGTGGTGGACCCAGAGGTTCCGTCCCCGCAGACCAAGGACGCCCAGTACACGGTGATCTTTGCTCACTGTAAGGTATAGATGCCATTGCAAAGCAGCTTCATGGGATGGGGGAGCTAGTGCAATTTGAAGATCTACTTGTAACTTAGAAGTTAGATGTAATGTCCTATTAGAGTTTTAACCTCAAAAATGCTCTGTTAGAAGTCCAAACATACTTAGAAATATTTAAAATCTGAAAGATCCAGATTTCTAGTTTTGTTACATAGAGGTGGAACCACAACAATAACTTGTTGCTTATTTTAATATTTTCTGTTCTGTACAACTTGCTTATGTGTGTGACAAGTGTATAGACTCAGAATGAGCCTAGAGTCTGGATTCGAATCTAGATTGATCTCTGGAATCAACAACAGAGTTTGACTTTGGACAAGTAGCTCTCTTCAGCTTCCTCGTAAGACAAAGGGGTTGAATTAGATTGTCTTGCAGTGTCCCTTGTGCTGCTTCTGTGATTGTGGACAGTTTTCTACCAACATGAGAGATGGTTTTGAGGTTAAGATCAGGCTGATACAAGCCAGAGAAACCTTTGTGTGGGTGAAAGGTGCAGGATCATTCCAGACTGCTCTCACGTAGTTCTTGTTGGTCCTCCTTCCTTCTGCTCATCCCAGGACTATGTAGTGACCGTCACGGAAGAGTTCCTGGAGTTCATTTCAGAGGGAGCCCTGGCAATTGAAGTGTGGGGCCACCGATGTGCTGGGAACGGCAGCTCCATCTGGGAGGTTGATTCTCTGCATGCCAAGACAAGAACATTACACGACAGGTTTGTCCTGGGCAGTGAGCTCCAGACATGGGTGAGGACAAGCACCTGGAAGCAGTTAGAGCTCAGGCTTTGGACCCTGAGACCTCTAGGGTTTGGAAAAGATTTTTGACCTCTCTGAGCCTGCTTCCTCCTTTGTAAAATGAGAGTGATGGAAGGAATTACCAGACAGGAGAAATTCAATGGGAACAGTCAGTTATTTTTAACAAATGAGACTAAACAATGGTTTATCTATGTGGAAAAAATATGCATTGATTTGATTTTACTCCATATACAAGAATTAATTTGAGAAAGAACATACTAAAACTATAAATCTGATGGGATAACAAAAGAGGATATCTTCATAATTTTGAGATAGTTACAGTTTTGTTTTTTTTTTTAATATATTTGGTTGTTACAGGGTCTCACTACACAGCTTGGATTCATAATGATCCTCCTGTTTTCAGCCTCCCCAGCACTTGGATTACAGGTGTAGTGTATGCCACTACCCTGGGATTCTATGGCCAGCTGAGCCTGCCCTATGGGCATGTGGTTTGGGGGATTGAACCACAGTCCCTAAGCTTACCTAAGCAGGAGCTTTAGTCCACCAAACTTCCTCACTGGTAAGCATTTACTGAACCTGGTGTGGTGGCTCACACCTGTGATCCAAGGACCTAGGAGGCTGAGGCAGGAGGATCACTGTAGTTCCAGGTCAGCCTTGGCTACAACATGAGTTCAAGGCCAGCCTGAAGTGCACAGCAAAACCCTGTCTCAAAAAGATCAAAGACAAGAAGAAAAAACACACTTAGATTTAAAAGCTAGTCCTCATCAAAAGATATAAATAAAGCCACATTCTGGGAGGAAATAGCCAATTTCTTATTGGGTTGCTTATTTGCTGCTTCTGTGACCCAGAAATCCTACCCTAAGGTATTTACCTGAAAGAAATTAAAATATCAGTCCACAAATAAGAGCTATATATTCATTTTCATGGCAGCTTTATCTAGAGTATTCCAAAATTCCAAACAGTGCAGATATGCTTCAGTAGGTGAGCAGGTAAACCAGCCATGGTGTTAGGTATGCAACAGAATATTACTCAGCATCTAGAGAGAGAGCTATTGATGTCATTTCGTTGAATCTCAAAAATACTGTGCCAGACAACAGAAGCCAAACACAGAAGAATGTGTAGTGTGTGCTTCCATTCATAAGAAATTGGAGAACAGGCAGAGCTAATCACTCAGGGAACCTAGCTGCCACCAGGAGGGCCTGAATGGAAGGGGCGTGGCCAAGGTTCGAAGCTGTGTGAGTTGGCTACACGGATATTTGCATCTGCTCAGTGCTTTAAACACTCTTGTGAAGATGGGGACATACCACTGGGTCTGCGTTACACCCCAGTGCGGCAAATTGAAAGAACCAGTACCACAGGGTTGTTTGGAGCACAGAGTAAGTGGTCAGTGAGTGGCGGTTAGCACTAGTGCTCCTTGGGCCTGGTTGGTGACTCTTTGCTTGTTGGTGTGTGTTTGGGCAGGTGGAATGAAGTAACTCGAAGAATAGAAATGTGGATCTCCATATTAGAGCTGAACGAGTTAGGGGAGTACGCTGCAGTTGAACTCCATCAGGCAAAAGATGTCAACACAGGAGGCATCTTTCAACTCAGGCAGGTAAACCTACATTTGCTTGGTTGCATTTTTGTGTTTTCACTCTAGTATACAGTTTCTGGGAATTTTCTATTTATATCTCTGGTCCTTAATTCCTCTCCTTCATGTATTCCTTCTCCTGTCCCATGCCGTCCCTATTTGTGGTCCCGTGTACCCCCAAACTCCCCCTCTACCTTGCAGGGTCATTCGCGCAGAGTGCAAGTCACAGTGAAACCTGTACAGCATTCGGGGACACTGCCCCTCATGGTGGAAGCCATCTTGTCGGTTTCCATTGGCTGTGTAACCGCTAGGTCCACCAAACTCCAAAGAGGGCTGGACAGTTACCAGGTAAGAAAAACGCATTCAAGAAATGGTGTTTAATGAAGATTAGGCTTAGGGGTGTGATTCAGTGGTAAAATGCCTGCCTAGCATGCATGCGTCCTGGGTTTCCTCCTCAGGGGTGGGTTGGGGTGTTGGGGTGGGGGACAGATAGAACAGAACTCATCAGGGCGGAAGGAAGCCAGTGGGGTCTGAGGGAGGGCACTGTGGGAATATAATGGGTCCCCTGTCTCAACCATGTTTTCCACTAATTCACATTTCCGTCCATTGCCTTTTTCTAGGTCTAAAATACTATATTTGTTTATTGTTAATTAATAAGTTTACTTATAAATCCACATTAATGTGTAGTAGCCGTTTACTTAAGGGAGGTTTTCTTTTACATCTGGCTTAAAGCATGTCTAACAGTTGATGTGGTTGCCTGGCCTGACCTGCTTTTATTAGTGTCATAAAATTGTTCCCTTTATACTGTCATAGTGAATCATTTTTCTGAAAGTTTCAATTTTTTTTTCAATTATAAAGCTGTCCTCATGGTCATTTTTTCCATTAAATCCCCCTTTCCTGAATCTTACATTCTCATTTAAATTTTTTTTAAAAGAAAACCCTAAAAATTGGTCTGTACATTACCCATCAAACCTCTTCAGTTCTCTGTGAGAATAAGCTTCAAATTTAGGAACTTGCCCCAGCACGGCCTGCAAGAACACGTGTGTCCTTATCTCACCAGTTTACTGCCCATATGCCTTTGCGACCCAGAAGATGGCTGTTAATCTGGCTTTCTGGCTGCCTGATGTGATAGAGAGTACCCCCATTTCTGGACAGGAAGAAGACATCCCCCCTTTGTTTCTCAGGCATAAACCAAGCCAATCTTGTAAATGGTTCGTCTTCTCTCTTTTGGTTTTGTGGCATTTACGTAGACTTTTTTGAAGCTAAAAAAGCAGAGTATACACTGCAGGGCTTTGAGGAAGGTGTAGCTTTGTTGCACTGCCCAGCCAGAGCTCCCTCTGGCTCTCAGAGTCTGAATGTGCTTCATTCAGAATATGCAGCAAAGGTGCAAGAAGGGCACCTTCTCCACCAGGCTTCTCCTCTGGCTCCGCCCCTGCTTGACCAGGGCTTGGTGTAAAGAGCAAACACCAGACTTAGAGTGTGGAGGCTGTGCTCAGCTCGGCTTTACTAAATGATTGCCCGGGCTAGGTGGTGTAAACTGGGATCTCTTTTTCCCATCCAGATGGTAATTCTCTCACATTGTTTTCAATAAAAAGTTGAGACTTAATACATCTCTGATCTTAGTTGAGTCTGTGCATCTCAGACTGTGCCCTACTGGATGGTGGATCCTCAGTGTTCCTGTTTCAGGGACATTATAAGGATTGTTTGCATTTAAAAAAACAGCATTGCCTTGAGTTCTAACTGGTTTTTGTCAAAATATGAACTTTATAATGTTGTTATATGTTCTGTTAAGAACAGTACTGGGGCTGGGGTGGATCCAGTGGTAGAGCATGAGCTTAGCAAGTGCAAAGCTCAATCTTCAGCACCAAAAAAGGGCACAGTACTAGCCACAAGAATCCATTTTTCCTCAGCTGACAGGCCAAGGCCATGTCTTTTTTTTTTTTTTTTTTTTTTAGGGAAGGGTAAATAGGATATACAGGGTCTCACTGCTAGATCAGACTCATAGTGATCCACCTGTTTACAGCCTCCCAAGAGCTGGGATTATAGGTGCATACCACCGTGCCCAGTCTCAATCCCTCTTTCAGGGCGCCTCGGGGGCACAGCAGAGGCCAGGGGATCGAACCCCTAGCTGCTGTGCGTGCTGGCGCTTTAATCCTCTGAGCTATTTGGCTGGCCCTAAGGCCACATCTATTAGCATAGTACTTTAGAATTAGTCTAATGAAATAGGCGAAGCAAGGGCACAGTATCCTGATAGCACTGTAAGAGTTCAAGCTGCTTTTCACTTGATGGAAGCAACCTCCTTATTATAGAAGTTAATGATATATTAGGGAGTTCTTTTACATTAATAGTACTAGTTCAGGAAATTATTTCAAGATTAGGCTTGCATTTAATAAATTAGTCATAACTGAGAATGATGATTACTAGACTTTAAGTGTAGATGTGAAAATAATTTAAGTATGTATTCTTTAAGTATGTTTCTCAAAGAGAAGTAAATATCTGTTCTGTAACTAAAAAGATTCAGTCATAAATTTAAACAGGGTTTCCAAGGAAGATTGTCTCAGACCTCTTGGTTTCAACAAAGTATATTGTTTTCTGCATTGTTTTTGTAAAAGTTATTACTTTATATAACAACATAAACTATGCCATGTGCTTGGGACAGCTGTGATTTTCTCAGCTGATTGCTATGGTCAGAAGGATATGATAATCCATGTATTGAAAATAGTGTGCTATGTTTTTATGGCTCTAGCGTAGTACAGAACTCTATAATGTTATAATCTGGGTTCCACTTGATGAGTTCACCCATGACAGCAGTAAAAGCGAGGGAAAGGTATGCAGTCAAATCCTGAAGGCTAGGATTCCAGCCCTGACCTGCCACTGCCTGTGTGACCCACGCTGCAGAACCTGTGGCCTCCTTGTCAAGTTCAAGAGAATCTTGAAAGTCACTTTTGGATTTGCCATTTTGTCTTCCTAAACCTTTACATCTCAGTTTAAATTGCCCACCCGTGCGTACACACCATCTGCCTGTCTGCACAGTAATGCCACTGGAGCTGCCCTGAAGATGTTGGTTCCTATCCCCGTCTAAGAAAATTCTTGGGTTTGTTTTTCCTCATTTAAAAATTCTTCAGTTTGGGTGTGGCAGCTCAGTGGTAGAGGCCCTGCCTGGCATGTGTTCCAGCACTACAAAAAATAAAGAAGGAAGGCTGCCTTATAGAGAAGTGAAGCAAATCTATTAAACCCTTTTTCAGGTTCAAGGAAATATTTTACTGTGCTGATGTGTGAGCTGTTGTAATACGTGTGCTGTTTAAAGAATTATTTTCCATGTGTGCTGTTTGAGAATCAAAATCCATGTCCTTTATTTTTTTCCTACCAGAGAGATGATGAGGATGGTGATGATATGGATAGTTATCAGGTATTGCTATTGCTGTCAATCCTGTGGCATGGGGCACAGCTATTGCTAATTGCCAGCGTTCGCAAAGCAGAGGCCAGGGAGCAGGAGGAGGTCCATGCAGCAAGGGCAGCAGCTCCTCACTTGCTCTTGATTTGCTCTGTGTGTAATCAGGGATACAGGGCTGTTTCTTTTGACTTCCCTGTCGGTTCAAAATTTGTCAACAATGCCTGCATTTTTGCTATGCCATTTTGCATCATCTGCTCATAAAGCCTTGCTAAGCCAGTCTGTTGTCACTGTAGTAAAATTGACCGTCTTGAACATTGAGCAGTTATCCATCCAGAAGCGTTAGACGGACTCTTGTTTTTCCTAAGCCAAACTGCGCTCTGCTTCTCACATCCGCGAGACTAGCATTGTTCTAATCGGCCATCGTACTTTAGGAGATGTTTCCTGGATAGGAAATTTGGAGACATTCTATGCTGATAGCTTTGTTTTATTTTGTTGAGCCAGTTTTCTGTCATGAAAATCAAGCTTATTTCTTCATAACCTGTACAATTTAAATCTCAGCCTTTTCTTCTTGGGAATATAGAGGAAATATGCATAAATGCAAAGCAGGCAGCACACTGGAACGAGGATCTCTGGGTGTGCACCCCAGTATTTGTACTGCTTCTCTACACAAGTTAAAAGATGTTTTGCAGTGTGCCTCGCTACATGTAAAATGTGGTACATTGTAGGAAACGTTTCCAAAGTGTCTGATCGTGATGTCTTTGGGACTAGACTAGAATTGAACCAAAGAGCGTGTTGAGTAGAGCTGGTGGATTTTCTTTCCTTACTTATAATTTTACTAAGAAAACAAACAAAAAGAACTCTAGGACAATGTCAGTGTCCTTCGGATCTCAGGGATCCCACTGACCGACATCTTGTGGCTTTGACGCACTTCCTGCCACGCTGTCGTGGTGAGGCTGAGCAGCTGCTCTGGGGAGTTCTTCAAGCATGGCTGGCTGCATGTTGGGGTTCTGCATGGGAGACTTGGGGTTAGCTTCATGGTGGTGGTTGGAGGGATAATCTTGGCAACAAGTTTCAAAGGTTCTCTGCTGTCTTGTGTGCCTTTCAGAAAGTACATGTTACCTGGCCCTCGAACTATGAACTATGGCAATAGCTCTCATTTTCTGTTCCATTTAATGTTATGTGGTTTGAGTTCTGTTCCTGGTGACCTTCTACTTGAAATCAGGGCCTGCACTGACTTCAGTATATGCGCATACACGGCACAAAGATCGTCTAGCAGCTGGGACAGCTTGGGCTCGACTTGCTTCTGAGTGTAATTACCCCTTTGGAGATCCGGGGCTCTGCTGCCGGCGACTGGCATTCTTGATCAGCATGCAGTGCTACTGAGGCTGCTCTGCTTTCCTGCGTATTAATCACACAGCAATGTTCAGTGGCCTTTCCTAATGAAAACGTTTCCTGAACAATTGAGATGTGTCTTTAAAAAGAAAGAAACAGTTGTCTGTGCACTTTACAGGAAAATATTTCCCCTCCTTCTTGTCAGGAAGAAGACTTAAACTGTGTGAGAGAGAGGTGGTCAGATGCACTCATTAAACGGCGAGAATACTTAGATGAGCAGATTAAAAAAGTGAGCAATAAAAAAGGTATGTGGGATTAAGGGGCTAGGAATAGCTTTTTCATTTCTACATAGCAGCAGTAGATTGTTTTCTTCCTTTAGTTGGATAGCAATGTCTTAGATTCTTGAATTTGAAATAATTGTAGGTATTAGTGAGATTATACAGTATTGAATTCAAATGTAATAAATTTCCATATATTGCTGAATTATATCATTATCTGTTACACTAAATGTCATTAAAATTTTGTTTTGATAAACACAGACTGTAGGATTTGTAGTAGCTGAAGGGCTACTTATGAAACCATACTACTTGCCACTTAGCTCCTCTTGGGCAGGACCTGGCATTGAGGTAGTTCAGGGTGATCCCTGCCACCCCACTGAGTGCCTAGGGTACTCTTGGCTGATGTTAGCAAACTTGAAGTTTGAAAGAGAAATGTGCTCTTAAAAGCCTGAGTATCTCACACTGACTTCACTGTCTATTCCTCGCAGTTGATTCTGCCCCAACAAACACATGAAAGTTAACCCATATGTAGAAGTTGCCACAAGTTCTCCCTTGCGAGACACGTTGGCCCACCGTGTGGTGTTAGTCTAGGTATATGCCCAACTTGCTAATAACTATGTCCAGAGAGCCCTAGAGTTAATTATGGGTACAGGGATTTCAAAATATATCAAGTAAAATCCCTTTCATTATGAACATGGGAGAAAATAAAGGTTTTTTTCAAATAGACATTTTAAAATCCTCTAAACAGCTTGTAGTTTTAAGACAATATCATTGTCATTGTTTCATTTGTTTGTTCCACCAAAAACATGAAATGCACAAAGTAGACAGGGCCTGTATATCCCTCTTTGGCAGGTCAGAAACTAAGACCTGTTTGTTGAACACGTTCCCCAAGTTACAGCACCCGCAGCGTAATCTAAGTTTTCTCACTGCTATTTCAATACTTTTTCCACTGTTCCTGGCCCAGGGCACCGTACATTGGTGTCATGGACTCTGCCTGTCTTGATGTTCATGCTTGACTTTCAAAGGTTCAGACTCTGTTTAGAACATGGTAGAAGTTTAAGCTACTTGGCCCATTGCTGATTCACTTTGAGTGGTGACATTGTGCTTTCTCTTGCCGCTGTTCAACCTTTGACTTTTCCTGCAGAGAAAACAGAGGATGATGTGGAGCGGGAGGCCCGGCTTGTGGAGCAGTGGGTGGGGCTGACGGAGGAAAGGAATGCAGTGCTGGTGCCAGCCCCAGGCAGTGGGATCCCTGGGGCACCTGCCGACTGGTAAGGCTGCCCTTCCTTCTCCCTCAGCTTGGCAGAGGATTCAGTTTGCCGACAAGAAGAGCTGGGCCACTGACTTTCTAGGATCATCACAGTAAATGCCAACTCAGGACTGAGCAGCTCAGGGAGGGGTCCCCTGAGTACATGGCGTATTTTTGCCCCTGTATTCTTTCCCTACTGCAGCCCTCTTTCTCCACTGGAAGCCCGACAGCACCAGTGACCTAGCCAGCAATCAGTTACAATGCTCCACTGGTCCTCTGAATAAACAGCTTGAATACTGTGTCCCCATCCCCAGAAATTCTTTTATTTTGATTCAAAAGAAGTATGTTTCCTAAGTATAGTTGGAGAGAGCAAAAGATACTTCTTTGTATTTTCCTGGCACTTGCTTAGCTTGGCAACTAGCAAGGAGCAAGCCCTTAGCATCAGCTACTTACTCAGCTGCCCAGTAATCAACCTGAGTTGTGCTCATGACAAATCGCCCATCCCGCTGGGCTCTGGAGAGAAACATCTGCATCTAGTTTCCAGCTTTGGCTCTAAGAGAATACGCATTTCCTTAGCTTCTCTGAGGCTTTATTCCTAATCTGTTACTGGAGCTACCTTTATGGTAATGTGGGCCTGTAGATGATGTATTTAAAGTACATTGTATACTATGGTGATGCAGTTGTGTATATTACAAACTATGTAAAATGTCTCTGTGACCATTCATTAAATGGTAGCTGTGGCTGCTGCTTATTCTCATTCTTATAACAAAAACAAGTTCTGAACATTTAGGAGAAAAAAGTCCCTTTCGATGTAGAATTTACATGCCTGGATATTTCTTTTGGACAGACAGAAACGTTAGTGATATCATTTGTGTCTATCAGTAAATGAAAATATAACTGATTTCGTGTTCTGCTTTATGGAACTGGAGAATCTTACTTTATTGAATAAGGCACATTGGCTTGTAGCCTGCTGTTTCTGCCTGCAGCCTCTGCTTTCAGGGTCCTATGCAGTGTGTCCATCATTCTGAGCTTCACCCTGTTCCTCAAAACTCACTGTAGGTAGTCTTAGCCAGCCCTGGTTACTCTGATTCTGAAGAGGCAGGATGCACCCAGCACTCTTCCTTTGAACAGACCTCCAGGTATTCGGGTGTGGCTGGGCCCAGCATTGCTCTGGCCTTACCTGCATGCTGCCCCGGACCCTTTCACACATCTCTTCCTTCAGGGCTTTGAAATAATTATCCCTTATGTTTACCTCCTCTAAGCTTGCAACATTTCTGTCCCTAGGCCCTTTCTCTGGATTTTTTTTTTTTTTTTTTTTTTCAGAACCGAGGATCGAACTCAGGCCCTTCTGTTTGCCAGGCTAGCACTTATTCTACTGAGCCATCTCCCCAGCCCCTTGGAATTATTTTTTAAAGCCCTCCAATAACATTTGTCTTAATCAGTCACATGTAATTCACATAACAGGTAGTTTGCTTATAGAAATCACGTAATTTCTGTGGTTTGTGTTAGCAGGGAGGCTCTGAAGTGGATCTCGTGACTAGGACCTGCATCTCCACACTTCTATGCTTCTGTGGATCTGAGGCATTTTATAATCTAGTAAAACAGAAGACACATGTTTGTTTGTTGATTTTGAGGGTAGGGTCTTGCTAGCACGGTCCAGGCTAGCCTGAACTCACAGTGATCCTCCCCCACCTCAGCCTCCCAAGTGCTGTGACTGCAGTCATGTGTCACCATGCCCAGCTAAATGGGAAACACACATTTTATTATTAAATGTTTGTTATTAAATTTAGGATTCCACCTCCTGGAATGGAAACCCACATACCAGTTCTCTTCCTTGATTTGAATGGTAAGTAAACAAAGTTGAAAGTTTTCACATTTAATTAAAATGTGTCACATATTCAGACATAATCTGATCTGTAAGTGGCTTTGGTGGTTGCTCACATGCCGTCCCTAGGTGGCACTTTTCGTCCAGTCACATATGTATAAGCATGACATGTAGAATCACTGGTGGGTGAGATATGGATGTTTAATCACAAAATGAGACCACTTGGGGAGATCAAGCAGTACTTGCCAGAATACTGAAGCAAGTGATCTGAAACAGCAGAGAAATTAGCAGGGGCAGTGAGTCATCATGCCCAGAGGTTCTGACCCACTAGGCTTGGAAAGGCTCTGGCTTCTGCATTTCTTTTTGCTTCCCCAGTAGTTCTGATGCCGGTGTTGATCACACCATGGCGTTGCATTAAGAATTGTCCTTCAGCATGACAGTCAGCACCTGGGCACTCCTCATGCAATGGTTCCCAGTGTGTTTAGGTATAAAATCCTTCTGAAAATGAAATTTTTTTTATTTTTATTTATTTATTTTTTTGTGTGTGGAACTGGGGATTGAACTCAGGCTCTTGCGCTTGCCAGGGAAGCATTTATTCTACTGAGCCATCTTCCTGGCCCCTGCAAATGAAATCTTAAAGAGAATCCATGCACAAAAGTAAAAGCAGCTTTGCTGAGCTCGGGGGTGGCCAGACTCATGACAGGTCCTCCTGCAGAGCCTAAGATACTTTACAGCCCCCTGAGAACCTCTGCTCTAGGGGGAAGGTCAGCAAGGGTGGATGGTAGATGCAAGGAGTTTGGCTTTGGCCCAGTGCTTGAAGACTTTTTGAGAGGCTAGCAGTAGAACATGAGCCTCATGAAGTACTGAGTTCGTTGGTGTTTGCTGTATGCAAGCAGCTGCTGGCCACATACAGATTCTTTCCAAGGGTGAATCCCACATCAGATCAGACTTTAGATCTCTTCCAAGAGATGAAAACCTTGACTTCAAGTTGATAATTCAACTGGTAGTATCTTTAACTTGTAAGTTAGGTAAGTGAGACAACGAGTATTAGGTTCCAGGAGTTGCCATCAAGCAAGTTGTAAGATCCTAAGGTGTGCCGAGTGAAAATTATGCCCTAGGAGTACTAAGAGAACACGCGCTCTCAGTCCTGCAGACCCTCAGAAAGCAGCCTCTTAGCTCGTTCTGTTGTGTGTGTTTATGGTGCTGCTGTTGCACCCAGGACTCACTTGTGCTAGACAGGTGCGCGGCCACTGGGCTGCACTCAGCCCTCTTATGGTTGTACTTAAGGAGTAAGTCTTGGGGGGCTGGGGAGATGGCTCAGTGGAATAAGTGCTTCCCTGGCAAGCGCAGGGCCTGAGTTCAATCCCCAGTTCCGCATTAAAAAAAAAAAAAAAAAGGAGTAAGTCTGCAGTGAGTGTCACAGTATCTATAGATGAGGAATGAAAGAAAAGTACAAATAAGCTCTGTAAACTTCATATGTAAAATGCGTATTTTGGGTTGGGATATGGCTCAGCGGCAAAGCAGGCTTTGAGCGTGCTTGAGTCCCTGGGGTCAATCTGCAGCACCACCGAGGAAAAAGCAGATCTAAACATTTTTGGTGTGTTCTTAAAAACCGACTTTGCAGGCAAGTGTGTAGTGTGCACCTGCAATCCCAGCACTCGGGTGGCTGAGGCAGGATGATTGCTTCAGGCACAAGACCAGCCTGGGCTGCACAATAAAACATTTTCTTAGAAAGACAAAACAAAACAAAAAAACCTGACTTTCCCCTCCGTTTTTCTCCTGTGCCCTGAACTTGCCAGCGGACGACCTCAGCGCCAATGAGCGGCTCACCGGCCCCCACGCGTCAGGTGTGAACTCCATCCTGCCCAAGGAGCACGGCAGCCAGTTTTTCTACCTGCCCATCATAAAGCACAGCGATGACGAGGTACTTTCCCCAAGGGCCATGGGAAGGGCTGCCACTCAGCACCCAGCCCCTGGGCCTGTCTGCCTGATGAACCGCTTTGTTCTTCTTTGGGCAAAAGGACCAGGGACTTTTAAAAAGTAACACATTAGTGTTATTTTTCAAAATAGGTGAGGAGAGATATCCAGCTGGTCACAGGGAGTTGAGTTCATCATTTCTCTAGTTGTCATGTGAAATGCTGCCACCTGAGTCATCTTATTTCTACCCCCCCACCCCAGGTGTCAGCCACAGCCTCATGGGACTCCTCGGTGCATGATTCTGTCCACTTGAATAGGGTCACACCACAGAACGAAAGGATTTACCTCATTGTGAAGACCACCGTCCAGCTCAGCCACCCAGCTGCCATGGAGTTAGTGTTACGGAAGCGGATTGCAGCCAACATTTACAACAAGCAGGTAACGATGGGGACTGATCCTGGTGTTGTGTCTAGACGGGCACACATGTCTTTCCGTTTATCACTAAATCTTGTTTTGTCGGCACTGCTAGCGGGGGATGTGCAGAGTGTGGCCAGGTTAGAGTCTGACTCGTGTATCCTGAGTCTAATGGCTCCTGAGCACAGGGAGGTGCATCATCCCCAGAGACCTTGGCATCTCAGCTGTTAGGAAGCCCGTCATTGTGGCAGGCAGTGGCTGTGCCGCTTCAGTATTTGAGATGCAGAAACAGAGGGACTGAGAGGGGAAGTGCCAGGTTCAATCAGGTGGTGACAAAACCAGGACACACAGACTCCAAATAAGTCCTTATCCCTCTGCCTCGCTGAACATCATCTTAAAGGTAATGTCACCCAAACATTGCCTGGTGTTGTTCTAGCTGTCGCAGGGAGGACTGGGGAGACCCAGGGAGGGAACGTTTAGCCAACGGGCAAGAAGAACAACCCCAGAGGCCCAGAGGTGGCGCCCATTCTGTGATTAGTCCCAGAGTAACAGCGGGGAGCCGCAGGGATTTTAAGTTAGGGGTGTTTTCTGTTTTGTTGAGTATTATGTGGGTAGATAAAAAGCACTTTGTAATGATTTTGTGATTTATAAAATGCTACATAACATTCATCGAAGTCTTAAGTCCATTTTCCTTTTCTGCCAGAGTTTCACACAGAGTTTAAAGAGGAGAATATCATTGAAAAATATATTTTATTCCTGCGGCGTAACCTATGAGATAGTCTCCAATGTACCAAAGGTAAAGCAGATCTACTGTTTTATTTTTGCCATGGGGGTGGGGATATAACCAGGGCCTCGCACACCCTTGCCAAATGCTGTGCTGTTGAGCCCTCGTGCCTCCAGCCAGGGGGGAAGAGGGCCCTAGCGATTCAGATCCAGGGCCTTTACCCTGAACTACGCCCTCAGACCTTTTCTAGTGTTTTTTATTTGAGTTGGGCAAGGTGGCCTACCATATAATCTGAGCACTAAGGAGACCAAGGCAGGAGGATGGCAGCAAGTTCAAGGCCAGCCTGGGTTACATATGAATTTGAGGCCAGCTTGGGCTATGTAGTGAGTTCAAGGCTATCCTGAAATGGATAGTGAGACCCTGTCTCAAAAAATGTATATATAATATTTTTTCCTTTGAGACAGGGTCTAAGTTGAAAGTACCTAGACTGGGTTCAAACTCACAATCCTCCTGCCTCAACCCCCCAGTGTGCTGGGATTACAGAAATATACCACCCCATCTGGTTCCTAAAGTATGAAAATAATAGAGAAGTTATTCATTCTGCATTCTTCTGAGACATTTGCTCACCACGCTTTTGATGAATGAAAGTAGCATCATTTCCTTCTTGTCTGGCCCCTCAGGCGACGGAGGAGATTGAGGACAGGGAAACGCTCGCCCTGCTGGCAGCACGCAGTGAGAGCGAGGGCACCGCCGACGGGGAGACATACATGGAGAAATACACGCGGGGCGTGCTGCAGGTTGAGAGCATCCTGAGCCTGGAGCGGCTGCGGCAGGTGAGTCCTGACCCTGTGCCGCCCGTGGGCTCCAGTCTCGGCCTTCCCCCTGGACAAAGCTGAATTTGCATAGATGCCTCTTGCCCTCTCAGAGAGGCAGCGCTTGACAGCAGTGTCTCCAGAAGACAGACTCTGGCTCTGTACTGCTCAAATAAAAAGTCATGGATCATTTTTTCTTGGGTACTTCCTACTTGCTGAGCAATCCCTAAGGAATTTAGATATGTTATTTTGTTCACTCATTCTCTTGGTTTTCACTTGGTTTTTTTCAGACAGGGTTCACTGAGTCAGCCCCCATGGCCAACTAAACACAGCATTGCACTGAATCTTTGAGGTAACCCTCTGAGAGTCTAGATTATTCTGCAGTCCCCCTTTGCAAATGAGAACACTGGGCAGAGGGACGCTGGCAGCTGGCTGTGCGGCCCCATGCTGCACAGTGGGGAGATGGCAGAGCTGGCTGTACACCAGGTTTCTGACCCCAGAGCCCATGTATCTCCCCTCTCCCTCCACTGTCTCCTTAGGCTCCAGACCCAGGTCAGCTTTAGAGCTGCCAGCAGGGTGTACGAGTGAGCATAGTGACCTCAGGAAGGGACTGGGAGGCCGCTGTGTGCCCTGTCTGCTCCCATGGGTGTCCTAGTCGACTTTACTGAAAGCGTGTGCTGCATGAGAGGAGAGTGAACATCACAATCTTCTTCCTTCGGGGGAAGCCCTGCCTAGATTGCTTCATGAGTGAAATACAAACAGCATCACATTTGAGGGTTATTTTATAAGTGAGGCACGTGGCTAGGGGTTAACTCTTCATTTTCTCTGTGCCCTTGTTCTAAAAAGTTCACACAATAAATGTCTTTCGCTTAACAGTTTTCCTGATTTTGTTTTAGAACAAATGCCTTCAATAGATTGGGTGTGAGGTGCTGTAAGATTTGTTTAATAAAAAGCAGCTTGTGTGTGTATATGTGTGTACAACTCAAATGATCTTTATGTATGGATTTTCTAAGTCAATAAAGAAACATGCATTCCTTTTATAGTCAGAGGAGACCATAGTAAGTGGTACCTTTAAACTGTTCTCTGTCCTCAGGCCGTCACGGTCAAAGAAGCCCTTTCCACCAAAGCCCGGCACATTCGGAGGAGTCTCAGCACACCGAACGTTCACAATGTAAGCACGCTGTGTGGCGCGCTGGGTCTCAGGACTGGGGTTGGAGCCCTGTGCAGAGGTGAGACTGGGGTTCCCACAGTGGGACACAGCACACGTGCAGTAGTGCCCCAGAGTGTCAAGGCTGCATCTCTGTCCTCAGAAGCACACCAGAGCCAGGTCTCCAGAGAGACACTCACTGATTGCACTCTTGTCTCTCCCTTGGTGGTTTTAACTGTCTTCCTTATTGTGATTCATGTGGAAAATTCAGTTGACAGAAGCACTTGTGGAGCAGGGTTTGGTGGCATGTGTCAGTAATCCCAGCACTCAGGAGGCTGAGGCAGGACTGCTTTGAGTTGAAGGGCAGCTTGGGTTACATAATTCAAGGCCAGCCTGAACTGCATGGGGAGATCTTGTCTCCAACATCAAAAACAAACAGCAAAAAAGAAACTATATGTAGCAGAGGTGGAAAGGCTTATGGGAGGAAGAACACACTCGTGCTTGGACCACTTCAAAGCATTCTTTTCCCAGAAGCAACAGAGTAAAAGATCCTTTTAAGGAAGGGGACAGGATTATGGCCGGCCTAGTTTTCAGAATTGGGAGGAAATTATTAAAAACACAGTGAACATTTATAAAAAATGTCTTATAGTTGGCTCCAGGGTGAATCACAGTAATCACTATCATACAGATTACTTCTGACCACACTGCGGTTGTTAGAAATTGTGAGACTCAGTTGCAAACTACAAAACTCTCTCCTAATTAACTCATGTATAGAAGATCATAATAAAAATTAGGATGTATTTAGAACTAAATGATAAAAAACATGTATATATCAATGCTTGTAAGATGAAGTTAACAGCGAAAGTTAAAAGTACTAACCTAGGGATGGGATGTTTATATGTTAGTGGCGCAGCACCTGCCCAGCAAGCTTAAGGCCCAGAGTTTAGTCCCTGCCTGGTACCATAAAAGGAAAGAAACTATTAGATCCAAATTCCCTATTCCTCAACTTAAACACCATTACTAGACAGTAGAGAAAATGAGAAAGCAAGAGTTATTATTAGGAAATTTATAGCATTTATGTTAAAAAGAAGAGATAAACATCAGCTTAAAACAAAAGGCTCAGCATGGTAGCATGTTCCTATAATCCAGCACAGTAAGAAGCAGAGTCCAGGAAGTGAAGGATAGTGTTAAGACCCTGTTTCAAAAAAAAAGAGGATTTGAAAAAAAGGAAAAAAAGAGGATTTGGATGCAGCTCAGTAGTAGACCATGCTCAGCGTACTTAAGGTCCAGAGCTTACTTCTCGGCACTGAAACAAAACAAAATTTTTAACTCTGAAGTAATCCTTAACAAGTTGCTTTTTGGAACCTGAATGTGATGAAGATTCCATATCTACTAATATTAAAAAAGGCAGAAGATAGTGTTAAGTAATCCCCACATGGATTCAATTAGCAAAATCCATACTGGGAAAGTTTACAGGAAAAATATCCTAATTTTTTAAACAAACTTAATTAGATTGTTCTAAACAGATTAAAATTAAAGCAAATTAAATTTTAGGAAAAAGGAAGAACTTGCCAGTTAAAGGTGTCTTAAAGATATCAGTGAATTACACCATATGAGCTAATTCGATCCTGAAATTAAATTAGTTACAAAGCCAGAGTACAGCTGCGCATGGTGGCGCATGCCGGTACTCCCAGTACTTGGGAGGCGGCAGAGGCAGGAGGTTCACCATGAATTCGAGGCCAAGATGGACTCTGTAAGTGAGCTGAAGACCAGCCTGCACTACATAGTAAGATCTTTAAAAATGAAAATAATTCAAATAAAGAAGGAAATAAAACTTGGATCTGAAAAAACAATATAGAATAAATATATAAATATTTCTTCATTTAGGGAGAATACTAGAATTGGGAAGTGGTACTGGGCATCACACCCAGGGCCTGTACAGTGAGCTGCATCTCCAGCCCTGCATTTTTGGGCTTTAGTTTTGTTTTGTGTTTCTTTGACACACTATCACTAAGTTGCCCAGGATGGGCTTCAACTTGCAATCCTCTGCCTCAGCCCTCTACTGCGCTGGGGTTGCTGGCGTGCACTGCCCCTTGGACCCGAGCAAATACAACGTTAAGTAAAAGATAAATGGAGCCCACAAAGCTGCGAAGGTTTTAAAAGCCTGCTTAAATGAGATTGGTTGGGAACAAAAGGAAAATAAGAAAGAAGATACAAGTATTATGGGAAATAAGAGAGAACAGTCAGCTGAGAGTGAAGCATGAATAACACATGAAAGAAAGCTTGAACAAAATGAAAATTTCCTGGAAAAACATCACAAAGAAATAGAAAAATACAGATATCACTTAAAAGAAAGCCTAACTAAAATCATAACTATGTTTATTGATGGTAATACAGTGTATCAAAAATTGGCACAAGGGTCAAGGACGCAGCTCAGGGCATGGCACCTGCATGGCAAGCGCTAGGCCCTGAGTTCAATTTCCAGTTAAAAAAAAAAAAAAAAAAAGGCACATGAATTTCCTTTTATTGGTAAGAGTATCTAGGAATTTGTCAATCTTTTTTATTCTTTCAAAGAATCAACTCTTTGATTCACTGATTGTTTGAATTATATTTTTAGTTTCAATTTCATTAATTTCTGCCCCAATCTCTTTAATTTCCTCCCTCGTGCTGTTTGGATTTGTATTATTCTTGCTCTTCTAGGACCTTGGAGTGTGCCTTAAGATTATTGGAGCTTGCTCTGTTTTCCTGATGTGCGCATGCATCCTCATAGACTTCCCCCTAGGACTGCTTTCATCGTGTCCCTCAGGTTCCTATGTGCTGTGCTGGCACCATCACTCGACTGCAAGAACTAACTGCTTCCTGGATTTCTCCTGAGACCCACTGATTGTTCCGGAGGGCATTGTTTAAGTTCCATGTTTTTTACATAGTTTCTGTGATTTATTTTGCCGTTCATTTCTAGTTTCATCACTATAATCTGTTAGAACACAAGATAATTTTTTTCTTTACAAGATAATTTTGATTGTTTTGCATGTACTACAGCATGCTTCGTGGGCTAGCATGTGGTCTGTTTTGGAGAAATTCCCATGTGCTGCTGAGAAGAATGTATGTTCTGCTGTTGGATGGAACAACGTAGATAGCTTTTAGGTCCCTTTGTTCAAAGGTGACATTCAAGTCTGGTAATTCTTTTTTTTTTTTTTTTTTTTTTTTTTTTTTAGTTGGTCTATTTGTGACAGTGTGGTATTGAGGTTCCCCATTCCAGTTGAATTGGTGTTTTTGTGATCTTCATGTCTGTTCGTATTTGTTTTGT
>NW_004524599.1:1024061-1042280 GCF_000260255.1 Octodon degus
TTTGTACTGGGAATTGAACTCAGGATCTTGTACTCGCCAGGCAGAGATTTCTGGTACTTTGATCATGATGTGGTATAGGGATGTCTTTTGTCATGGCTACTTGAGTTTCTATATGCCTCACATCTGTATGTTTATCTTTCCATGTGCTTGGGGAGTTTTCTAGTTTTATTTCTGTGCACATGTTTGTTTTTTTTTTTATGTCATCTGAACTGTCTTCTGATTTTTCATTTTTTCCAGATACTCTTAGATTAATGTTCTTTGCATTGTCTAGCAGCTCTTGGATCTATTTTTCATGTTTTGTTGTTGCTTGTAAGGTACCTTTGAGCAGTAGTCTTTGAAGACAGTTGGCCTTCCCTCTCTTCTAATTCTGAGAAGGACTTTTTGTTTTTTTTTTTTTTTTTTTTTTGTCTAGTTGGTCTATTTGTGACAGTGTGGTATTGAGGTTCCCCATTCCAGTTGAATTGGTGTTTTTGTGATCTTCATGTCTGTTCGTATTTGTTTTGTGAAATTAGGCATGCTAGTGTTCGGTGCATATGTTTATAATTGTTACCTCTTCTTTACTATTTCTCTTAACCAATATGTAGTGACTTTCTTTGTGTCATCTAATCACTGTTGGTTAGAAATTCACTTTATCTGAAATTAGGATAACTACACCTGCTGTTTTTCTGGGTTCCCCCTTCATAGAATATTGTTTTGCATTCTTCACTTCTAATCTGTGAAATTCTTTTTTAACTAAATGTGTTTCCTGTATATTGCACATCATTGGGTTTTGTTTCTTTACTTTTCCTTTTTTTTAAAATGTATTTGGTGCAGGGTCTCACTATGCAGCTTAGACTCACAGTGATCCTCCTGTTTTCAGCTTCCCCAGTGCTGGGATTACAAACATGTGCCACCACACCGGGTCTTGGTGCCTGGCTCAGCGCACCCCAGGGCAGGGCTGGCACATCATGTAGTGCTGGGGATTGAACCCTGGTCCCTGCATTTGCCTGAGCAGGCAGTTTGGGTTTTGTTTCTTGACCTATTCTGCCAATCTGTCTTTTGATTGGGGATTTGGGACTATTCACATTGAGTGTTATGACTGAAAGTTATTAGCATACTCCTGTCATTGCATCATGTTCCTGTTGCTGATTTTGTTTTCTTTTTTTCTTTTGCATAGCTGATCATCCTGCCAGGTATTTTCATTATATTGGACTTATTGGCATTGTTGGCTTACTTGTCTCTTTCAAGGACATCCTTGAGAACTTTTATGGGCGCTGTTTTGTTAGTCATGAATTGCCCGAGTTGCTCCTTGTCATGGAAATACCTTATTTCTCCACCAATTTTGAAGGAATGTTTTACAGAATATACACCATGTTTCTCCTGAAATAGTACCTAGCTGGTCTGAATAATAGCTTTGAAAACTAGAGATCAAACATGGCAGCCCCAGTCAGCCTTACCTATCTTACAGAGGAACCATTAAGCAAGAAGGTAGTGAGAGATAGCAGGGTGGGCAAGGGTGAGCTGACTAGGGCTGGAGTGTCTGAGCCCCAGGTTCAAGGCTGATTATTTTCCAGTATAGGTAGGTCTCATTTTCTGGGAAACAGGTTAAGTTTAGTGCTAGAGGTTATCTTTTTGAGTTTGAAGCACTTGACTCCAAACCCTCCAGGCCTTTAACAGAAGTGGTGTTGAGAAGTCTTCTGTCATTATAATTGGTTTATGTTTATATGCAGCTTGTTCTCTTTCTATATCAGCTTTTAAGATCGCATCTCTGTAATGGACTTCTGGTACTTTTTTTTTTTTTTTTGTACTAGGAATTGAACTCAGGATCTTGTACTCGCCAGGCAGAGATTTCTGGTACTTTGATCATGATGTGGTATAGGGATGTCTTTTGTCATGGCTACTTGAGTTTCTATATGCCTCACATCTGTATGTTTATCTTTCCATGTGCTTGGGGAGTTTTCTAGTTTTATTTCTGTGCACATGTTTGTTTTTTTTTTTATGTCATCTGAACTGTCTTCTGATTTTTCATTTTTTCCAGATACTCTTAGATTAATGTTCTTTGCATTGTCTAGCAGCTCTTGGATCTATTTTTCATGTTTTGTTGTTGCTTGTAAGGTACCTTTGAGCAGTAGTCTTTGAAGACAGTTGGCCTTCCCTCTCTTCTAATTCTGAGAAGGACTTTTTGTTTTTTTTTTGTTTTTTTTTTTGGTCCCCTCAGGATGCCTTAAAGACAGGTCTGGTAAGAGATGAGGATCTGGGAATCGAACCACAGAATTCTGAGCCTGACTGCTTTGCTTAAACAGGCACTTAAACAACTGAGCTAAGGGGCAGACCCTCCTCTTTTCTAATTCTGAAATTCTGTCCTTATACCCATTATTTTTGTTACCCATACTTTCAGTATAATTTTTAGTATCCTGAATTTTTAACTGAAACCCTTTTCATGAACTCTGATTCTTTTTTTTTTTTTTTTCCTGGAACTGGGGATTGAACTCAGGCCCTTGCGCTTGCCAGGCAAGCGCTTATTCTATTGAGCCATCTCTCCAGCACCATGAACTCTTAATTCTTTGCTAAACTGATAATTCATATTTTGTGTCATTTTCTTTAGCTCAGCTAGCTTTTTGTTAGTGTTTTTTGAAAACTCCTTGTTCATTTTGATTGTTACCTCATCTGTTTAATTATATCTACTATGATCCTGCTAAGCTCATTGGCTTGCTCACCCTTCCTTCCTTCCTTCCTTCCTTCCTTCCTTCCTTCCTTCCTTCTCTTCCTTTCCTTTTTGAGACAGGATCTCACTGTGAAATTCAGGCTGGCCTTGAGCTCACTTTGTAGCCCAGGCTGGTCTTGAATTCCCAATGATCTTTCTGCCTCAGTCTCCCAAGTGCTAGGATTATAGGCATGTGCCACCACACTTAGTCTACTGAGCACTTTTTAAAATCTGTTTTCTAATCTCCTCTGTTAATTCTTTCAAATAATTTGTTTTAAAAGGTAAAAAAAAAAAAATTTAAAACTACAGATTTCAAAACAAGATGATAGGAAATTCACAATGCTTATTATATTGCATGTTGTTATCTTCAAAATAGTTAATCAAATCACCAGATGTAGACGTGCAAAATTCGCCAAACAGCATAACCATTAACTAGTCCTGTCAGTGAACTAATAGAAATTAGTAGTACAATCATTTTAGCTAGTGTGTGTGTATGTGTGTGTGTGTCTCCCCTCAAGAGTAGGTAGAAATTTGGAACACATAGGAGTAAGCAGAGAGTTCATGAACAAAAACCAAACTGCACAAGAAATACTTCAAAGAATCAGCAACTGGGATCTACTTATTAAAAAGTTTTTGCACATCTAAAGAAATCATCCACAGAATAAAAAGAAAACTCATGAATTGGGAAAAAAGTTTTAGTTGACTGTCCCTCAGATGAAGAACTTCTGTCTAGAACATATGAAGAATTTCTTTAAAACATCAGGCCCCAGGAACTGGGGAGATGGCTCAGTAGAATAAGTGCTTACCTGGCAAGCGCGAGGGTCTGAGTTCAATGCCTGGTTCCACAAAAAAAAAAAAAAAAAAAATCAGGCCCCCAAAATTCAAAGACCCAAACCAAAATGGGCATTTAAAATAAAGACAGGGGCCATGGAGATAGCTCAGTAGAATAAGCGCTTGCCTGGCAAGCTCAAGGGCCTGAGTTCAATCCCTGGTTCTGCAAAAAAATAAATAAAATAAAGACAAACTTCTCAGATGAAGAAATACAAATGGCAAACAACTTATGAAAAAAATATTCAACATCATTGGTCATTTGAGAAATGCAAATTAAAACAACACTGAGATTCCATCTTAGCCCAGAAAGAATGGCTATCATAAAGAAATCAGCTAATAACATGCTGGAGAGGGTATGGAGAAAAGGGAGCCCTTCTCCACTGTTGGTGTGAGTGTAGACGGGAATTAAAGATCCCATTTGACCCATCTATTCCTCTTCCGGATATATATTGCTGAAAGAATTAAAAAGCAACATACCCCAATGATATATGCATATCCATGTTTATAGTGGTGCAGCTAAAGGTTTATAATAGCTAAACCGGGGCTGGTGAGATGGCTCAGTGGTCTAGAGCACCTACTTAGAACAAGCTAAGCTAAGCAAAACACAAGGACCTCGGTTCAATCCCCAGCACCACATGCCAGCCAGCCCCGCCCCCTGGTGGGCTGAGCTGGCCACACACACACAAATAAATAAAATAAATAAATTTAAAAAAAAAAAGTGATCTGTTTCTTAAAAAAAAAATAAATAAGTATAATAGCTAAACCTTTGAAGCAATCCAAACACCCATCAACCAATAAGTGGATTAAAAAAGATGTGGTCTTTTTACAATGTAGTATTAGCCATAAAGAAAGATAAGCTGGAGGCTTTTATAGATAAATGGACGCAAGTAGAGACCATGTTCATAAGTGAACTAAATCAGATTCTTTCCAGAAATTTGGGTGTGTGGCTTTTGCTATTCTGATTGATGCCCTGAGTGGCTTTGTGGGAGTTGACAGTTTGGCGATGCACTTTGTTGCCTTGTCTTTTTGTGTTGCTATTTTTTTGTTTGTTTTGTCTTGGGCTAAGGCTTGTTGGCATTTATAACGGAAAGTCTTTGTTGCTAATATAGACACCTCTTAAAAAAAATCTTTTATTTATTTATCTGGTACAGGGTCTTGCTACATAGCTTGGACTCATAGTGATCCCCCTGTCTCAGCCTCCCCAGTGGTAAGATTATAGGTGTGCACCACTGTGCCGGATTTTGGGAACCAGCACAGCATGTTCTAGGTTCTGGGGCTGTCACAGCATGTAGTACTAGGGATCAAACCTGGGTCCTTGCACTTGCTAGGCAGATGCTTAGACCGCCAAGCTATCTCCATAGCCCCTAGACACCTCTTTAGTCAGCATTTTTCAGAGGTAGACTTTGGGTGTGACTATTATCTCTTGCACCTGCCCCAAATCCAGCTGTGGTTAATTTGGGAGAAAAGAGCCAGGCCTGGTGGCATACACCTATTATCTCAGCTCTCAGAAGGCTGAGGCAGTAGAATCACCATGAATTCCAGGTCAGCCTGGACTACATAGTTCAAGGCCAGCCAGAACTACACAATGAGATCTTGACTCACAACAGTACAGAGGAAGAATGCTAGACACCAAATTCTCTAGAAATGTACCACAGTGCTGTTAATGTCATAAAGATTATCTGAGTGGTGGCTTACACAGAAAACCCATTAGTAGTGACAGTTACACAACTGTGACAGCATCAAGCAAATCAACTACAGTAGTATCATCCAAGACAAATTGGATATTAACATACTGTAAGAACCACCTTTAACTCTACAGAAGAAATTCACAATTATAGTGTAAAAGCTAAAACACATACTAACTTATCATTAATATGTACTAAATTCAATAACTCTCTGCTAGTGATAGAAAACAATTCAGGGGCTGGTGAAATGGCTCAGTGGTCTAAAGCACCTACTTAGAACAAGCTTAGCAAAGCACAGGGACCGCGGTTCAATCCCCCAGCGCCACAAGCCAGCCAGCCTCGCCTCCTGGTGGGCTGAGCTGGCCACACACACACACACACACACACACACACACACAAATAAATAAATAAATAAAAATTAAAAGACGAGAATTCAGTAATTTTATAGAGTTAACTATCTAAAGATTAATAAAGCTTGGTGAATATATTATCAAAGATACAAGGTATTTGGAAGGAGAGGAGGCAAGAAGAAAAATTTGAACACTTGAACTATAGGACCTGATAAGGAAGAGAGAGAAATAGCGTAAAGGTTTCTATTGGGAAGTAGAAGGATGTTTATAAAATTAGGAAAGGCAACAGAAAAAACCAGAAGAAATAGAAGATGAGAGAAATAATATAGAGAATAAGAAAAAAGCAAGAGGGGAGCTGGCGAGATAGCTCAGCAGTCTCAAGCGCCTGCTTAGGCAGGCTCAGGCAAGCACAGGGATGGTGGTTTGATCCCCCACACCACATGCCACGTGCCACGCCAGCCCTACCCCCAGGGCATGCTGAGCTGGCCAAAAAAAAAAAAAGTAAAGGGAAAAATTGGAAGAGAAGGAAAACAAAAAAACTAAAAAGGGTAGGAGTGGGAAGAACAAGGAAAATTCCCCAAGACCCAATACATTAATGCAAAAGAAGACATTCCCATTTCTCTTTGACTTTAAAGCAGTTTTCTTCCAGGGTTTTAGCAATTCTTGTTTTTTCCAGAGGCCCCTCTGCTTATACCAGGCTTTGGCAGTACCCAAGTCAAGTTATGTCCCCATGCATGTTGACAGAAAAAGAGAGCAGTCAGACCCCAGTCCTCACTCAGTACAGGCCCCGCAGGCAGCAGAGGGAGGCTCCACCGCCAAGGCTTTGAATCCCGGGCAGCTATGGCTGGGTCTGACCTCTGGCCATGGTGTGGTGGGGAGCTGTGTCCTCCCAGGTGCCAAACCCTGAGGCGCTTCTCTTTCTAGGTTGCTCCCTGTCTGCACTGTCTCCTGTGGCTGCCCCTCACCCAGGTGCTGTGGGAGGCTGACATAGTGGAGTGAAGCCATTCAATGGCCCCGCTCAGTCCTGGGTTCACTTAACCCTTTCCCATAATGGCAACCCAGCCCAGGATAGGGCAGGCACCTGGACTGGCATTGTGTACCAGCTGCTGGAAGGACTCTGGTGGATCTGCAGGGCCCCATTCTGTCCCTGCAGACCACAGCAACCGCCTGTCCATTCCCATGTGCCTTTCTTCAGGAGGCCTGCCTCTCAAGTTCCTAGCTTTTACTGTGTTTCTGCAGGTTTGGTCTCCCATTCCTGCAAGCCTCATGCTGGAAACCAGGGAGAGAGTCCCCTTGAATTTTGTCTCTTCAATTTCTGAGTAGCTTTTAATTTTCCTGTCAGTTCCTTTCCAGTTCCTGTTGACCTCCTCTTTTTTCTTTCTTCCCGAAGCTATTATTTTCCTGCATGTATATTCTCAGGAAGGCAGAGTTGCTGCCACTTACCACTTCATCATTCTGCTATAGAATCCTGATAGGTTATTTCTGGAGGCTTCTCAAGTTTAGCCTGGAGTCTCTGGGAGAGCAGAGTCAGAGGTACACAGACCTTGTCTACACCCAGGACATTTATTCACAGCGGATCCAGCCCTTCGCCTTGCTGGGGATGCATCGAGTTAAGAGGAACTGTCATGGTCACACAATAGTATAGTTAATGTGTATGGGTTCTATAATTTCCTTTATTTTAAATATTGTATGCTATAGCCTAAGAAAGAAAAAGTGGCAAGTGGCCCATGAGTCTTAGGTTGGAAAAAGCTGCAAGAGATCCTTACAGTTGCACAGATTATGTTTAGACCTAAGTGATACTAAAAATAACACACGTCAGTACTTGTAGGATACAGTTAGAATGGTACTTAGACTTAATGGCAGTGCCTTATATTTCATCATATTTGTACTAGAAAAAAATAGGAGCAGCCTAGATATCCATCAGTAGGATAATGGAACAAAAAAATCATTGCATTATGCACTGGAAGAAAACAATGTGAGGGAGGAGAGTGCTTCGGTGAAGAAAGAACGTGCAAAGTGCTGTTTGTTTGATATCTGTATGTGTGCATATATGTGTGTGATTACATAAAATATGCATGGAAAGTGTTAATAAACCACAAAATGAGAGTAAAGAAATGGCTTTAGGCTGGGGAGATAGCTTGGTGACATAAGCACCTGCCTGGTAAGTGCAAGGACCCAAGTTCAGTCTCTGGTACTGCATGTCACACCAGCGCCACACTGAGCCAGCCCCTGAGACCAGGCGTGGTGGTGCGCGCCTGTAATCGCAGCACTGTGGGGAGGTGAGACAGGAGGGTCACTATGAGTCCAGGCTGCATAGCAAGACCCTATACCAAAAAATAAAATAATTTTTTTTTAAAAAAAGGGCTTTAGTCTACCTGTGGCATTATATTTCTTTATATAAAAAGAAAAATACATTCAATGTATGAGCTAGATGATGAAATTATTCATCTCTTATAGGTCTCTTCCACTCGACCCGGCCTTTCTGGAGATGAAGATGATAAGGTGTGTGCTTGTGGGCATGCCTGGGTTATCAGCAGATTCTACAATAGAGTAGAAGATTCTAGGAACATAATCTGTCCTTATACTTCTTGATTATGTCTTTAAGAAGTTTATAATCCCAAGAATCAGATAACTCCTAAGAAGTGAAAGCAAGGTGAAATGGTCACGTGTTATATGTGTGTTCTCCCCTTAGTACACTGATTCTTTGTGTCATTTGGAACTTTTAAATCTCAGGTAACCACACCACATAATCTGCCTGGGGCAGTCCCAGCTTGTGCCGCTACCCAGGCAAAATTAAGAATGGAACCTTCTTACTCTGAGAAAAATGTTTCTGCTTAGTCTTTACACTACCCAGTAGTGTAATGAAAGTAGGTGCCTCTGGGGAGGGAGGAAGGTAAAGCAGACCACACAGGGTCCGAGAAGTGCATTACACTATGTTTGTAATGATTTTAGTCAGACTTGAGGAAATGCAGTAAGATACTGGCATTGATTCACTCCCGGTGTGCCCTGGGTAGGACAGTGGATATTATATTAAAAGCACTCTTATATGTGCTTGAAATATTTCAGAAGTAACGAAGAACATACACTGCCATTAAAAAGTAGAAAATAGCTCTGGGCTGTTTTCCTCATTTTCAAGTGACTTCATGACAGTTAACCCATATTCTTAACTTGTAGGGTTGGCCAGAGAACCAGTTAGACTTGTCAGACTACAGCTCCAGTTACCAGGATGTAGCATGCTATGGAACTTTGCCCAGAGATTCACCTCGAAGAAGCAAAGAAGGTAGTGCTGAGATTGTTTCACAGTGATAATTTGTTGTACTTAAGAACAGCATGGAGGGGGAACTACCCTGCTTGGGGCCCCCCTCCTGTTCCTCTCTCAGACAGGAGCTTTCTTTCTCTCAATAAATATATTCTGCTCATTAAAAAAAAAAGAACAGCATGGAAAGAGTCTCCCGTGGTTATCACATATGGTGATAACGAAGCTGAAATTCCAGTTAGATGATCCATAACTGTCATCATGAACAAAATACGTCATGTTCACTTACTGGATTCTTCTCTTTTTGCTTAGTAGTCAACATATCACAAATGATAATAGTATACGTTTTGTATAGTACTTTTGATTTTCCAAATCACTTTTTGTACATCAGATTCTGATTTTGAGGTCAATTTTACGATGCACAAGAATTGTAGTACTTTATTCTGTACCAAAAGACTCTGTGGCATGTTTTTCTACTCAAAGGAATTCTTAACAGCATGTAAATGATTTCTTAAATCAGATGAAAAATTATACCAGAAATGAGCTTGATCAGTGATAGTACCATTACCTAAATCACTACCTCCCAGTACCTTGAGGGGAACAGCAGTCTCCAGAAATATAAATCAGCTTTGTTACCTTATATTTTATATTTTACCAACTAGTATGTGTGTACTAGGAACTGGGAAGAAAATAGGGGGAAGGAGGTAAAACAGATAACAAATGAGGATAATTGAGAAAGAATTGTCTTCCCTGAGTCCTGTAAAGCCAGAGAGCATGAGGAGAAGAGACATCAGCAAGAAAATTTATACCAAACTGATCCATTGAGTGTACTTTTTGAACCTCAGTTTACTGTCTTAAAATATAGCTATGAAAATAAGACAGAAATTAGAACACTGAATGATAGAAGTGCACCTGATGATAAGGCTCTGAGAATTCAGAGCTAGATAAGCATGAGCCGAAGGTGGCCTGGTAAGCGGTGCTCACACTTAATTTTGAAAAGGTGGTAGAAATGGTCCTTTCCGACTGCTTTCATACCTGTAGTAACTTTATGGCATTATGGATCTATCTCTGTGATTAATCAGATTGGTTTTACTGTTTAACCACATATTAGCATATGGATTTCATTGTTGTGCCATGTAGTCCTGCCACCTAGGGCACTGCCCTGCTTCCTATGTGCCCCTCACGGGCTGGCCTATATACTCAAGCCTTGTTGTCTTCCTCAGGTTGTTCATCGGAGACTGCTCATGCCTTAACAGTCAGCCCTTTTAAAGCATTTTCTCCTCAGCCACCAAAGTTTTTCAAACCACTCATGCCTGTAAAAGAAGAGCATAAGAGAAAGCTAGCTCTGGAAGCAAGGCCGCTGCTCAGCCAAGAGGTAAATGCTTGATTGTCTGCACTCTGCAAAGCAAGGGACTGCACTGTCTGCAGAGAGCAGGAGTTGGCGTTCTTGAGTCAGATGCTACATGTAGACACGCATGGGTTATCACTCCACAGATCCTGCCCATGGATACCTCTTTCTCAAGCACACGGGGCTGGGGCCAGGGGTTTTTTGTTTTTTACTGTTGTTATTGTTGTAGTTTTGCTACCCTGTGTGGAGAGCTTTTCAGACTCTTTTTTTTTTTTTTTTTTCTTTTAAATGAGAAAGAGATGTCCCTTAGGTGTTTTGAAAATATTAAAGGCCAGGCTGATGAGATAGCTCAGTGGTCTAAAGCACCTGCTTAAGAAAGTTTAGGCAGGTGCAGGGGACTGCAGTTCGATTCCCGGCACCACATGCCATGCCAGCCCCACCCTTGGGGTGAGCAGAGCCAGCCAAAAAAAAAAGAAAGAAAAAGAAAATAATAAAGGCTTTATTCATTTTTTGGGTCAAACTAATTATGCTTTTGCCACGGAGTCTGTGTAGTCCTGTCAGACTTCAGTAGTTTAATTCTGGCCTGCAGAGTTGGCTGCTGAGCTACTCACACGTAGTAAAGTGTTGGCATTGCTTTCTAACATGCATGTACTTACTGTGTATCTCGGCTGTCATCGTCTGCGTGTGTGATGCATCTGTGTGTCTTAACCTTTGCAGAGCATGCCTCCACCTCAGGCACATAACCCTGGCTGCACTGTCCCCTCAGGAAGCAATGGCAGCAGCATGCCAGTAGAGCACAGTAGCAAACGTGAGAAGAAGATTGTAAGTTGTGGAATCATTTCTGTCATATTGCCTGGTGGTGGGTTTAAAGCCCTGTCACAGAGTGTCTCCTCAATGCTTTAGAAGAAGAAGAAGTAGAAGGAAAAGACATATTCATTCTTTAAAGGAAAAAAATGGTGACAAAATTGTGCATGAACATGACCATGACCTGTGGTTTCTCTAAGTCTCCAATCTGTTCATTCTTGCTTTGGTGTAAGTTTGTTTAGGGAAAGAACAGACAGGACGTCTTTGATGATTCTGATGTTTGCTTATAAAAAAAAAAAAAATAGTGTAACAGAGATCACTTGAACTAATACTGAAATCTTTCTAATGTACCTGTGCATATTGTCCAGATTCTGAAGTTAATCTACCTAGAGGAATTGCACTTACTTGGAGTAAGTAAATATGCATTTAGCGGTGGGTATGTTTGAAAGCTTTTTTATGCTGCCTGATGCTATTGCCAGGATAATTCTATAGATTATAGCTGTGCTGCAATTCCCCAGCCCCCATAATCCTCCTCCTCCTCCTCCTCTTCCTTTTCCTCTTCCTCTTCCTCCTTTTACTCCTCCTCTCTAGCTCAGGAAGACTTTGTTAATCTGCTGGCAAAGTATATTTCAAGCCTCTGGTCTCAGCCTTGCTTGCAGAATGGCTTATCTGTATTTGACCACAGGTAGATTAAAATTCTTCCACAAAGCCTCATTCCTGGGTGCTTGGTTTGTAAGTTACACCTATGAGATAAATTATTTGTGCCAGGCACTTCAGATTATACATTTACCTCAAATAACACTGTGTGGAAACCTGTATGTTCTCATGCCTGGAGAAGTTCTCTAATTTTGTGTTCCAGCTGTCATTCTCCTGTGCCTTCCTGGGTTTGGAAAGTACAAAGCCAGCCTGGGGCCAGCAGAAGCTGCTTGATGTTTATGGCTGCCTATAACTTGCTACATGGCCAGACTGTGAGGAGTCCCATTTTGTAGATATACCACCTCAGATCCACTCCAAAGGCTTGTTAGCATAAGATCCTTTAATGGATCCAAAATACGCTAATGCATACTGTGTGCCCACTGACTGCAGCTTAAAGCAGATGTGCAGTTGGCTACTCACCTGCACGCCTGAGTGCTAATGGATCAGAAAAAGCACGCCTCCTCCTTCCTAACGTGAGAAGGAAAGACATTCTTTCCCCTTCATTTCTGTATCCCCCTTCCTGCCTCTGAGTCTAAGTTCACCCTGTCCCTCTGTCCCCTTGCCACTCTCCTAGTTCCCAGAGGAGAGCACACACCCACAGCTGCCCCTTCACCTCCACAACCTTCACAGCTGTTCATTCCCTCCTCTTGTCCAGCTAATGAAGGCTGCAGTGCAGGCTAACAGGGCAGAATGGCTGCTGTGCTGTTATTCCTCAAGTTTCCTGGCTCTACACCTGATTAGATCTGTTTATTGACAAGGCTCTTATTGGGGACAGGGACAGAATTTAAACCTGCTATAACAATCCATTTTGGAAGCCTCACAGTTCATACTGATGTTCCCATTATTATTTTCTTTACTCTTTTAAATATCATAAAATAAAACCTCCCCAAGATGAGTAATTAATTATTATGGATCACAGGTATATTAAATTCTATCTCAGCCAGTGGAGTATAGGATGGAACCACATTCTCTTGACCCAAGAAATCCCAAGTGGTAATTAGGCTCTATGACTGAATGCACCATGAAGTATGCCGAGCAGTGTTGGATGGATCACTTGTGTTTTTGCTGTCTTTTGGAAGAGCTGCCTTTACTGCCTTAGAGAGCTGGCTTGCTGAACACTCTTCAGCTCTAAGGATATTGCATGCTTTAGTTTATTCCAGATAGTAGTTTCCTGGGACATTTTGGTAGAGTTTAAGTACATGGCTTCCATTTCTCTTTGGCAGGTTTCAATTTATTTCCTTTCATAGATGGATGTAAACTGTTTACTTCTTTTGATTCTAATTCACTTCCTTTTCTACTCTTAAAAATTCGCAGAATGAATCAGTGGTTCAGACTGATGAAGAGCATTTGCAGTCATTCTTGAGAAGTAATATCAAAACACTGCCTGTTATTTTTTTGCCCACATAATTGCCATTGTAACTTCGCATAAATTATGATACATGTAATTACACTTGACTTTTAAAGCTATAGTTTGTCTTCTGGTCAATTTGGGAAAAGAGATACAGATGTGCTTCTTGTCTCATATAAATAAGATAAAGATAGCAATATGCCTTTGCAGCCTATCTTAAAAGCCATGAAGCAAAAATAGTAGAAAGAAAGCCATTTCCTCCAATAGCCTCTGAAGTTTGCTAAGATGACATATAGTTTATTGCTTCTGTTTTACAGAGAGAACAAGGCCTAGGATTATTGAGTAACCTGGTCTACAATTAAGTAACCAGGGTCTATAAGTAAGAATAAGACAAAATGCCCTAATCTTTGGCAGGTGGGGCTGACTCCAGCGACCCCAGGTGCCTCTAGTGCTGGTGCACTTCAGCACCCTGCTCCCTGCCTTTAGTACCATGGACAGCAGTGCCGGGAGCTCTCGGCTACTAACTACAGTCCTGCAAGCAGAAACCATCTCTGGCCTGCGCAAGCCTGGTTCTAGTGGGAGTGGAAGCTGCATTAATCATGTGAAACTCCGTGCAAGAGTCACTGCTTTTATGTGGGTTTTGGTCCCTTTTTAAAATCAAGGTGTTTTGTCTATAGGTCAATATCAGCTGCATAAGTTAAATCGCAAAAATCAAATCTTGAAGACTAGCTATAGAGACGCTTGAGAACTTCATGCTCCGCTCTTAGGTAGGGATTTGATTCTTTTTGTCCTTAAGACATTGTAGAAAGGTGTTTAGTGTAGTGTCCCATAAGATACAGTGATAAATGATGCTTCTGGTATATAATTCTATCTAACCAACTCCTTCAAAATGGATTTTGAGACTATGAGGTCCATTTTTTTCTCCTTGCAGATAATAATTCAGTAAATTTTGTGTCTGTTTAAGAGTTGAAAATATGTAATCCCTATTCCGTTCCCCTTTTTCCAGAAGAATTGGCCCTACTACCCCTTTAGTCTTTCCCTTTGGGTCACTGGGACATTTCCCCTTGCGTAGTGCTCCCCACTTGGATTTAGTCTTTAAGAGTTTTGTGCACTCTTCAGTTCTACTAAGGTCATCCTAATCCTTTAGAACTATTTTTTTATATTTATGAAGTTATAAATTTATACTTCTTTCTACTCATTAAACTCATGATTACATATTCCATTCATCCAAACTGTGCTTTAGGATGAAAGGCCTGTCGTCAGGCTTCAGAAGAAATGACTTTCACCTGTCAGAGGGCCCCAGCTAATTCTCATCTACAGATGTTTCTCCGCAACAAAAACTTCCTTAGTAATTCATTGCATCAGGAACAGCTTGGAGAGCTGCTCCTCTGACAGCTTAAATCAAAGGAAATGCAAACATTTGAAATTTAATTTAGGATAAGATGTTGAGTAGAGAACCTAGAAAATGTGGGCAAAGCCTGCCCATTTAGACAGTTCTGCCCAGTGTTTTGCCTTACCAACTTTCTTTCAGCATATACAAAATAGGCCCTCCTGCCCACATAAAAGATGGTGTGACATTAGTTCAGATATTTTGTGTTTTTAATTTTAGGAACTTTATCATCACTACGTAACATTTGCTTTTTAATAACCAAGAAATTAAGACTAGTGCTTCCTCTAATACATACTTTAAAAATTCTGTGATAGTGGGGATTGAGCTCAAGGCCTTGTATATACTAAATACATGCTCTGCCACTGAACTGCAACCCCAGCCCTCAGACATATTTTTTAAAACTATTATCAAAACTCAATAATGACTGAAAAAAAGAACTGAATAAGGACTGGAGATACAGCTCAGTGGTGGCGTTATTGTCTAGCATGGAGTTTGATCCCCAACACTACAAAAAAATAGGGGTTTTTTTTGGTGGGGGCAACTACATCAGAGATTAAACCCAGGGCCTTCACACTGAACTCTACTCCCAGCCTTCCTTTTTTCACTCCTATCTCAGCTTTATTAGAGCACCAGGGTCACAGGTGTGCACGGGCTTATAAATTATTTTTTAAAGTGAGAAGCATTGAAGACTATTAAACTATTTTTGAGATGCTTATTATCTTATGAGAAAGAAAATACTATAAATGGACATGGTGATGCACACCTGTAACCTCAGCTGAGGCAGGAAGACTATAAGGGGATCGAGGCCAGCCTGGGCTACATAGTGAATTCAAAGCCAGCTTGCACTACAAAATAAGACCCTGTCTCAAAAAGAAAATAAATTATTACTGTAAAAGTCAATAGATGAAATTTATATTAATTGTCAATAGCCATGTGCCATGTTGTGAGGACTCTTCTTCATTTTCATATACCCGGTGTCCCCATTGCATCCCCACATCCCCATCCCCCAACCCACCCTCAGATTTTTCTTTTCCCCCACAGTTCAATCCACAGGGATTGAACTCGACCTTGTACTTGCCAGGCATACACTTATTCTACTGAGCTATCTCCCCGGCCCCACCTCAAGTTTTGGATCCAGGTTTTTAGCCACCTAGTTGTCATCATTTACAGACATTTTAAATAACTTGTTAAACCAGCTAGCCAGAAGGAAAAAAGCTATTTTTAATGTTTCTAGGTTCAGCTTTGAATGAAATTTTTATCTACCCAATAGAGTAGAGAACGCTTCTAAAAGCATCAGCTCCTGAAGGAGGGTCCGTGAGTCTTTTCTCTCACTATTTCTAAATCCTCAAGATAATCACAGGCACATGGTGGGCAGTGACACTATTTCTATGAATGAAAGTCACTTTTAACCACTTATGGTCCAATTAGTTAAATACAGGATAATCACAACTTGCACTTTTTCATTAATTTTTATAAGCTAACAGGAAATATAAAAATGACAATTTTTTAAAAATGACAATTTCATCAAATTTATCCAGTACAAGAATTGACTGGTTGAAATGTCACCCAGCCAAGCAGCACTCAGGGTGGTCAGTGTGGCAGTGAAGGTGCTGTCCAAGTAACACTCAGGCAGACTACTAAGCAGCTAAAAGCTGTGTTTATGCCTCACCAGCTACTTAAGAGATCCATTAGGTGACTGGGTAGTATATCACATCTGTATTTCAACATAAAATACCCAAATGTTTTATGTTTTCTACTAAATATTTGTAAAAATCTTTTGTTTGGAGAGATATTAGAGAGTTCATCATTCTCACTTTTGTATAATTTACATTTTTTGTAAACAAAACTCTAAATTATTTAATGTAGATTTTCATTTATTATTCTCATTGTCAGTCTTGCTTATTTCCTAGCCAAATCCTCTTCTTTAAAAGCCTGGATAGGAAACAGTAGTAGGGTCCAGGGAGATAGCTCAGCAGCATAAGCATCTGCCTGGCAAGCGCAAGGTCCCAAGTTTGATCCCCAGTACCATTAAAACACAACAGTAGTAGACTGCTAGTGTTTTGCAACATTCCAATACATAGTACAAGTGTCACAGCTGTATTATTTTCCCTTTGGCTCTTGGAGGTCTCTTTTTCTCCCCTCTTCCCTGATAAAACAGCTTAGAATTTTGCCATAAGTGATCTCCACCGCTTACACTTAGCTTCCTAAGGGAAGATCACAAGACTACAGGAAGGCGCAGTCCTTCCACCTCCGCCTCTGCTCATTTAGGGAAAACCAGGAAACAGACCAAGCGTGGGAAGCTAATAAAGAGCCCACTGCACTTTGGTTCCGTCCCTTTTCATAAGCCAGAAAAGAAAATTTCTAATTAGCATTGAGAGAACGGAGAGGGACAAAGAATGCCTTCACGTTATGTGATAATGGATTTATATTCACAGGTCTCTGAGAATAACATCCTTGTGTCTACAGTTGTTGACAAGATATGGCTAAATCTGTAAAGAAAAAGAAACATATAGGAATGTGGATGCCCATCATAGTGAAGTATTTTATCTCAGTAATACAGTTGAGCTAGGAAGTTAATGACTGACTTCTGTTTATTTCTGTAGGACTCAGAGGAGGAAGAAAATGAGCTGGAAGCTCTTAACCGGAAGCTGCTAAGTTCTCAGCCTTATGTACCTGTGGAGTTTGCTGACTTCAGTGTTTACAACGCCAGCTTGGAGAACAGGGAATGGTTTTCTTCTAAAGTAGATCTGACAAACTCACGTGTCGCAGAGAAACAAGTGTCTCGCAGCCCCACCACCAGCAGTATTACCAGTGGCTACTTTTCCCACAGTGCCTCCAATGCCACCCTGTCGGACATGGTGGTCCCTACCAGCGACAGCTCCGATCATCTGGCCACTCAGGCAAAAGATGCAGACTGTAGTGAGCGTTCGTGTCCATCCCCTGTGCATGATTTCAGACCATCCTCAAACAGAGAGTGGACAGAGGTCGACAGAGGTTTGGGAAAAGATAAGATGATCGCGGTGCCACTCAAAGAAAACAGTGCCTTTGCCAAAGGGAGCCCGGCGTCCCACAGTGTCCCCGAGAAGAGCTCCAGAGTGCTTTGTAGGACAGCTTCCTGTTCAGAGCTAGATGCCTGCCCCAGCAAGAAGGGCCAGGCGGTCCGCGAATTCCGCTCCAAGGAGGTGACCATGGAACACACCACCAACATCCTGGAGGATCATTCCTTCACGGAGTTCATGGGCGTTTCTGATGGCAGAGATTTCGATGGCTTGACAGATTCTTCTGTGGGAGAGCCTTCGAGAAGGAGAAACCTGCCAAATAGAACAGACAGTGCGAGTGCTCCCAGTGGGCCGCAGGACACTGATGAGCTACATTCCAAGGTAGAGAATGACCAGGTAATAAATTCCAGAGGCAGCCTTTGAGTTCTGTGCCATCAGTGAGCGTAATCAGACACCACCCCAGAGGCCCTCCGCTGTGAGTTGGAGGAAGTATCCATCCATCCTGCTGTTCCTTAGACAGAGGATGGGTCCACAGGGGAGCAAGCGTGCCACTGTGGTGCCCGCACACCATGGGTGGGCAGCTCTCCTTTGGCAGCCAGAATGGAACCATGAAACCTGTAGGACCACTGGAATTTTTTTCTCACAACGCTGGGGATTGAACCCAAGCCTGCACACATGCTGGGCAGGTACTCTGCCACTGAGCTATGTAGCCAAACTCAAAGACCAGCAGGTTTTTCAACTGGCACATGTGTTGGGATTGAATTAAGCTTTTTTTTTTTTTTTTTTTTTTTTTTTTTTTTTTCTTTTCTGTTTGAGACAGGGTTTCACT
>NW_004524599.1:1043365-1052736 GCF_000260255.1 Octodon degus
GACACACACAAGCGAACAGATGCTTCGTAAGGCAGCATAGGCAAATTTCCCGAACAGTTGAGGTTTGGACTCAAATGCTACCCAGCTTAGTTCATATTATTTTCTTTCTGTTGGACAGAAAAGGTTTTTGCTACAGACAAACAATTGCACAATTAAGAGATGATCAGCTTTGAAGTGTTTCCTTGCCAAGCACCACCACCGCTTCCCACTTATTTTGGTCCTGTACCTCCGTAGGTCACAGGAGAGCCAGGGTTTAGAAAAGCAAAGAGCTGGCCATGCCAGACAGAAGCCTGCTAAAGGGCAGACAGCTGCGGTGCAGTTCAGTCCCTCTGTTATGCCAGGGCATTATGGGATGGAGAGATTTCTTTCTGCATTTTCCCATTTTCCATACCAGCCCTTAAAGAAGATTTCTTGGGGCCGGGGAGATGGCTCAGTGGAATAAGTGCTTCCCTGGCAAGCGCAATGGCCTGAGTTCAATCCCTGGTTCCGCAAAAAAAAAAAAAAAAAAGATTTCTTTCTC
Source organism: Octodon degus (assembly GCF_000260255.1). Lineage (NCBI taxonomy): Eukaryota > Metazoa > Chordata > Mammalia > Rodentia > Octodontidae > Octodon > Octodon degus. Next base: position 1,043,886 of record NW_004524599.1, read on the forward strand.
CAGTAGAAGAGTAGAGAGATGTGTTTGATGGCACATCCTGTCACTGCAACACTGAGGGAGGCTGAGGCAAGAGGATCACAAGTTGGAGCCCAGCCTGGACAACTTAGTGGATCCTGCCTGAAAAACTAAAATCGCAGAGATAGTGGGCTGGGGATGCATGTCAGTGGTAGGTCTCCCCTGGGCTTGACCCACAGTGTGGCAAAGAAGCCGGAGTGTTCTGGGAGAGAAGCACGTGGTAGAGCGTGGTCCAGCCTGTGCGAGAGCCCCACGGAAAGGAGGGAATTGAGGGAAGGATGGAGAACAAGAAGGAAAGGAAAAAGAAACAAGTCACTCATCACTTTGCCGTTGTCCTTGTAGGCTAGACATGAATTTGCTTAAAAGTCTTCCATTTCCTTTACACTGATTTTGAAGCTCTCATAGGCCACTTGTACTGGATTTTCAGCTGAAAAGCAAAGTCTGGCCAGGTGTGGTAGCACATACCTGTAGTTAACCCTCAGGAGGCTGATGCAGGAGGCTTGCTGAGAGTTCAAGGCCAGCCTGAGCTATATAGCTCGGGCATCTCAAAACAAACAAAAAGCAAAGCTAAGTCTTCTTTAATTCTTCACTCTAAAAATTCGCTTTTCTAGGGCGCCAGTGAGATAGCTCAGCAGACTAAAGTGCCTGCTTAGGCAAGCTTACACAAGCGCAGGGACCACAGTTCAATCCCCAGCACCATATGCCATGCCAGCCCCATAGTCTGGGTGTGGTGGTGCACACCTGTAGGCCCAGTGCTGGGGAGGCTGAAAACAGGAGGACCACTATGAATCCGAACTGCATAGTGAGACCTTGTAACACCCAAATAAAAAAATTTTAAAAAACCAAAACTTTTCTTGGAACCTAAGTTATGCAATCTGCCTCGTAAAACTCAAAAGCTCTTTAAAAATTGCTCCCTTTCCCAAGATTTAGCTTTGCTTTGGGCAGAGAGCAGGGGACACCAGCTTTTTGCAAACTATCATGGGTAAAAAAATAGGTTGGTGTTGTGACCACAGAAGAGGGCAGAAGGCAACAACCTCTTGTTTCTTTGTCTGCATTGTGTAGAAACCAATGGGAAACATTTTGCTCTTGAAAGGTCCCCAGAGCAATGTGTCCCTGGAAGAGAGCTTGGTTCAAAAGTGAAAGCTACAGAAAGGTTTGTTACGTCAGATAGGGGAATTACTGAGACTTTTGTTTTTTCTTTAAAATGTATTTTGCTAGCCAGGCATGATGGCGCATGTCTGTAATCCCAGCACCTGGGAGGCTGCAGCAGGATGACTGCAAGTTATAGAGACCAGCCTGGGCTACAAAGTGAGCTCAAGGCCAGCCTAAACTGCATAGGAGACCCTGTCTCAAAAAGACCCCAAAAAATGTATTTTGCTTTAATGTTTTTGTTACACTGGTTTTTGCTGTCACTCTTTTGTGGTGCTGGGAATCCAACCCAGCACCTCATATGCTAGGCAAGTCCTCAGCTGCTGAGCTGTGCCCCCAGACTCTACATTGTTTTCAGAAGTTGTTGTGTCTGAGGCTGGGGAGATAGCTCAGTGGAATAAGTGCTTGCCTGGCCAGTGCAAGGGCCTGAGTTCAATCCCTGCTTCATTGTTTCAGTGTTAAAGTCTACTTTAGAACTTTGGTCTGACTAAAATTAGACTGATTATAAATCTAAAATGCTTTAGGACAGAACATGGATCCAGAAAAAACTTTTTAAGTTTGTGTCACACTGTCACACTTTACCCAGGAGCCTTGCTTGCCTTGGGGCCAGACTGGGCTTCTCCCTTAAGTAATGTGCATTCCAGAACTGGATCCATAACAAATGCAGGCCTAAAAGTCCAGTCAGGCTGGCTTCGGGGGAGATTAGGGGAGCCAGGAGCACAGACTCACCAGCCTCTGCTTTCCAGGGAGGCGCGGACTCCAGGTGAAAGGTAGCAGGCCACTGCTCCAAGGGTCGAGGCGCGGCAGCCTGGCTCACCTGGCCGCCGCCGTCGTGGGAGACACCCGCCCCACCAGCACCTTGCCACAGCTGCACCTGGGCAGACCTCAGACGGCGCGGAGAGCCAGGCGCTCTCCCCTCCCTGGCGGGAAGCAGCACTTTGTCACTCGGGTGAATCCCAGCCTGTGCTTTTGCCAGGAAGCAAGAGAACTAAAGTCTTGGATGAACTAAGTGACAGTATTTTTGTTTGCACTTACTACACACCCACACCGGGTAGAACCTCTACAGAGTTCAAACAGACTTTATTCTTGTACAATTTTAATCAGTTCTTACTGTAGAATCCAGAGTCAATGCTCTAATTTTTTTTATAAATAATATATATTATGTATATGAAATGTGTATCTATGGCATGTCTGTTCGAAGACAGACACAGCTGCACACTAAAATGCAGCTAAAGGTGGTTTATAGAAAATCATAAGGTACTGGACTTTGTTACAAAGCAACTCGGGTGATAACTTCCATATGAGCAGATGAACAAGATTTTTTGCCCAAGAAAGAGGTCACAAGTCCCTCTTTGTAGAAAAGGTTGTAGAATGCTGTTCTTTATAACCAAAGGACTTCCATGAAACTCGGCGTGTTTGCTGTCTGCTCTGTTTTGTATGAGCATAGATGTTTAACTGCAAGTTTGGTGCCTGTGCCCCTTGGCTACCGGGCCACACACTGCCGTTCTCTGTCCTGCTTCCTAAGCATAGTAAGAAATCGCCCAGCGACATTCTCTAGTCTTCTACCTGGCCCAGCACCTCCCCACTTGACATTGTAACCGGTGACGATGACTGGGGCTGTGACACCAGGCCAGCATTTCCGGTACCTTGGTGCAGCCTGGACAGGGCTGGGATACAGTATTACTCTACAGGGTTGAGCCGGGCTTGTTGCTTTGTTTGGGTTTGGCAGCTTTCATTGTGGTGTGGTTTTGCTGCTGCTGTTTTGCTTGATTGTGAAGAGCACTGAAGAGACGGCCTGAACCAGGAAGTTCACCAATGCCCATTTCCCTGTAATTGCAGGAAGCGGTTGAACACACACGACCCCGCTCTTATGTCATTTGTAAAATGCTCGCACAAGCAGAGATGTAGACTTGTGTGTGGAAAGCTTTACAAAAGCACCCTCCACACCTGTAGACACCTGTGCAGTTGGTACAGAGGTGAGCTGTAAACCTGCTGAGAGGAGGAGCGAGAGCGTGCACAGCCTGCTGCACCCCGAGTGTCAGTCAGTGAGTGAGGCATCAGAGACTTTGTTGAAAAGCTGCTGTTCATGACGTTTGTGTATAGTGAGCTGTCTGTAGTATTTGACTTTGTTTTAAAAAAAACTGTAATTTATATCCCCTTTCACCATCATTGTATTTAATTGGTACAGATCTGTGTGTGTGTTAGAATACAAACTGTCTAATTCAGATTTTAAAACATCAGCTGTCTTCAGTAACTGTGCCTTTGTCTTAGAGCCAGGTCTCTGTATTAGCATATGCACATGGCCCTACAGTGCTAAACACTAACAGCTAACACTTATTGAGGGTTTCCCAGGGACTGTTTGAAACATTTGGTGTCTATTATAATTTCATCTGACAGCAATAAGTGGCAACAGTACTACTGCTATTAAGAGCTTCACACACGGGAAGCTAAGACAGGTTAATGAGGGGCTTGTGACAGGAACAGGACCCTAGCTGTCCTCTCTGTGTCTGAGCTGGTGACATGTCTCAGAGGAGCAGACCGCCTACAGAGCGGGCTGGGCACTTTCCAAAGTCTGGTGTGGGAAGTCTCAGGAGTTCCAGGTGAGCAGCATGTTGTGGGGGTGGAGCAGGTGGGACACGGTGCAGCGCCATGTTCCCAGTGCTCCACCAATCTTTACAGCGCCCCGTAGGCCCTTGCTGCCTGTGCAGCAGTGGCTGAGGATGGCTTACTGTGAAAGTGTTAGCTAAAAACAGTATTGTTACAGAATCTTGTGAGGAAAAAAACTAAGGTGTTCACAAGAGTCTTTCTGAAGTTATCAAGAATGAAATCTAGCCAGCTCTGGACAGAAGCATAATTGACACAGGCTTCCAGGAGAGGGAGGGCAGGACCAACACTTAAGCTGAATTCTATAGAACATGGCCAGGGAGGAAAAGCAGCTATTTTAATGTTCAGGTAATCAGTGAGAACTGAAAATACAGTTCTAGACAGAAAAAGAAAAAACTCTCTTCCTAGTGAGAGAGCAGTGGCATCAGGACACGGACGCTACTCTTCTCAGTGGTGACCGATAGAAGTGGTCATAGGGCACATTTTATTAAGTAGCCCGATCCAGACATGTGTGCAGCAGGGAATTTCTGGAGCATAACATCACCAGTGTCATCACATTTGTTTACAGTCACTTGGACACATTATAAAAATACAACCTTGCGTTTCTGTGGCACTGACCTATGGGAAGAATAACTATAAAAATACCTTCAGAGCTGGGCAAGGGCAACATACTGTCTTCTAAATTATACTGCTTCAGCCAACAATTCTCAAATTACAATATTCAAGCTTTAGAACAACATTGGAAAAAAGGCAACTCATTATGTGATTAAGGTTTTTTCAAACGTAAAGTGTTCTGGTCCTGTAGTGAAAAACTCTTAAAAGCCAGGGGAGTGGTGGTTCTTGCCTGTAATGCCTGCAGTTCGAGGCCAGCCTGGGTCACATAAAGGGATTTAAAGCCAGCTTATATTTTATAATGAGATCCTGACTCAAAAATAGAAAGCCTTGGGCGGGGGAGATGGCTCAGTGGAATAAGTGCTTCCCTGGCAAGCACGAGGGCCTGAGTTCAGTCCCCAGTTCCAACAAAAAAAAAAAAAATAGAAAGCCTTTTTATGGTATACAAGGAAGGAATACAGGTTCTTGCTCTCTTCTACAAAGTGTGTGCTACCAGCACCCGAGCATAGATTCAGCCTTCGGCTTTCTTCAATAACAGCAGCACATGTGTTTTCTATAATATGGATCCCAACTCTAATATTGAAAAACAAGAATGCAAAGTTAATTCTCTACAGCCAGTAGTTCATCTTGGGTTTTCTCCTCTCCTGGAAGAAGGAAATCTAAAGGACAGTGGCTTCCAGCCAGGTGTACTGGAGCTTGCGCAGTCTCCTGCAGATGAGGAGCCTGGAACCAAGAAGGCACCAACAACACTGCCACCAGGACAGAGGCAAGAACCGCCCATTCAGAGTGGGAAGGATCCCTAACAGGAGTGAAAGCAAAACCCCCAGGTCTAAATTTGACCTGTTTGTCATTTGCCTCTAATCCCCTGGGGGGAGGAGAAAGGAATTACAGATTTGAACCCCACTTAAAGGTCGTTTCCTAGATACAGTGTACAGGAAGAGCCCCACAGTCTCTGTCTTCCCCCACCTCTGTATTCTTAGCAAATGAACAGACTGCACCCAGCCTGGGAGCCTCCTGGCTGCCTGCGTCCCTGACCACACTTCTTACACGTAGGCGCAGGAAGAGCCTGGGGGTGTCTTGGGCACTGTTAGCTGAACCTGCCTCGCCAAGGCCACCATCTTGGAGCTCATCACAGAGTTTCTCAGTGCCCTGGGAAAGCGCACTTTGTGACCTTCAGGGACCCTGTACATGCAGACAGCAGATGCTGATTAATGCAGTAGTGCATGTTGTGTGAACAATCAGGTAAATTTTGAAATTGGGGGTCTCTTAAAAAGATCAACTTGGAGAAAATGGCTCCAGTTTGGTTTCAGCATAATGTGAAGCCACTTGACCCTTTCACAGTATCTAAAATGCTTTGCACTCGTTTATTTTAAAACTGGAAAACGGTTCTTATAATAGCTGTGAGCAGTTATTTTGGGCCTTCATCTCAGTGGGTGTCTGAGTCAAACCATGGTGAGATTCTGAAATTTCTCTGTTACTGTTTGTCTTTTCCATGATCAGCAGCAGATTTAGGGATATCACAACACAGTCGACCACTTTTCCTGAGATTTTTTTTTTACTTAACACATCAGTGAAAAGCTACACCTTTGTGTGATTCATCGCCCCTGTTGAATCAACATAATATGCCTAGTATGTGGCTAACTGCAGATAAACCAAGCCTGCTTACCACGTTAGAACTAAAATACCTAGCTGGGAAAACTGCCAGGAAGGAATAAAATCACTGGGATTGAGGATATAATATCTAATCTCCGTACCACCAGTACTTGGGCTGCTTTATGTGGGGATGACAAGTTACCCATATTTTTATGCTAGTCTTTGTATATGTAATGGTGTAGTTTTGTAAGGCAGTATTAGTTACCTGTTGCTACATAATGGGTTACCCTTACTCTTAGCAGTTTAAAACAGAAGTAACTAACTGTATCATTGCACTTTTCTTATAACTGAGACGCAGGGCTTTGCTACTGAGTTACACCCCCAGCCCTTTTTTATATTTTAAGATGGGGTCTCACTAACTTGACAAGTTGCCCAGATAGGCCTGAACTTGCAACCCTCCTGCCTCAGTCTCCGAGGGTTCTGGGACTGCTGGGGAGCCACTGTCCCCAGCTGGCTTTACACTACTCCCGGGATTCCAATCTTTGGGTGTGGATGAGCAGTTTTAGCTCCATCCTCTAACAAGCTGTAGTCAACGTCAGCCAGAAGTGTGGTTTGCTTGCCACAGAAGGTCCACTTCTGGGGTGTTTGTACACACAGCTGGCAAGCTTGTGCTTTGACCGCCACCTTCCCCCAAAGTGAGTGGCTCCAGAAAAGAAGCCACAATCCCTTTATACCATCGCCTCAGAAGTCTGACTTTATGTCCTTCACATTGCATGCATTGGACTTCAGAAGGAAACCCTAAAGTCAGGCTCCCATGGAGAAGAGACTTGGGCTTGCCTTTGGAGGTGAGGAATCTGAAGTGTGTGGCCGTGTTTTTAAATCACCCTGAGGAGCTGGAGAGATGGCTCAGTGGTCTAAAGCACCTACTTAGAACAAGCTTAGCAAAGCATCAGGGACCGCGGTTCGATCCCCCAGCACCACATGCCAGCCAGCCCCGCCCCCTGGTGGGCTGAGCTGGCCACACACACACACCACTCTCTCTCTCTCTCTCTCTCTCTCTCTCTCTCTCTCTCTCTCTCTCTCTCTCAAATAAATAAATAAATAAATAAATTGTTTAAATCACCCTGAGTTAGAAGTTGTGTGACAGAAGCTGTAGGTCAAAACAAAGCTAACTGGAACCTATAAATGAATATAAAAAATCCAACCTGACCTAATTTTTTAAATTCATAAACGGGGCATGAGGAAAGGGACATCTGATGGAAAATGATATTAACTTCAACAGAATATTCACTTCAAATGAAGATATTCCAAAAATAAGGATCACAGCTGTACTAGTATTCTGGATGGAGACAAAGGGACCAGAAACTTAATTTTGCTCAGACCTCCTTGTTAGGTTCTTCGCAGATCTGCTTCATTTGAGGTGCAGGTCTGGCAGCTCTGCTCAGTACCGGAATCCACACATTTCCCTATTAAGGCAAGAAGTATCAGTGAGTGACATTGGGAACAAAACTGCCAACTGAAGAAAAGTTTATCAATACAGACCTATTTTTCTGAAGATACTGGCAAAGATAGGGTTATTTTATTGGTAAAATGTGATGCATTCTCTTGGTATCAGTGCAAGCACTTTCCTTAGAGAAGCCTTAGTATCTTTGTATAAAATACTATAATTAATCTTCATTTTTCATAGTTTCTTCCCTCACTAAACTGCCTACTCTATGCGGCAAGGCCCCTGCCTGTGCTATGTGGCACCATGTCCCATCGCTTAACGTAGGGTCAAGGACGGCAGGTACTCGGAAGTTACTAAATGGAGAAGCCGCCAGCATCAACTGCCCTGAAGACCTGAAGTTTTTATTCCTAACAGGAAGGTATGAGTGTGAACTACCTTTACAGTGTTGTGGATATTTACATAATATTCTGTTCCCCAAGGCTTCCATTTCTCCTCCATTAAAAGTGATTTTTTTTTTTTTTTTTTTTTTTTTTTTTTGGTGGAACCAGGGATTGAACTCAGGCCCTTGCACTTGCCAGGGAAGCGCTTATTCTACTGAGCCATCTGCCTGGCCCTAAAAGTGATTTTTTAAAACTCTTTCAATTAATAACTTTATTCTGGAAAAGCAAATCATATTCATATAAACACTGACATTATAAAGAACAGGGAAAAGTGAAAGGGAAGAGGAAGCAACCCTCTAAAAATCCTGCTTGAGGCTGGTGGGATGGCTCAGTGGTCTAAAGAACCTACTTAGAACAGGCTTAGCAAAGCACAGGGACCGTGGTTCAATCCCCCAGCACCACATGCCAGCCAGCCCCGCCCCCAGGTGGGCTGAGCTGGCCACACACACACACAAATAAATAAAATTAAAAAATAAATAAAAATCCTGCTCAAGGGCCGGTGAGATAGCTCAGGGCACTAAGCGCCTGCTTGGGCAAGCACAGGGACAGGGTTCGATCCCCGGCACCACATGCCAAGCTGGCCCCACCCCCAGGTATACTGAGCTAGCCCCCCGAGACCCGATGTGGAGCATACCTGTAATCCCAGCACTGGGGAGGCTGGAAATGGATCACCATGAGTCTGAGCTGTATAGTGAGACCCTATACCAAATAACATTAAAAAAATATAAAAGTCCTACTCATACTGTCTCACCCGATGATACCATCATAGTGCTTTGGGCCATACTCAGTCACTCAAAGTATAATAAACCACAAATAAAATCTTCCCTGAAACATACACTGCTGCTCTTTGAGATGGCAGGAAAAAGGAGCCAGAAGTGAGGGTGGGAAGATTTGTTCTTTTGGCAGATCCTCAGTCATTATAGATGTTGTTGCACTGTTAATAAAAAATATACTCTCAAATTAATTAATTAATTAAAAAAAGGGGGGGCTG
>NW_004524599.1:1052979-1054973 GCF_000260255.1 Octodon degus
AAAAAAAAAAAAAAAAAACCAATCCAAGGAGGAAATGGCTGAGGTCTCAGCTCCTCCATCTCCAAATACACTGGACAGGCCCATACCCTGACCTTTTTCTGTTATTTCTTGGTGTTTTCTGGATCAATGCCATTCTCTGCTTATGTGCTTCTGTGGTGCAAGGTTTTTCAAAGGCTCGATTTCCTCAGAGCCAAATCCTGGGATCCACATGTTCCACTGACCCTCTAGGTGCGACTGGATGTCTTTCACCCCCAGGATGCCGGACTTTCAGTGCCACACAAGCTCGCAGGCTGCTGTCACCACGCTCTCGAAGTCATCCGCAATCTGCCGCAGCATCTCCTCCACATCTACATCCAACTGCCCATTAGGATACACTTCTCTTACTGAGTCCTGTAACTTCTTGGTCAATACCTGATTGGTTTTTGTTTGTTTGTTTGTATTTTTGCGGAACCGGGGATTGAACTCAGGTCCTTGTGCTTGCCAGGGAAGCGCTTATTCCACTGAGCCATCTCCCTGGCCCCAATACCTGATTGTTTTCAGGGCTAAGGCAACCTCCTGTCCTAGGAGTCCCCGGTATCTTTACCACTGTGATGCTATTGCCCATGGAGTCCCATAGAGGGGTTCTGGCTGCTTCTGGTTTTATGGATGAAACACTGGAGCGGTTGCTACGTGCTAAGGAACCAAACTGGTTCATACTCTGCCGAGCTTTGGACGTCAGCTCATAGAGCTATCAAGATCCTCCTGCTCTTTGGAGCTGTGAGGACCAAGGCCAATTAAGGCCCAGCAGCATTTACCTCCCCATGATATGCAGAGACTGTCCCAGTGAAGCTTTTGTCCCAGCAGCCGGTCTGTGTGGCTCTCCCCGAGTATTATCCAGCGCTGAACCCTACTAAAAGTGATTTTCAATGTGTACATGCTATGTATATAAAGATTATAACACCCCCACACAATGAAACCTCCTACTGGATTTAGACTTCCTCAGTTTTTACCTAATTCCACTTTCTCTTCCAGGGTCCCATCAGCATGCTGCATGCCATCTTTTATATCCTCCTGAGCTCCTCTTGGCTGTGACAGTATCTGACTTGAATTGTCTTGGAGGTTTTTAATATTTTGAGACATACAATAAAATATATCATAGGAGCCTCTATGCTAGGTTTCTCTGATGTTCACAATGATTAGATTGGAGTGATGGGATTTTGGAGAAAGATCTCAACATTTGAAAAGTTCAGGGCCGGGGAGATGGCTCAGTGGAATAAGTGCCTTCCTGGCAAGCGCAAGGGCCTGAGTTCAATCCCCGGTTCTGCGAAGAAAAAAAAAAAAAAAAGTTCAAGCTATCAACATGATATCACTGTTGAAGATGACAGTCACATGAATGGAATAATGTTTCATGACTGTCACTTAATATTAAGCTGCCTTTCCCCCTTTCTGTACTTTCTGTAAGGAAGACACTGTGCAACTCACACTAAAATAAACTTGTTTCTTCAGTAGATCTTACCTACTTATTGGCTAGAATTGTATGACAGAAGTCCTACCTTCAGTCAACAGCTATGGTTCTTCTTAGAGGCTGAATATCCCTGAAGAAAGGAAACATAGAAGGCAACAACATATCCAAGCTGACCAGGTCAGGAAGAGAGCCACTGCCTGCAGCTTTCCTTTTGCTGCTGAAAATTCAAAACTAAGAGTCAAAGCTAACTGTGGCAGTTATTACTTTTCTTTTTGTTTTTTAGACAGGATCTGGCTATGTGGTTCAGGCTGCCTTTGAACTCACTGTGTAGCCCAGGTTGGTCTCAAACTCATGGTGACCCTCCTGCCTCAGCCCCCTGAGTGCTAAGATTACAGGCACATGCCACCACACCCAGCCACTACAGGATTTTGCCACACACGTTGATGAAGGCAGTTTCCAAGAGCAGCCCCACCACTTTCTATCCCATGTTCTTATCAAACCCTTCTCTTAAGGCTCAGCTTTCCCCTCTGCAAATGGGATTAGCAGCAGT
>NW_004524599.1:1056178-1056685 GCF_000260255.1 Octodon degus
AGTAGAATAGCTTCAGAATTCTGAAGGTGTCAATCTGTATTTCAATTTCCAGTAAGTTAAAAATTTTAAGATGAGGGCAAATGATACCACCTTAGGCAAAAACTTAAAGAATTTGCTACCTATAAGACAATCTTACTAATTAGTACTTTTAGGAGGGGAAAATGAAATCCAGAAAGGAACAAGAGGAAAGAATGGTGAGCAAAGAATTTGGTCAATATGTGGATAAATCTAAATGAGCAACGAGATGTGTGGGAGGAGTAAAAATTAAGTGGAGTTCATTGTCAGCAAAGGAGGGATTGGAGTGTAAATATTCTGAAGTATGTCCAGCTACAGATCAATTTTAGATACTTTATAAATTTTTTTTTCCAGTACCTAGGATTGAACTCAGGACCCTGCACTTACCAGGCAGGCACTTATTCCACTGAGCTATCTTCCCAGCCCAATATTAAAATTTAAAGCTGAGGAGATAGCTCAGTAGACTAAGCACCTACTTTGGAAACTCAGGTA
>NW_004524599.1:1057030-1070292 GCF_000260255.1 Octodon degus
ATATATATATATCTCCATATCCATATTGAAATTTAAAGTAACCATTAAAAAAAAGAGAAAATGTAGTTTTCAGGCCTGGTGAATTGGTGCACTTCTGTAATCTCAGCACTTGGAAGGCCTAGACAGGAGGATTGTGGTGAATTCAAAGCCAGCCCAGGCTACACATTGAGCTCAAGTCCAGCCTGAACCACATAGCAAGACTATCTCTCCAAGAAAACTGGGTTGGGGTGGGGGGAGGGGCACTAATAACAAGTAAAATGTTAAAAGGCAAGAAAGAAAAAACCAAAATAGATAAACAGAGGGAAAACAAAAAGGTCAGAACAAATCCAAACAAACCCATAGCCACAGTGTATGAAAACAGCCTTCCCTCTTTCCCCTAAGGATCTTTTTAGCTACAAAACCTGTAGCTTGAAGGTCTGGAGCACGATGGTGATGTGCGGGGTGAGGGCTGGGTGAGGGCCGTCCCCCCCACGCTCAGTTGGAGGCGTCCACTTCTTCCTGTGCACTTGCGATGCAGATGAGCACACTGAGCCAGGCTTTCTCTGGAGTTCTCGGTTCTCTGGAGAATGACCCCTGACTTTCCTGAAGGCGGGAGAAATGTCCCGTCCTCCCAGACTGCTCAAGGTAAGGTGGGAGAACGCCCAGCCTGGCTTGTAGTCAGCCGCGACCTTGCTGTCCTGGCACAGCACCAGGAATCCCCTGGGGTTCTCTTCTCCTTTTGTTAGAAAAGCTGTCTCCTGCCTTCTGCTTGCTGCAGGAGTTTTTCTTTGGACTTTGCCTTTCCTCTCCCAAAATTGTGATCAAGTCTTTTGCCACTACGGTCTTTTGTTTATTTTCCCCTCATAGTTCAATACTTTCACCCTCATTGCTGTCATGTACCATGAGTGGTTTAGAGATGGATAGGACTCAAGACTGTGACTAATCTGCATGTTTTACCAGAGTGAGGACCCTGCGCTGCCCCGCCTTCATCTGCAACCCTGGACAGGACAGTGATACTGGTGGCAGGAGCAAACAACTGGGAACCTTATCACAGAGAACAGGAATTTGAAATATGTGACCCTCAGCACACAGATTAATGAAAGGAGGCTCACCAGGGAAAGTTAACTGTGGCAAAGCAAAGTTTGAAACAGAAATATCTCGGAAGGCAGACACCACAGGAAGTTATTGATCTGTTCCCTTCCACTAATTTTTTTAATTTTTTTTAATTTTATTTATTTATGTGGGGGGGCTGGCTGGCATGTGGTGCTGGGGGATTGAACCGCGGTCCCTGTGCTTTGCTAAACTTGTTCCAAGTAGGTGCTTTAGACCACTGAGCCATCTCACCAGCCCCCCTTCCACTAATTTTTTAAGGAATTTCCTTCAGTTATTTTGGGGGTGAGTTAATAAAACATGTGTAAATTAAATAACTTTTCCTCTTACAGGGACTTAATATCCTGGGATCAGCTGCCAATTTAAAGCTTCTTCCTGGAAGCACAGGAGAACTCTGAGGAGATCACCGAAGTGAGAGACATCTCTGTCTTCCTGGAGCTCTCAGTTCTTCTCTGCCAGCAACAAGAGAGAAATGAGATGGTTATTAATAAAGAATAAGTGGGACTGGGGAGATGGCTCAGTAGAATAAGTGCTTCCCTGGCAAGCACAGGGCCTGAGTTCAATCCCTGGTTCCACCAAAAAAAATAAATAAAGGATAAGTTATTTATTTATTTATTTTTGTGGAACCGGGGATGAAACTCATGCCCTTGCACTTGCCAGGGAAGCGCTTATTCCACTGAGCCATCTTCCCGGCCCAAGAATAAGATTTTTAGATGGCTCAGTAGAATAAGCACTTCTCTGGCAAGTGCAAGGGCCTGAGTTCAATCCCCAGTTATGCAAAAAAAAAAAAAAAAAAAAAAAAAAGATTTTAGAGATCAGTAAGCAAAATACCACAACCCTAAATAATACAAAAGGGAGCTGGAGATTTGGCTCAGTGGGAGAACGCTTGCCTAGCAAGCTGGAAGCCCTGAATTTGGTCCTTGGCACCAGAAGCAAAAAAAATAAATCTCTCCCAAGAAACAACTCAACTAAAAAATAAAAATTTAAAAACGACCAAAAATGAACAAGGCAACTAACAAGTACAAAATATACCCTAAATAGTATAAAACACACTGCAGTCTGAGTCAGAAGATTCCTTTGTCATCAAGTCACCACCCTGGGACTTGGAGTACATAGGCTATGGGCACTCCCAGGACCTCAGTTTCTTACAATGAAACAAAACATTCACTATAAATGAATGAATGAATGAATGAATGAATGAATGAATGAATGATAAAATGGGAAGAAATTCCCAGATTGCCAAACTCCTCCAAATAATAAAGCCTTGTGTCTAATGTAAAAGTATGTAAAGCAACACTGCTACTAGGTTCCACTCGTAAACCGGTACACGCTGTAATCCCAGCTACTCCGCAGGCTGAAGAGGCAGGAGTGCAAGTTCAAGGTCACCCTGGGCAGCTCAGCAAGGCCTTCTCAAAATAAAAAGGGTAGAGTTAGTTCAGTGGGAGAGCTACTGAAATGTATAGTATGCTAGGTTGAATCCCCACAATAGCAGAAAAACCCCACAAACCAATACTATTGTGGACAAATGCCCCACAGTACTGTGGCGTGCAACTAGGGCCTTTCCACTGAGCTATAGCCTCTGCCCATTTCTCTGAGGGTCTGACTAAGCCACTAAGGCTAGGTTGGAACTGTGATCCTCCTGCCTCAGCCTCCCACGGAGTTGGAGTTATAGATGTGTGCCACCATGCCCAACCACAAGTCGTCTTTCCTGCCGAGGGCACACATGGTGAGGACTGTTGACAGCCTTGCTGAGCCTCAGGGACACAGTGACTAGGTGCCCAGAGCAGGCCTTACAGCTCGCCAGGTACAGCCTTCTCCTAATTTCTCCTCAGAAAAGCAGTTGTCACCATGTGGGACCACCCGCCCTGCTTCAGGAAGTGTGGGGCTCTATCTCCAGATACTCTAATGTCAGTCCTAGTAGAAAGCATGAACAGGAAAAGCTAAGGACATAGTTTCCCTGGGACTGTGGGGCTGCCCAAGGAGAACTGGTGGCTCCTCCCAGCGAGTGGAGTCTGCCATTCTTCTGGTTTCCTACCTCGTCCTCTGTACCAGCCTTGTAGGAGAAAGACAGTTTGCTCAGGAAAATGATTGCCTTTCCTTTTTCTTCATTCATGCCATCTAGCAGAATGTTCAGCAGATATAGGCCTCAGTTAGGCTGCTTCCAGTTCAGTCAGCTTAGGACAAGTACTGGCGCTGCTTCGTTAACTTTAAAGGAAAAGAGGTGTGACTGAGTAGCTTAAACCTGGAATGAGCCAGCTTTTGAAATAAAGGAAGTAATGCTCAGAACCTGCTAAGTTCCGAGAAGTTCACTTGTGTACCCCTTCCTCTGCCTGCTCATGTCCCCCATTTTTTTTTACTCCCTTTGTTATTTAATATGAAGCAGGATTCTGATGTCATAATGACAGTACTAAGTCAAGGCACTAAACATGGGGGCCTCTAGCAATATCAACACCGGTCCCTGGGGGTGAGTCTTCCCAATCATTGCATGTGAATGATATTTACTGTGTCCACCACCACTTATAGGACACAATCCTTAAGAGTTTCAGTTTAGCTGAACATTCCTAATCTATTTCTGAAATAGATTAGGAATGAGCATAACCTTAATCTGGAATTAAATGAGCTGATGAGATTGCCCACCTACCCAAATCCACATGAAAAGGGCTAACCTTTTCCCTCCAGATAACTTGAGGAAGGGTTTAAAAGAAATGTAATCAAAGCAAGCAATTTAAACAAATGGTTTTTTTTGTAACTTATCTACCTTAGGAATATCTATATAATTTCTTAGGGCCTTTCCTCTTCAAGTATCTCAAACCTTGGCAAACTGGAATGCCCATATATAATGATGATCCCTTCCATAAGAACCATCTGGCATCCAAGTCTCTGGGAACTATTTCTGTATTTGCTACAGGTTGAGGATAGGCTGTTGGGGTACTCTAATGTGTAGTGGGTTAGACTTAGTGGTTTTTTGTTTGTTTTTGGCAGAACTAGGGGTTGAACTCAGGCCCTTGTGCTTACCAGGGAAGCGTTTATTCCACTGAGCCATCTCCCCGGCCCCTGACTTAGATTTTTGTCTTGAAGCACACACAGGAAAAGGATGTTAACCACATGCGAGAAAACACTAACATTATTCAAGTGAACATGTCCGGTCCTCTGTGTAATCTTCCCTTTCTAAGATGGGTATTGAACTGCACACTGGATTTTGGTTGCAAGGAATCTGTAACTGCCTTTGACCACTCCAGGTGTAAGAAAGAAAGGCACAGAAGACGTGACCAAGAAAATTACTTCCTAGGAGTGTACCCAAAAGGCGGTCAGAGGGCCAGAGTTAGTAGAAAAGAGAAGTGCTGGAAGTTTGTTGAAAGAATTCTAGGAGTGGGGATATAGCTTAGGGGTAGAGCACATGCTTAGCTTAGCGTGTGCAACGCGTTTGGTTCCATGCTCAGTACCAAACCAAACCAAACCAAACCAAACCCAACCCAACACATGCAGGGAGTGGTGGCATATGCCTGTAATCCCTGCACTGGGAAGGCTGAGGCATGCTGATCTCTGTCAGTTCAAGGCCAGCCTGGGCAACATAAGTGAGTTCAAGGCCAGCCTACACTACACAGCAAGACACTGTCTCAAACCAAACCACAGATTTCTAGAGTCAACCCTAGGGATTCTGTGGGCCTGAGAATCTATGTCTCCATCTGCTACCGATGACAGAATTTATAGATGATTATGGAAAGACAAAAATTTAACCAGGTTCTGATATTTAGCTCTGGGCTTGGAATTAAAAAGAAGCCTGCTGGTGTTTAAAGTTAGATGTTTCAGATTCTCTCTCTCCTCTTTAGTCTCCCCTTCTCTCTTTCGTTTTTTAAGCAGTGAAACTCTTTTGTGTTCATTTTCCTTTGTGAAAAAGTACCACCATTTCTGTGCCTTCTAAAGGCCTTAAGACTCTCAGGAAACTAGGAACAGGATCGGGACCACAGGGTGGAGGTGTTCGGCTGCGGTTGAGCCTTCCCCGGAAGAAGGTGGCATAGGCGGGGAAGCGTTAGAGAAGGGAGAAGAGCCCCGCGACCAGGCGCCCTTGCGTCCTCAGGTCGGTCGGAGGAGAAAGATCCTGGAGACGCCGGGAGACAGTGACAGGGTAGGTCCCGAGGCGGCGTGGCTACGCGGCCCCCAGAACCTCGGAAGGGCCCCGGCGCTGCGGGAGGGCGCCGCACCTGAGCCGCGCAGGGCACGGATGGCGAGCACCTGGGTGCAGGGCCAGGTGGGCAAGTCGCGCCCCAGCCTGTCCCCCATTTCTGGGAGCTCTTAGGTGTTGTGATTGCTGGGGGACATGATTCGTCCCCGAAATGTAGCTCAATGCATCTCTGTCCTGAGTGTGTTCTGTAGCCTGGTGTTTCCAACTCAGTAGCTCTAACTGGTCCTGGGACACAGTCCCCCGGTCCCGGGAAGCAGGGAACTCAAAAGTGATCTGAAGCTTTTGTTGTCTGCCAGAAACATTCTTTAAGGCGGGGAAGATAAACTTAATGCCGTGCATGCAAATGTACTTCCAAAAGAAATTTATGTACATAAGTAATCAAAATACAAGTAAAGCAACAGCACACCATTTCTACTTGTTCCCTTCATGTTTCTAGTTCCAAAACACGTGACCAGGGTATAATCTATATTCACTGAGTACTATTTCAAAGGCCTATGTTGAAGTATTGCACGGAGCTTTCTTTAGTTCACAGTCCTTATATATAATACTGTATTATCTTTGAAGAAAAGCATCCAGCTGATCTGATTACATAAAGGTGATTATACCACCTTCCTCTGATAATATTTTGACAACAAAATATAATTGTAACGACTTTCATTTCAAAGTGTATTTCACAAACAGATAATTTGCATTACATAATAGTTGAAAGAAATCAAGAATTGTGACGCTGAATAGGCGTTTATCCATTCAGTAGATATTTATCCAATTTTTGCCTTGTACTGTGGCTATAAAGTGTTAGGGAAAATGAAGGCACAAGAAGAAGGGTCTCTTCTTTCCCCTAAATTATGTATTGGTCTTTCATTATTTATGATGCTGGTAAGTGACTCTTGGAGCTTGTGTAACACCATTTCTACAAGGTATCACTCATCTTTCCTTCATTTACTTTATAGCTTTTGAATTTGGGTCAACAAGAAGCCAATCTGGACCTGCAAGACTGATGGAGGGAAGGTACATCCAAGGTGAGTTCAGGTTGGCTGTAAACCCGGCAGAACATTTTATGATGTTTTCAAAACTGACCAGTCCCAACTACTTGCCGGAATTTAAAGTTTATCCTCCTCTCCTGCTGGTCTTGGCATCCTCTTTTCTCTTACCTCATTCCTTAAACATTTCATCATGCCTTTTCTTTTCTTTTCTTTTCTTTTCTTTTTTTATGCCTTTTCTATATTGCTTGCAGATAGAAGTCTGTGCCAGAAAATTGCCAGAGATGCTTGCGTGGTCTGATCTGGCTTGTTTTCCTCTTGCTTGCAACCAGCCACTGTACTTCTCCTTATCTCAGAACTAGGACAGACAGTTTCTGAGAATGGTTGCATTTTCCCCTCTCTCTCAGGGTTTAATACTTTTCACTGTATAAAAGTTAGTGGTTGGGAAATGAAAGGGACAAGTAAAAAAAACAAACCTCGAGGGAAGGAATGTGGCCAGGTCTAAGGAAAGGTGGCTGCCAAGGTCACCTATGGTGAGGAGTTCAGGGCCAGGTGCCCACCACAGCCACCAGCAGGAAGGGACGAGTGGCGTTTTCCTCTCAGGGCTCTGTTCCTCTGTAGATTGGCCTCCTTGGTCCCTGGCTGCAGAACACTAGTTCTTGGGAGAAGAACAGCTGTTCTGCGTGGACTTTGGTACGAGAAAGAGAGGTAGTGATACTTAAGCATCAGCAAGGCTGAGGCTAGCATCAGTCATTGGTCTCAGTGCCTCAGGTGACAGGGATGGGCTACCAGGCAGGTGCTTCTTGTCAGAAGTGCTTGTGAGATTGCTGATTCTCTGAAGAGTGAAGTTTTTAGCAGATGAAAAAGAAAGGATCCAACTGCTACTAATTTAAAGTGTGGCTTGGGTTTAATTGTGATCTGAGAAAGCTATTGGTTTTGATGAGTCCTCTGTGGAGATCTGTAGTCTGCTTTGATGTTTCCATTCTATAGACCATGTACATATGAGGTAGAACCTGAACTTCTGTGTGTGAAGATCATTTTCCCTGGCAGGGGAGGTTGTTTACACAGGTTTTACTTAAGTTGGTAGTTGACCCGTTTTCCCTGGCAATATTGCCATGTTTAACATTGAATATAGAATTATAAATTTTCATTCATCGCTGCTTTGGAGAAGTCTTGAAGAGTTCTTTTTGTTGTTTGCTTTTTGGCCTTGAAGAGCCATCTTTTTGATAGTTCAAGGTATCCTGCTATCCTTATCATGGAACCCAACAAGGTGAGCCATGCGGAAGCCCCAGGACATTATTTAGTCCGAGGGATTGGCTGGAAGCCATCATAGCTATCCTTCATGTTCTGCTCAGTAGGATGTCCTAGAGCCAGATTTTTATTTTGGTAGGAGCTTCCTTTGGGAAAGGGGGCAAATGAAAATGATAATTCATATTAGTTATATTTCTGCTCACTTTGATGAAGCTGAGACCACTGGATGGTAGTAAGGAAACAGAAATGCTCTAGAAACTTCCAGTTCATAATACCTTCTTGGTTGTTGTAGGGTTAATGACAAGAATCCTATGCTGGCTCGTCACAGACTTTGCTTATCTTATTATTTTGCTTTGATGCATGAATGTCCACATGAGCAAATGTGTTTATATTTGGCCTATGTGAGGGAGGGAGAGCTATGTCAGCCCCTTTGAATATGATTTTTCATTGTCTGCATTTCACAGTTCTGTAGGCCTTCCCTATCAGAGGAGTGAAGGATACTAGTTGTGCTGCAGAAAGAACGCATGGGAAGGGAGCAGTATGGGGATGGAAGCCAAGGCTCCACACTGAGCCGCATCACCAGCCCCTTTCTTTTCTTTTGCGATAGAGTCTCACTAAGTCACTAAATTGCTCAGGCTTGGCTGGGAACATTTACCCTTCCTGTCTCGGCCTCCAGAAAGCACAGGAAGAATACTTTTGATGATGGACTCCAGGAAGCTTTTTAGACCAAAGGATCCATTGTGGTCATAAAATTTAACTTCTTATAAGTAATTTGTGGGGAAAAGTTTGTATCTGAATATAATCTTAGCTTCTTAGTCTGTAAAGAGATTAAGTTACTAGGAATCAGTAATCTATTTATTTATTTATTTTGCGGAACCAGGGATTGAACTCAGGCCCTTGTGCTTGCCAGGGAAGTGCTTATTCCACTGAGCCATCTCCCCAGCTATTTAATGTTTTTTTCATCAAGTAGAAAACTACTACCAATTGTCATAAATTGTCTGACTTCTTACCTAGCATTCTGAATATTAGATGGTAATGCAGTTTCAAGAATACTTCCTGCGAGAATACTTGCCTGTTTTTATGCCTTAAAAATGACTTTGTGACTACTTCAGTAAGAGAAAAACCATGAGCATTTTAAGCAGGTAATAGGATAGTTCTCGTCATAATCTCTGCCCATTCCTTCTTCACTTAGAGTTTACTCTACACTCAGGTTTCTTGTTTCTCACTCATGAATTCTAAAGGACAAGTTTTACACAGGGATATTTGAAAACTAGCAAAGTGCTTTTTAAATCTCTGCATTTAAATATATTTCACAACTAATGTTCAGTGTTAGACTCAACATTTCAAGTGTGTTTAATAAATTCTAGTGACATAGTTCATTTTTAAAACAGTACTATTTCCAGACTTGATGGTGCATGCCTGTAATCCCAGCACTGGGGAGGCTGAGGCAGGAGGATCACTGCAGGTTTGAGGCCAGCCTGGGCTACAAAGTGAGTTCAAGGCCAGCCTGACCTATAGAGTGAAACCCTGTATCAAAAAGAAAAAAAAAAAAAAAGCAACTGCTATTGAAATAGTCTGGTTACAATGCAGAGTCTGATGGAAGAGTCAGCTTGGACTGTGCAGGTGCTGTAGTCTAAGCAGCTCCCAGGGAGCCTGCTGAGGCCAGTGAGCAGTGCCGGGCCTGAAGCCACTTTGTGTAAACAGGGTGGTTGGTGGTTTTGTGGTGGTGGCTGATGCAGACATGAGGGGTGTTTCCATGCTAATTAGCAAGATACTCTTGAAAAGAAAAGCCTCCATACATTAGTGTTTTGCCCAGCATGGTGGCACATGCCTGTAATCCTGCACTGGGGAGGCTGAGGCAGGAGGATTACCACAACATGTATGAGGCCAGCTGAAGCTACACAGTGAGTTCAAGGTCAGCCTGAACTACATAGGAAGACACTGTCTCAAAAAAAAAAAAAAAAAGCAGTAAGATAGTGGCTGACAAATAGGAGCATTTTCTACAAATGCTGTTAAAAAATAATCTTGTTACTTAGTGATAGTAAATTGAATTTTGGAAACAGTTTTGTACTTTACAATGTTGGTGAGTACAGTTTTCTAAATAACTGATGAATTATAGTAAAAAAAAGCAAACTCAAAAAACCTAAACTTGCTTGTATGGTATGTTTTTAATAAATGCAATTAGAATTTGTAATACAGAATTTTTAGGTGAATTATTAGTGTTAAGTGCTAGTGGTCAACAGAACATAATATATTAAGGAACATATATTAGAGAATTGCACAAAATGGTGAAGTACAATGTACAGTTGGGCCGAGATTGTTTTAGAGTTTTATTCAGTGATATACCAAATGCTAAGACTATAAGCCAACATATAATGGGTTCTCGAGAAATATGTTTTTAAATTTAATCTTGGTTGATGATTCATTAGTTGTCTTGCATGATAGGATAGGATTGATCTTCCTGAATTTGGTCATTTCTTTCAACAAAATTGAATTTTTGATTAAGAATGATGAATTTAAGAAATATCCTAAATTATGTGCTTATGTGCTATCATTATCTACCAAAACCGAGCAAGAGTTGATGTACATAGGGTTTTTTTTTTTTTTTTTTTTGGTTCCTCGAATGCCTTCAGGGCACTTTTGGCCAGCGGGAGAGTTGTGAGGTTCGAACTCCAGCAACCTGAGGCTGACAGCTTTGTGGAAGCAGCCACTTAAAGGACTGAGCTAGGGCCAGGCCCCCCAGTTGATGTACATAGGAAGAGGGATACTCTTACGTTGGAATCATGATAGATGTAGTTAATCAAAACTTAATTAGTTAATACATTTAGTCTTAAGTATTACTTTATTCCCAAATGACAGAGAACAGAGTAAGTTAAGGAGAGTATTGTTATTTGAATCTTTAAATATCTTTCCTTTGCTATAGCCCTTCTTCCCTTAGAATACAAGCAAATAGGCAACACCCCCAAAAGCCTCCTAGAATCTGAATCTCACTACATCACTTTGCATTTCTTCAGTGGAAACTGCATAAGAGAATAAAAACTCTGCCACTTTCACTATTTTTCTACCTAATGAAATGCTTGGTAGTAATCATGACATGCAAATGAGTGAAACATTGTGGAGATCTACCTAAAACTAATCTCAGCAAACCAGTTTTCTTCCATAGGCATCAAAGCAGACACATCTTTGTCTATAGAACTTCCCAACTTCCTGTAATTACCCTTACATACTCCCTTGCTTGGAACTGTCTTACCTCTGAAGAATAAATGAGGCCACTTTGTAATTAGTTGGTTATCCCTCACCTATTAGAGAAGGGCCAGTAGCTTCTCTAATTGCTGATCTCTGGCTGACAGCATCACTATGTTACGTGGGAATAAAACAAAACAAACAAACTTATTGGCAGAGAGAAAGCCTACTAGTAATAACTTTTCATGAACCTCTGGAGATGACTCCAAATCGGTCTAGGTTTAACACAGATTTTTTTTTTTCCTGTCTCTTATTCTTTTTTGGGTACAGTTTTCAGTCAATCATGTGTATGAAGAACTATTTTTTTAAATGTATTCAGTACAGGGTCTCACTACATAGCTTGAACTTACAGTGATCCTGCTGTGTCAGCCTCCCTAGAGCTGGCATTACAGGCGTGCACCACTATGCCTGGTCACAGTGGCCAGCTCAGCACACCTGGGGGTTGGGGCTGGCTCAGCCTGTGGTGCTGGGGATTGACCCCAGTCCCTATGCTTGCTTAAGCAGGCACTTGCTGGCCCTTGTATTTTTAGTCCCTTACACATTGTTCTACTTCAAAGAAATCTTTGTCAAAACAACTGAGTACAAGCCTAGATGTAGATTATTCCCTACCTCCTCAAATTTTAACAGTCTTCTATTTCAAATTTTATTGTTTCAGAATAGTAACAGTAGTTCCTTTCAAAACTTGGCTGTGGGGGGCCAGGGAGATAGCTCAGTACAATAAGCACTTCCCTGGCAAGCACAAGGGCCTGAGTTCAATCCCCGGTTCTGAAAAAAAAAAAAAAAAAAAAAAAGTAGCCCAATTACTGATTCAGCACAAAACTTCCCTCTGTAAATTCACTTATTGGGAACTACTTGTCAAATCCCTATAATTGTGAAAGAATAGGATTTTGGTGGAGGGCAAGAACACTGGAAAGAACCCATTTCATTTAGGAAAGATATAGTACTACAGGGAAGAGAATGTACATGAAGAATCTAGGGGGCAGTTAGTGGTAGAGGGGGCATGAGGCTTGGTCAGAGGATCAGGGAAAGTGGATTCTCTTTCTCTCAAATGTATTTGATACACGATCTCACTACACAGCTCAGACTTGCAGGATCCTCCTGTTTTCAGCTCCCCAGCACTGGGATTACAGGTGTGCACCACCATGCCTGGTCTAGGTGGCTGGCTCAGCATGCCTGGGGGAGCGGGGCTGGCCTGCATGCCCAGGTTGGGACTAGCACAGCATATGGTGCTGGGTATTGAACCCTGGTCCCTTTCTCTTTGTTTTTACCATGTTTGCCAACTTGTCTTGGTGGTTATGGACAGAATCACTTGCTCTGTCGCTTATATCTGGTAAAATTTGATTTATTTAGGTTCAAAATTAATGTAAGTTGGCTTCACAACTTCATATATATGATGTAGTGACTTGAATTGGGCAGTTCTGTGCTGAGATGCTATAGTCTTGTAGCCTATCACTTGTAGGCTGTAGCTGTGTGTGTGTGTGTGTGTGTGTATGTGTATTTGGTTGTTACAGGGACTCACTACACAGATCAGACTCCTGTTTTCAGCCTTCCAAGCGCTGGGATTACAGGCACAACATACCAGGGACTGAATCCCAGTCCCTGTGTCTGCCTAAGCAGGCGCTTTAATCCGCTGAGCTATCTGGCTGGCCCTATGCTCCTAGTTCTTAAAAGCCAAAGCTACTACTGTTGCTTTACTACTCTGTAATTTCTAGATTCTGGTTGACTGTGTTTTCTTTATTTTTAGCTGCATTTAGAAACAGCTTCTCCTTACTCTTAATTTCTGATTGCATTTCAATAGCAATCAGTTATTTTGAAACATGAATGAAAATTTAATTACTTAAAATTAAACTAGGATCTCAATAATTTTTTGGCATTCAGATTGTGTGCTTATTTTACATGTTTTTGCTGTCAGTTTTGGAAGTCACAGAACAGCGAGTGAGCATTTTCAAGAAACTGATAGCATAAACTAGGCGTGGTGGCACATGCCTGTCGACCCAGCGCTTGGGAAACTGAAGCAGGAGGCTGGCTGCAAGTTCAAGGCCAACCTGGGCTACTACATAGTGAACCCCAGGCTCCAAAAAAGGAAAAGACAAACTGGTAGTATGAGATAATATGACGGGGTTTCACTCAAGGGATTTTAGGGGCTTTTCTGGTAGTTAGGATAAATTCATGCCTTAATCTTCCAACTTCATTTAGTTACATGATTGTTAGAAAAAAATGGGAGTGGGGTGAAATTTTGTAATAAGATCTTTCTGTTCCAAACCAGGACTTTCCAAGAAATATTTTCTTCAAATAATGATCACAAATAGTGAAACTCCCTTAGTAATTTCACACATTCACACAGCTTACACGCCTCTGGGTGCTTGCTCTTGAGAGCTGCTTTTTTTTCATAAATCAACCAGGAATTATACCCCCCCCCAATACAAGCACAGATCTCTTCCCACATAGGACATGCATGAGAGGCAAGCAGTTCTTTCTTTCTTTCTTTCTTTCTTTCTTTCTTTCTTTCTTTCTTT
>NW_004524599.1:1071377-1082868 GCF_000260255.1 Octodon degus
CCTCCTCAGTATTGGGATTATAGGCATATGCCATTACACCCAGACTCTGTGGTTGGCTCAGCCCACCCTGGGCTGGTGCGGCATGTGGTGCTGGGGATCAAACCGTGGTCCCTGCGCTTGCCCAAGCAGGGCTTTAGTCTGCTGACCTATCTTGCCAGCCCCTGGCTGGTTGATATTTGATGCTTATGGGTTAAGTGTGCATTAGTCCTTTCCAAAGATCCACTACTCTGTTGAGGTAAATATTCATTCTATTTGCAGATGAGGAAACTGAAGCTTAGAAAGAAGATCAGTAACTTCCCCAAGGCTACACAGCTAGTAAGTGATGGATATAAATTAAGTCTATTTGACCTCAAAGCTATCATAAACTTAAACAAACAAACAAACAAACTGCCTTACATGGAATATGTTTTTTCAAAATACATTTCTCCCTAACCACATAGCTGTTTCAACTCATAGAAAAGTTGGGTTATGTCCCAGTTTTGACTGCCTATTTCAGTGATCTAAATTCTCGGGACCACTATCTTGTCAGCCCCCGTAGGGGGGCTGGGCAAGTGTCATTCAAATCTGTCAGCTCCCAGAATTTCGCAACACTGTGGAGTCAGTGTTTGAGTCTAGCATGCTCATTCACTCTCTTAAACATGCTATTTGAAGTAAGTGCATGTATACTTTTATGACTTAGAACAGATTGCTCATACTATGACCTAACTACATGGGCTTTAATTGCAACCATTTGCGGCATTTCCTGTATAGCAGGAAATGCACCAAGTGCTCTACTTACACCTACATCTGCTTCTCACAACAGCTTTATAAGATAGATTTTTACAGTTTCAGTTTTATAGGGCAAAGCTCAGGCTCCGAAAGGTTCCAGGAATCCACGGTCATACAGGTAGAGCAGCGAACCCAGAATTCCAGCCCTGGGTGTTTCACAAGCTGTATACATTTTCCAATTCCGCTCCACGTCTAAAGATCGCGGTCATTGTTCAATAGCGGGTTTTTCTCTTCTCTTTTTAATAAATTGTCGTTAGCTCCTGACCTTCTGCTGTTCGCTTTCTGCCTGCTTGAGCAATTGCTGAAGAAACGCAAAGCGGGAAGAGCTTACTCTTTTCAGGGTAAACGCCTCTTCACACTTTAAATTTGCAGCCGACGGCAAACGTCCCAGGGCTGGCTTTGTGCCTCGGCGCCCTGTGGATCTTCTTCCGCGCGCGTAGTCTTTCCGAGAATCCGCGTCCTCGCGCCGAACTACGTTTCCCAGCGTACGCCGCGGCCGAGAGCGTGCGTTCTACCCGCCCTTCTTTCCTCCTCGCCTATCACGCGGTCGCAGCGTGATGATTCAAACGTAGGGCCCGCGACGAGTGACGTCGTTCTGGCTCGCGACCGCGACGGCGGCCTAAGCAGAGGCGATAGGCGAATTAGCGGCGGCGACTGCGGGACTACGGCGGCGGGGCGGGCGCCGTGCGCAGTCGGGAGCAAGCGGGCGGCGCCGGCGGCTTCAACTGCGGCAGCGACGCCTAGGGCGGCAGAAGAAAACCTCCGCCAACCGGCAGTCGAGTTAGGCCTCAGCGGCGCGGGGCAGGCTCGCGTTGTCCTTCGCGGGAGATCTCCATAGAGACCGTGAAAAACAGACGCGGGGGCCCGCGAGAGGCGGCCGTTCTGGAGCCAGGTCCTCGGTCGCGGCCGCCGCCACTCCCTCCATCGCTGCTGGCGCGTTCGCGCTCTCGTCTCGGCCTCACAGCTTCGCGCGGCTCCGTGCGTCGGTGCCTTCCTGTGTGGGCAGCGCGGGCGGACTTTGCGGCCTGGGCCGGGGCCGGGCGGGGGAGGCCCTAAGGCCGCCGCCTCTGCCTCTCCGGCCCGGGAGCGGGAAGCCGCCGAGGCTCCGCCATGGCCTCTGGAGCCGGAGGAGGAGGAGGAGGAGGTGGGGGAGGCGGCGGCGGCGGCAAGATCCGGACGCGTCGTTGCCACCAGGGGCCCATCAAGCCTTACCAGCAGGGGCGACCCCAGCGCCAGGTACGGACGCGGCTGCCGCGGGGCCCAGGGGACGGGGAGGGACCTGGCCGTGCGAGGCGCGGCGCCCCACGTGGAGGGACTGGAGGGCGGGAAGAAAGGCCGAGCGCGGGGCCGGCGCCCAGGCCGCCGGGTGGCGACGGGAAGTGGGCAGAGGCGGCCCGGCCCGGCGCACACGTGGGGCCCGGCCTCCCCAGACGTGGGCCCGGGGCTTTCCGACCCGGCGCCGGGCGGGAAGGGAAATTGCAGGCTTGAGCGCCGTGGGCTGCCTTTTGGCGGTTATTGAGGGTTTGATGCTCTTCCTCGTCTCCCCATGAAGGAGAAGAGAGATAACTTGGTTGGAGGCGCTACAGGGGCTGGCTGGCTGCTGCAGTCGGCTGCAGGTTCGGGTACGTGGGGAGGGGGCTGCCTCGAGCAACCGGCCTCCGGGGCGCACAAGGAATTGGGGGCGCTGTTAACACGAAAGTGGAGCGATTTCGTCTCCGCTTATTAAATAATTTTTGGTCTCTGCCCGAGGGTCGTCCCCATCCTAAGAAAATCGGCCTCGGGTTTTTTCTGTAATTGGCTGATAGTTACTGTGGCACCGGGGCATTTTGAAAGTCCCTCTCCACCCTTACGTCTTTTCTCCGCTGCGCGGCTCTTCTCTTCTCTTTTCTCTCCTCCCCCCTTTTATGTTGTAGGCTAGAATTGGGCAGCTCTCCACAGTTGTCCAGGTCTCCAGCTCTGATCTCATTCGCAAGATATTTTAACAGTAATGGGACGTTTTCTAGAAGTTTGGGTACTTTTGACACTCTGGTGTTGGTGGTCTTGTAAAGTAGCCACCATATGCTCTTGGATGTTTAGAATTTTAAAAAGGAGTTGATTCTAATAGTAAATCAGACATTTGCTTCTTACAACATTCAGTGTTACTTGTGTTGAATAGGAAAATGTTAAAAGATCTATTTTAAGCCACTTATAATTTAGTACAGGGTGACTTAAACTTCTGAATGGCAATCAGGTAGCAAGGATGTGTGTTTTAAACTTGTTAAAAAAACCACAAAAAGAGAGTAAAAAGATTGATAACTTGTTGCATACTGTTAGAGGTAGAGTTTTTAGATTACTTTATACTAGATAATAAACGTTTTTAACGTTTTTTTGGTGTGATACCATTAACAGCTTTTTTAAAGTTTTGAAAGAAAATTTGAATAGTAAAATTTGTGGTTTATGTATTAAGTAGTTCTCTATCAGAGCCAGAAACCTTGACTTTACTACCACTCAAAGTTCCTCCAGACATGTACAGAAAGTGCTTTGTTTTCGAACATGTTTTTCTTTATTTGTATGAGAAAACAGGCGGATTTAAATTAGAATTCACGTCACAATCCTGGCCATTTAATCCTACCCAGACTTCTATAGAATGGAAGTTAGACATAAGTGCTTTCTGTTTCTCCTGAAGATGTCTACGAGTACTTTCTTAGATTTTGTGCTACATACAGAAAAACGAAATTTTTAAAACTAGTATCAGATAATCTGAACAAAGCTTGCAAAGGAGCTGATGTGCTCTGGATAGGAGAAGACACAATCACTGCTTATTTTAAAATATATGATTAAAAATTACTTAGATTTAAAATGCACTTCTTTAGATACGCTATTAAAGCAGTAATGCTTTAGTAGTATAATTCCTAAAATCCAAGTTGATAATGGTTGCAGGCTTTGTAGTTTTGTTTTGGATTTTGATGATGTATCACTGCTCCCTGTCTAAAATACTCCTGGCTTCTTGCCCCAGCCATTTAATTGAACCAGAAAGGATACCGAATTGGGATTAAAGATGTTTTGGGGTTTCCTTATCAGCACTATAGGTATTATTTAATACTGACAGAAACTACTAAAGAAATCAGGGATATGTAAAAGGAAACTCTCCTATTTGATTTTTCTTTTCATCTTAAAATAAGGACATTTTGTACTCCTTACTGAGACTGTGGTGGACCTGCTTGCTGTCTACTATCTTAGACCTAAGTTGTCAGCTGGATGTTTTGCAGCAATTGCTGAGTCATCATGAATAACAAAGCGCTTCATGACATGGCATGTTTCATACTGTGTTATTTGATGAAGTAGCCTAGAGTTCATGGGCAAAAGCGAAGTGCTTGGTTGTGTAGTAGAATGTTGGAATATGAATGAGATGTCTGGCACTATTACTAGATATTTGCCAGCTTGTCAGGCCAACTGTCTAGTGTAGTCCCTTGGTACCTGTGACTTGCATATGTTCAGTTGACTTTTTTTTTTTTTATTTTTTAAATTTATTTGTGTGTGTGTGTGTGTGTGGCCAGCTCAGCCCACCAGGGGGCACGGCTGGCTGGCATGTGGGGCTGGGGGATTGAACCGTGGTCCCTGTGCTTTGCTAAGCTTGTTCTAAGTAGGTGCTTTAGACCACTGAGCCATCTCATCAGCCCCTGTTCAGTTGACTTGTAATTTCCTGTTTTGACTTCTGGTTTAGATCTGCTGGGAAACTTAACATTTTTCCCTTTAAATATCTGTACTTTTAAAAGTTATTTTCAAGTAGTGGAAAGAGAGCCTTTGTATTGCTCAACTAGTTGAAGGTAACTCTTAACTGTAGAAACAAAAATAAAGAGTAGCTTTCAACATGGAAGTTGATTATTTTCATTTGCCTATTCTCTCACCCCTTTACCTTTTAGCCCAGGTAAGTTAATAAAGGAATGGTGTTATTTTTCTATTCGGGAGCGAGCAAGTCACTGAAGAGAACATTCTTGTCACCTGTTCGGTCTCCTTTCCCAATTTCATTTTGTGTGCAGTTCTCTGGGGAGGTCAAGCTGATTGTTTTTCTTTTTCTCTCTCCTCCCCCTCCCCCCCAGGGATTGAACTCTGGCCCTTGCACTTACCAGGGAAGTGCTTATTGTACTGAGCCACCTCCCTGGCCCCCTGTTTTTCTTAATAGCCACTACACAGAACTTCACAGGGCAAGTCAGAACCTTGCCTTGTGAAGAAACTACTGCCACCTCCTGGTAAGAGGGTACTACTTATCTTTTTCCCTTTTGGGGTGTGTGGTTTGTCTTCTGGTTTGGAGCCAAGGGAATCCGTGTTTAATCCTCGATACAGTTTATATTTTACTTTCCACATTTAATTAATTTCAAAAAGAGGAAATTACTCCCTGCATCAATAGTTTACATCAGCTGTTGATGACTTGTTTTCTATAAGGGAATGGAAAGTAAATTTTCAGACTCTACTGCCAATTCTTTTTCTTTCTGTAACCTTTTAGCAGGTGTCAACACCAATCTTTGCCTATGACAGAACCGACCAAAGGCTAGATTTGTATACTAAATGTATTCTGCATTTTCCTGGTTTATGTGGTAGCATGGTTTTTGTCTTTTGGTACTTGGTCCCAAATAAGTTATGTCCTGTCTGATTGCTCCTGGTTAAAGACTGTTCTGAGTCTTGAAAAGGAGGGATATTTATTTATTTATTTATTTAAAAATTTTTTTTTTAAATTTATTTTATTTGTGTGTGTGTGTGTGTGTGTGTGTGGCCAGCTCAGCCCTCAGGGGGTGGGGCTGGCTGGCATGTGGTGCTGGGGGATTGAACCGCGGTCCATGTGCTTTGTTAAGCTTGTTCTAAATAGGTGCTTTAGACCACTGAGCCATCTCACCAGCCCAAGGAGGGATATTTAAAGGCCGACTATTTAATTCTTTTTTTTTTGGCAGTACCAGGGATTGAACTCAGGCCCGTGCGCTTGCCAGGCAAGTGCTTATTCTACTGAGCTATTTCCCAGCTCCCTTTAATTAATTCTTCAAGTTACTAAGTTGACTTTTGTTTTTGGTTTATGCAGGATGCTTAATATTATCAGTAGATATGGAAGTGGAAATAGTTAATTGGGAAAATACACTCTAATAGAATTAAGCTGAGCTATAGTTATTATCCTGCCTTGAATTGGACAATTTAAATTCTACCTAATTTCCTCATAAAATGGAAGTTGTTGTAAGGGTCAAATAAATAAAGCTTTTAGAACAGAATCTGGTATATATAGTTAGGACTGACTCATTTAAAATTGTTGTGATGAAAGAGAGCATTTAGTTTTAAACGTCCTTACATTATCTCTGAATTCTGCTACCTCTGACTTCTTTCCCCATTGGTTCCCAAATTCCTCTATAAATTTAAATATTATTTTCACAATGATGAGGCCAAACCTTAAACTACTGGAAAAAGTTATTGAAGTTTTAAGACTATTGACTATAAAGAACATATTTATTTATTTCTTTCTTGGGGCCGGGGATTGAATTCAGGACCTGGGCAAGCGCCTATTCTACTGAGCTATCTCCCTGGCCCCCATTTTTTACTTATGATAGGCCCTTATGTGATATTTTATGTTTACTTGCCAGTCCCCCCCCTTTGTATTTTGAGATAAGGCCTTACTGTGTTTCAGGCTGGTGGCCTTCAAATCATCATTTTTCCTTGCCCTTCCAGGGCTTAGATTAGAAGCATGGGTGACCACAGCACGTCCTTACTAGCCAATTTAGCAAGATAGATTACAGAAAAGCCCAGGGGATGTATCCATGATCTGGAAATGGAAAGTCCTCTGACAATACAGGTATATACAACTTGTATGTACAACTTTGAAGTAAAATAAAAACTTGGTCTACTGTCACTAGTCAAAATACTTTTTATTAGGTTCAGAGTATTATTGGAAAGACTGTAATGATTCCGCACTTGTAATATAATTTTTATTTGTGGCTGCTTAGCTTATGGTTATGGTTGGAATGCATTTTTTAAGGGATTATTTTGTGTATTAGCTTGGCAAAGGTGTATGCCTGTGATCCTAACTGGATGGGAGGCTGAGGCACGAGGATTACAAATTCCAGACCAGCCTGGGTAACTTTTGGAGACTTTTTTTTTTTTTTTTTTTTTTGTACTGAGGATTGAACTCAGGACCTTGCGCTTGCCAGGCAAGCACTTACTCTACTGAGCTATTTCCCCAGCCCCCTTTGTCTTAATTAAAAACTGAAGTAGTTAGGAAGAGCGCAGAGGCCAGGGTTCAATACCTGGTCTGCCATGCCAGCTCTGCCTCCGGGGCATGCTCAGACAGTGATTGAGTCTGGGCATGGTGGCGTGTGCCTGTAATCCCAGCGCTTGGAGGCTAAAAACAGGAGAGTCACTATGAGTCTGATCTACAGATTGAGATCCTGTAGATCCTGTAGACCCTATACTAAAAATACATAAAAAAACCCAAAACAAAACAAAAACAAAAGCAAAAACCTAAAAAGACAGGAATGTAGCTTGTAGTAGAGGATCCTGGATTTGGTCCTCAGTATCACCAACCAGCACCACCAAAAAAAAAAAAAAAAAAAAGTTCTGGGAAGCCTGTTTAAATACCTGCTGCCAGATACAAATTATTATCAGGAACCTGCCTGGCATGGTAGCACATGCCTATAATCTCAGCACTTTGAAAGCTGAGGCGGGAGGATCACCATGAGTTTGAAGTCATTCTGGGCTACATAGTGAGAGTCTTGTTTCAAAAAACAGAGCAAAAGAAAACTGATTATAAAAAATTGGATGATTGTCTTCCCTGTCTGTTGATAGTTCATTTTGTTAATTTTTTTGACTTATTTTTTCCTACAATGGTCTAAGAAATAAATGCTTACTTCCAGTTTCACAGGTTACATGAGAAAAGTGTGACAGTATCTTTCAAACACTTTTAATGAGTTCACCTGCCTTGGGCTTTGAGTGGATCATATTTCTCCAATTTAAACTTTGTAGCCAATTGTAGACTTTGAAATCTGTATCCAGAAAAGTATTTTAAATGACCACAAGACTTGAATTGCAAAAAAAAAAAAAAAAAAAAAAGACTTGAATTGCTGTGTTTGGCTGCCTTATAGTTTATAAAATATGAAAATACTTTAGGTTGGGATGTTAAATTCAGACTACTGAAACTAGATTTGGTTTTAACTGCATTAGAACTTGAGTACTTAATGTTTTTTTCTCTTCATAGGAATTACTGTTAATATAAGAGAGAACCTTATTAAATAATGTTAGAGTAAGAATATAAAAACATTGAATACTGAATACTGAAGTAGAATGGCGCACAGGAATGCACTGTTTTACTATTTGAGGGTGTAAGATTAAGTTAGTAGTCTCAGGTTCTTCACTTGAGGTTAGAGGCAGCGAAGGAGAAAACTGGTTTGGAAAAACTATACATATATTTTAAAGTATTTATGAGGGCTGAGGAGATAGCTCAGGGGCATAAGTGCCTACTTGGCAAGCTCAAGGTTCTGAGTTTGATCACTTTATAGAAAGGGCAGTCTAGTTATGCGGGCTTTGGATGGGTAGGAAAGGTGTTTGCAGAACTCTGGAAGAAGACTTCTAAGGGTTAGTGGCAATCTATAGTGCAGTATGGGTACCCATAGAACAAATAGAAATAAAAATAGCTGAGTATTTTGAGAAAATAGGCCCAGAAGCATAAAACTGATAATGAGCTGTGTTGGTTAATGGTTAGAGAACCAGTGAAATTACTTGAGAAAGGAGATTGGAATCTGAATATTATTGCTTAATAAAGTGTAATGTGAATAAAAAAGAATGAGCGAGATAAAAGTAAAAATACCTTAATAAGGAAGGATACATAGGAAGGAAAAGGATTTGTTCATGCTGGAAAGTGTTTGGTGAAAAAGTTTGTAGAAATGAATTTTTTTTTAATCACAAATAAATTGAGGTGGTGTTACAGAATACCTCCTCAGTCATTTTTCATTGATCCTTGAAGTCAGGTTAAACATAATTTGAAATAATAATATACTCACTGTGCTAAAATATTCACTACATATTGAGTGTACTTGATACATATATAGATACATATATGATATATATTTATATATCATAGTTATATATTATACATATCACATAGCTCTATCTTTCTTTATATATATATAGATATAGATATGTATGTGTATCTGAATTTACCTTTGGTCCCCAAATAGATTTAACTATATCTGAACTCCAGGGGCGTGTTGCCCCCCTTTCTTTAATCTGTTTTGCCAAATGAAGAACTCTTTGTTCCTACAGAGAGGAAATTCATTGGATTTATCCAGGCCAAATTTAAAAATTTACTTCTTTAATCCTCGAATTGAACTTCATTATTTCTATTTTTATTTTATTTTTTGTATTTAGGACAGAGTCTACAGGGTCTCAGTGCGTAGATTGGGACTCATAGTGATCCACCTGTTAACAACCTCCAATAATAAGAACAACTTCATTATTTCTGATTATCTGATGTAATCTTTGCTTCAGTGCCACAGGAAATATTAAGACTTTAATGCCAGTTATTTTTCCTAAGCACTTAAATAATTTTGCTTTTTTTTTTTTTTTTTTTGCTTGCTTTCTGCTTTTAGTT
This sequence comes from Octodon degus, assembly GCF_000260255.1. Lineage (NCBI taxonomy): Eukaryota > Metazoa > Chordata > Mammalia > Rodentia > Octodontidae > Octodon > Octodon degus. The sequence goes on from NW_004524599.1 coordinate 1,080,745, forward strand.
GCTGCATGTTATCATTCCAGAGGGTTAGTTTCTTCTTTTTGAAACAAGGTCATGCTATGCCCTTCAGGCTGACCTGGAGCTCACTTTCTAGACCTGGCTGGCCTCAAACTCCTCTGCCTTGGCCTCCTGATGCTGGGATTACAGGAGTGTGCCACCAAACCTAGCGATCAGTTTCTTCTTGCTATTGGATAGGTTCAACAAATTTTTTTTTTTTTTCTTTTGGTGGAACTGGGGATTGAACTCTGGACCTTGTGCTTGCCAGGGAAGTGCTTATTCTATAGAGCCATCTCGCTGGCCCCACCAAGTTGTTTGTCATTGGGAAGAAATACTAGTTGAACAACAAAAATGCTAATTGCTGAAGGTGATTTATCGTTGCTAAATCAAGTTTTTGAGTTTATTTTTTTTATTCTTCTGGGGTTTTTGACATAGGATCTCACCATATAGTGCAAGTTGGCCTTGAGCTCATTGTGTAGCTCAGGCTAGACTCAGACTGCTGAGTGCAGGGATTATAGCCATTCTCCACCATGCCTGGCTTGAATTTTAAAATTACTGATGTTTTTAGTAACCTGTCCTAGAATATTCATATGTTGCAACAAGATGTCATTTGAGCATGCCAGTTGTAGATAAATTAAACCTGTGACTAAACTGTGCTATGAGCCCTGATGCCAGCTCTCACAGAACTGATGCTTCAGTGCAGGCTGTGGACAGACTATATTTACTATTGTGTGGGACTCCAGGGCTCTGTTGGTAGATAGAAGAGAATGACTGTCCAGGACTTCTATTACTGAATGGTTACTACTGAAGCCCACTGTATGGAAGAAGTTAATTTGGTGTAGTAGGATTTAAGTATTCACTCCTTCCTGGAACCTTTCTTAGTCCTTTTATTTCCCCGTCAGGTTGGTTAGTTGTTTTTTTTTTTTTTTCCCCCTTAATCCTAAAGCATTGCTTTGCCTAGTTTAATAAAGAACTCTTCTCTCAGGAACTCCTGAAAAGGTAGGTGGGTGTTTGGGGCGTTTTTCTGGTAGAAAGGTCAAAAGAAAGGTATTTCCCCTCTCTTGTAGCACCTTTTGCTTTCTGTTTTCCATTAGCTGCTAAAGTCTTTCATTGGCATTTTAACTCTTAAAAAATTGCCGGATAGGGAAGTACTTTTTCAAATCTCTTTCATAGGCAGGGTCTCTTACTCTTTGGTAGACTTCCACCAGTGCTATGCTTAACTGAAGATGTGTCCTTCCCCATCCCTACTAGTTTTTATATCTAACATCTGGTGGTTGGTTATTAATTGTGAAGACTCAAGTGAAAGTCAGACTCAAATGTAAGCTTTTGTGTTGACTTCTGATTGATTTTCAGGTTTGATATTAAAGGCATGATGTATTTGGTAAGTAGATAATGAAAATACAATGGTGTTTTGGGCAAAATTTTATATCATGGTGAGCCTTATATTTGGAGTTATGTTTATGAAGGCCTTTGTTGAAATAAATGGTTACTGAGTTTTAGATGATTTTAGCAGAGTGGCCCTTGGACTTAATTTGCATTAAGAATCGTGTAGGCACTTTTTAAAAAGAAGTTTGCCTTTCGAATCTCACAAGTAATACATTTTGTTGGTCTGAGGACATTTTCAGAACTACTCTTTCAGACTTTTGTAATGATTAGATATATAGGCCACAGGATAAAAGATGAGGCAGACTCTTAAAATGTGAGAGAGAAAGTTTCAAGGGAAATTGTGATGATTTAAGGTTGTTTTAAAATTTCCCAAATTTTTATGTTTATTAGTAATAGGGTTGAAGCTTGGGCAGCCTAAGGACACGCACGCTTGTATTTGCATCTTTGTATCCATTGTTCCCTAACTCTATAATTCTTCTCCAGAAGAAGTTTGCATGGTGTGCATCTTGTTTTCTCAGGTGCTTTATGTGATTGTATTATAGAATGCCTGTTTCATTTTACTTCCTTGCTTTATTTTTGTTCTTGGTATTAAATCACTGTATTAAGTGTTTATGTGTTACATATTTTGTTTCATTTTTTTTTGTCCCTGACTTAAAAGACTCCAAGAAGTTAATCACTTGTAACATCATTTGTAACTATATTCAATAAATATTGATTGAATGGAATGAAGAATAGTGGTGTATG
>NW_004524599.1:1083223-1096330 GCF_000260255.1 Octodon degus
ACAGATTGGACTTGTAGTGATTCTCCTGCTTTCAGCCTCCCAAGCACTGGGATTACAGGCACGCGCCACCACGTCCAGTCTCAATCTGTCTCAGCGTACCTAGGAGCAGGGCCAGCATAGCACACCAAGAATCGAACCCTGGACACTGTGCTCTGCCTAGTCAGGTGCTTTAGTCTGCTGAGCTATCTGGCCAGCTTCATGCCCTTTTTCAGCCTTTTTTTTCATTTTTGGTCTTTTTGAATTTGTTTTGTAGCCTAGGCTGGTCTTGAACTTAAAATTCTCCTGCCTCAGCCTCTTGAGAGCTGGGATTACAGGCTGGTGTCTGTTTTAAGTTTTGATGGATTTTTCTCTTTTTTGGTTCCAGCAGTTGTGCTCAGAACCTTGTGCTTGCTGGGTAGGTGCTATGCCATGGACTCATCGCCAGCCCTCAGTTTGCTTTTGGTTGAATAGGAGTCACAGGAATCTTTGACACTTCCATAACTTAAACACTTGAGAAAAAAAAATCTACAAAACACTTCCTATTGTATGTCCTTGCTGTAAGCTCTTCAGCTGACCTGACACCTATTTTTTAAAAAAAGCTTGTTTAATTTTTAATTTATTTTTTTTGTGGCCAGCTCAGCCCACCCTGGGGGCAGGACTGGTGCCACATGTGGTGCTGGGGATCAAACAGTGGTACCTGTACCCTTGCCTAAGCTTGCTTAAGCTGCTCCCTGGCCCTAAAAAGCCTGTCTTAAATTATGTTTTTTTTTTTTTTAATTATGTTTTAATTTGAAGCACTTTTAGGTCTTCTGAAATATGGGGAGGAATAAATAAGTAGTACTATGTGTGTTTCTATAAATACTACTAAATCAAGGTATATTTTTCCTCAAAGAAACTAATATTATGTAACACAGGCACAGAAAAGGCAAGCAGTGAGTTTGTATTTTTTACCATAGTAGCGAATATTTCACAAGTGTTGTCTTCATGTGTTTGATAGCTTGCCTTGTATGTTTGTTGAAAATTTATGTTTGTAGATCATGTAAAAAAATATTCACATAGTTCCCACTTACACTTTTTAGGCAATGAGTAATTTGCTTTCAGTTTCCCATGTCAGAGGTGTCTTCCATATTTTTGGGTGACAGGATTTTTAGAGCATCTTTTATTTTGGATTTGCTTTCAAAGATGATTTACATATTTTACTTTGACTTTTAGGGGGACTTATCTGCTAAATTGTTTTCCAGTGACCTTTTGTCTTGTTCCTCAAGTAATGCCACATTATGAGAAGTTACCTGAATTTGGTCACCTCAGCCTGATTTCTGTTTGCTTTTCTGTTGTTAGCAATAAAATTATAGAAGATGCTCATTACACCTTGTAAGTTGAGTACTTTCGTATTATTTTGTTTGATGTTTGTGTATTCCCATTGGTAGTACTAGTAAAGGATGTTTTTATTTAACCTAGCTGGGAGAAATTGCCCTAGGTTCTGGCAATCTGAAACCCTGTTTCAGTGTCTCCTAAATATACTGTCGTAATTTTAGTTGTACCTTGAGCCCCTGACAACTTTTAGGGAAGTTTATTTCAAATTCATAAAGTTATTGTCAAGATTAAATTTAGTAGCCAATATAAATTACTTAGAATAGTATCTGACTTATACCAACGCTACATGAAATGTTAATAATGATACTACTAGTATTGCATTATATTTCTCCCTTTAAAAATTACTATAAGTAAATAAATTCCTCAGATTTTCAGGCAACATTTGATACCATAAAATTTCATCAGTAGGAAAGGTAAATCTTGGGGTTGAGGAGATAGTTCAGTGGCATAAATGATTGCTTGGCAAGCACAAGGTCCCGAGTTTGATCCCTAGTACAAAAAAAAAAAAGGAAAAGGTAACTTTTTCTGTTTTGTTTTCTTTTTCTGTATTTAGAGCAGGGTCTACAGGGTCTCACCACGTAGGTCAGGCTGGTAGTGAGTCTCCTGTTTTCAGTCTCCCAAGCGCTGGGATTACAGGCGCATACCCCCATGCCCTGTCGCAATCACTGTCTCAGCGCACCCCAGGCGCAGGACTGGCATGGCAGGCTGGGGATCGAACCCTGCCCGCTGTGCTCTTTCTAAGCAGGTCTATCAGGCTGGCCCAGAAAGGTTTTTTTTTTGGACTGGCTCGGGCTGTCTTAAGGGCGGGTTTGGCGTGGTATGTGGAGCTAGGGATATAACCTTGGTCCCCTGAGCCTGACTGAGTTTGTCCAAGCAGGCGCTTTAAAAACTGAGCTAACTCGCAAGCCTACAAGTAAATCTTGAGTTTGTTCTATTGGTTTTCTTCTTACTTTTAAAGACTCTTAACTTTTTGTAGAAGTTTTATTTTGCTAACAAAAAGCATTACAGTAATTGTTAAAGGTGTTATGTGTTTTTTTTTTTTTTTTTTTTTACTACACTGGTAAAAGATTTTCTGTAAAATATTGCATATTGAGATCTTAAAGGATTAGTGTACTGTGGTCATTTGTGACAGTGGCTCACGTAGGCATATAAAACAAAGAAAAAAGTGGAATTTTATAATCTCTGTAGAATTTATAAAATACCACTATGGCATTATAACTTTAGTAGCTGAACTTTGTTGAAACAGTTTCAACAAAGTTTAGTGAACTTTGTTGAAACAATTGTATTTTATTTGGCATGACTTTCTATAGTTATATGCTTATTTAAAAAATAAATGTCTAAAATAGTCTTGTTTTCCTCTAACAGGGCATTCTTAGCAGGGTCACAGAGTCTGTTAAGAATATTGTGCCAGGGTGGCTACAGAGATACTTCAGTAAGAATGAAGATGCATGTGGCTGCTTGACAGATACCAACGAGGTACCGCACTGGCCAGAAAATAGAGAAGATGACCATGTGATGTATGCCGGTGAGCAGAGTGCCGATATTAATGATGGGCGAATAACTCCTGAGCCATCAGTCAGTAATGCAGAAGGTAAACAGACAATATTTTGCTGTGAATGGCAGATTTTTAACTTTTTTTTTCATGTTTGTATTTGGTACAGGGTCTCACTATGCAGCTCGGACTCACAGTGATCCTCCTGTTTTCAGCCTCTCCAGCGCTGGGATTACAGGCATGCGCCACCATGCACAGACTCCAGATTTTTAATTTATTATAATTATTCTTTTGAGACAGGGCCTTGCTTTGTAATAGGCTATGTTCAACCCACTGTGCAGCACAGGCTGACCTCAAACTCAGGCAATCCTTCTGCCTAAGCCTAAGTGCACCTGGCTGAATGACAGATTTTCATTTCTAATTTTATTTTATTTTTTATTTTTTGTACAGGGTCTGCAGGGTCTCACTATACAGATCGGACTTGTAGTAATTCTCCTGTTTTCAGCCTCCCATGTGCTACATGCCACCACACCCAGTCTAACCCTTTCAGCGTGACCCTGGGGCAGGGCCGGCACAGCACGCTGGGGATTGAATCCTGGCTGCTGCTCTCTGCCTAAGCAGGCTTTAGTGTACTGAGCTATCTGGCCAGCCCTCGGGTTCTAATTTTAAATACCTGTATTTCCTGGCTACAGTAAATCTCATTGAGTGGGGGCTGATAAGCAGGTTCATATTGGATGCCTTTTTATTTATCAACCTTTTATTCATTAAGGGTGGCTGATACATCAGTGAAGATACAAGTTCTGGAGTCAGCTTTTGAGTGTGACTTTTTGTATCAGTAATATTAGTTATGTGGCTTTTTTTCCCCCCCTGGAACCAGGGATTGAACTCAGGCCCTTGTGCTTGCCAGGGAAGTGCTTATTCCACTGAGCCATCTCCCTGGCCCTAGTTATGTGGCTTTTGACAAGATAATATATTTTTCCTCTTTACCTCTTAAGTTGTTTTAGGAAGCATAGTTCTCAGCAGGCTATGGTTGTGCATGCCACCCAGCAACTCAGGACGTTAGGGCAGGAGCATCACTTGCACACACAAGTTTGAGACTAACCCCATTGTAAGCAAACAAATTTTTTTTTTTTTTTTGTGGAACTGGGGATTGAACTCAGGCCCTTGTGCTTGCCAGTGAAGCGCTTATTCTACTGAGCCATCTGCCCGGTCCCAACAAACAAAAATTATGAAGCTCTCTCTCTTTTTTTTTTTTTTTTTTTTTTGCGGAACCGGGGATTGAACTCAGGCCCTTGCACTTGCCAGAGAAGTGCTTATTCCACTGAGTCATCTCTCTGGCCCCTGTGAAGCTCTGAAAATAAATCCTGGCACCAAGGAAGCATGTAATAAATATAAATTGACATAATGAAACTGATACAGTGCCTGTGTGACATAGCATGTGAATTTGGGTATAAGTGCAGTTGGCATCTGTCCTCTTCAGAACGAACTCAGCTAGGTTGTCCTATTAATCTTGCATTAAATGATGCAACATTTTAAAGCCATGATCACTTTTGTATCTACTTAGTGGCATTTTGTCATGGTTTATAAGTATCTAGGAAATTTGGTATAACCCATGAATGCGATATGTTTAGAGATATTATTTTCATGTCACTGTGTATGAGAGATACTTTTTTTCACATATTTAAAATGTAGTTTATTGGTTTTTAGTATATTGAGCATTCTATATCCATTGCTGCCATTATTTTAGGACATTTTCATTACTCTGCAAAGAAACCCCATCCCAATTAGCAATAACTTCATTCCTCTTTCCCCCATATTCTGGTAAACACTTTCTTACCTCTGTGGATTTGCCTATTCTAGATATTTTATAAATAGAATCAGATAATGTATAGGCTTGAGATCCAGTCCTAGCCCAGGCCTGATGACATGATACTTTACTTGGAAGACCCAAAACACTCCACCAAGAAGCTACTAGAATTAATACAGAAATTCAGTAGCATAGCAGGTTATAAAGTCAGTACCCAAAAGTCAATAGCATTCTTCTACACAGATAACAAACATACTGAGAGGGAAATTATAGAAACAATACCTTTTACAATAGCACCGAGGAAAATGAAATACCTTGGAATTCATCTAAATAAAGAAGTCAGAGATTTTTTCAAGAAAAATTATAGTACTCTGAAAAAAGAGATCGTAGAGGATTTCAGAAAATGGAAAGATATTCCATGCGCCTGGATAGGAAGAACCAACATTGTGAAGATGGCCATACTCTCAAAATTGCTCTACAGATTTAATGCAGTCCCTATCAGACTACCACCAATATACCTCACAGAGCTAGAGAAATCATTCCTAAAATTTATTTGGAACCAGAAAAGACCTAGAATAGCAAAGGCAATCCTGGGCAATAAAGAAAAGGCAGAAGGCATTACAATTCCTGACTTGAAATTATACTACAAGGCTACTGTGATAAAATATATAGTCTTTGACTGACTTTTCAGGAACAGGACCAAAAAAAAGACATTCAGTACCAGGGCTATACCATTAAGCTGTACCTCCAGCCATCTATGCAAATTGTGGGCAGCTTTCAGTCTCTGTTCAAACAATTTAGGATCAGCCAAATGGCTCAGTGGATTAAAGCGCTTGCTTAGGAAGAAACAGCGGCCATGTTCAATCCCCAGGTTCGATCCCTGGCTTGCCATTCCGGCCCCTGGGGTGCAGGAATGGGCATGGTGGCACCTGCCTATAATTCCAGCTCTTTGGGAGGCTGAACATAGGCAGATCACTATGAGTCTGATCTATGTAGTGAGACCCTGTAGACCCTTACTAAAATACAAATTAAAAAACAAAACAAAACAACATGTGATTTATAGTTTCTTAGATCTGAATCCTGCTCTTATATTAAATCTTATGAGTTGCAGATGGTTTTTATAGTTTACTTTAACTTTTCTCAAAGTATTTAATGCGTGCAGTGGAGTGTTAAAAAGTAGTATGTGGTAACTCTCCAATAAGGTGAATATAGACCTACTAGATATAACTGAAATAATAGTTTTTTTTCCCGGAACTGGGGATTGAACTCAGGCACTTGCGCTTGCCATGGAAGCCCTTATTCCATTGAGCTATCTCCCCGGCCCTGAAATAATAGTTTATGTTTACTTTGTGGAATATTACATTTAAGCTTGAAGTATATTCTTTAAAAAACAGTGTAATGTCAAATTGTAGAAAGCTAAAAGTAATTCAGATGCGAGTCCTGAATGTTACTAAATACTAATTTTTACTGATACAAGTTTTATAGTAATACCAGTGGGGGTGGAGAGCTTTGCAGTCTTCAGGTAGCACAGGGCAGAAACAGTAGAATGTGTGGTCCATTCAGTTTTGCCTGCAGCATTGTGCCCATGTATCCTGTGTTGGCGCTCAATGATGGTGAGCCATTGGGTGTTTCTATTTCATCATTAGTGGAATGAAGAAACCCTCAAATGATGTACTTTTTAAATTCTTACTGATTCTTTAAAATTTTGGACCACCAAGGACTCCACACTGGCATAGCTACTAAATGAACTAGTAATGAAGTTAAGGGCTACTTTGATTGATAGCTTGGTACTTGTAGTCTTAAAAACTAGACATTTATGGCTGGTGTGAATCTGTAAACAATGTGGCTTTGTTTTTGTCTTAAGTTCCCATACTGTGTCCTGTATTCAGCTTGGTATGGAGAGTAAGGAAGTTCCATACCTAGCAAAAAACTAGAGTGGTTTTTGTTTTTATTTTTATTTATTTATTTATTTTTCTAATTTATTAATTATTATTATTATTGCTTTTTTTGGCGGAACTGGGGATTGAACTCAGGCCCTTGTGCTTGCCAGGGAAGCGTTTATCCACTGAGCCATCTCCCCAGCTAGAGTGGTTTTTAGCAGCGTACAGTCACACAGCAATGTATCATACTGGATTTCTTCTTCTAGAGAAGAATACTTGAATTTTTATGTGTAATAGATTTAGGAGATATCTTCCAATACTAGAAATTAATTGTCCTATCTCTTTATGTGTGTTTGCTTAAATTTCTTTTTAGGACCAGGACATAGCTCAGTGGCACAGTGTCTGTTTGGCAAGTACAATACTAAGTTCAATCCTGGTATCAATTAAAGTTTAACCATCATACTTGGGTTAAGATTTTTGTTGACTTTTTTTTTTAATTGTAGTACCACGGATGGAACTCAAGACCTTGCGTACTTTCCAGCCAGGTACTTATGCTGCTGAGCTGGCTACCTGTTGACTATTTTTTGTTCTCCCATTTTTTTTTTTTTTTTTTTTTTAAGGTGTGTCCATTGTGTTTTTGTTTGTTTGTTTGTTTTTTTTTTTTCCTTCCTCGAATGCCTTCAGGGCACTTTTGGCCAGCGGGAGAGTTGTGAGGTTCGAACTCCAGGAACCTGAGGCTGACAGCTTTGTGGAAGCAGCCACTTAAAGACTGAGCTAGGGCCAGGCCCCCTTCCATTGTGTTTTGACTTAAGTACAGTGGTGCCTCTGTTAAAAAATTTGCATGATAGGACCAGCCAAATAGCTGAGTGGATTAAAGTGTGCCTGCAAACAGGCACAGGGGCTGGGACTGGGGGTTCCATCCCCCTATCCCTGGGCCTGCTGTGCCGGCCCTGTCCCCAGGGCGCACTGAGAGGGTAATTGAGACTAAGTGTGGTGGTGCACACCTGTAATCCCAGCTCTTGGGAGGCTGTAAAAAGATGAATCATTACAAGGCTGATCTAGTAGTGAGACCCTAAACACCCTGTAGACCCTTTCCCTAAAAAACCCCAAAACTTGCATGATTTCAGTTGCATACTAAAGTGGACAAGAACTGAATCAAACCTCTGCAAGGTCAATGTTGACAATAACCATTGAATTTGATCGAGTTCTCATTCAGTTTGTGTGTGTGTGTGGTTTTTTTTTTTTTAGGGAAGGGTCTACAGGGTGTTCAGGGTCTCATTGTTAGATCAGACTTATAATGATGCACCTATTTATAGCCACTCGAGCTCAGTTTGGTTTGTGACCAAAATCAAGAAAAGAATTAAGTTTACTAGCTAGGTGTGGTGATGTATGCCTGTAATCCTAGCACTAGGGAGGCTGAAGCAGGAGGATCCCAGTGAATTTGAAGCTAACTTGGGCTACATAGTGTACTCAAGTTCAGCCTAAATTATATAGTGAGACTCTGAAGAGTATTGATTCTTGTTTTAGCAGGCAGTCCTATTACTGAATTATCATAATTAACTTTTATAGTTTTTTTTTTTTTTTTGGTGGAACTGGGGATTGAATTCAGGCCCTCGCGCTTGCTGGGGAAGCACTTATTCTACTGAGCCGTCTGCCTGGCCTCCAGCTTTTATAGTTTTTGTGCTGTGTTAGTGTATGTTTTTGAGAAGTCCAAAGTCTCTTGATGTGGTGGGTCTTACAATCCAAACTATTACTCCTATAATTTTTTAGGATGGGTCTAGAGAAAGTTCTTTGATATCTCTGCTGAGTACCTGGGAGCCTTAATTAGATATCATTACTTTTTTTTTTTTTTTTTTTTTCGGAACTGGGGATTGAACTCAGACCCTTGTGCTTGCCAGAGAAGCACTTATTCCACTGAGCCATCTCCTTGGCCTCAGATCTCATTACTTTTTTTTTTTCTTCTCATTACTTTTTGACAGCCCCAGAACTCAGTTTCTTGGCACACTGTTTTTTCTTTCCTGTTAGCACTGTTATTAGTGGTAGTGTTTCAGTTTTTTTATTCCATAGCAGTTACTGTTTGATTAGCCTTTGGGGTTGCTTTTTGTTTGTACAGTCCATTGATGGACATTGCCAGATAGAGTTCTGCCCCTGTATAAGTCCAGTGTTCTCATTTCTGATTTTCGCATGCTTCTTTTTGCTTGGACTCCAGCTCTCTGTTCTGGCTTTAGCAGTGTTCCTAGACAGCCGGGTAATCCTAGGGCTCTTATTTATTTTTATTTTTTTCCATAATTTTATTGATAAACACATAGCTATGAGACAGTTTCAAGCCAAATTTGTAGGACATGGGGCTGGTGAGATGGCTCAGTGGTCTAAAGCACCTACTCAGAACAAGCTAAGCCAAGCAAAGTACAGGGACCGCTGTTCAATCCCCCAGCACCACATGCCAGCCAGCCCCGCCCCCTGGTGGGCTGAGCTGGCCACACACACACACACACACACAATAAATAAATAAATATTTTTTTTTAAAAAAAGCAAATTTGTAGGAAAATTTCAATAATTGTTAATTATCACATTGCATACCTTCTTTCTAGTTGTTATTTGCTGTACAAGATGCAGACATGATATCCTATTTACAAACTCTATTAGAACAAATCCCTCTATTCATTAAGAGAATGTAACTATATATCTATCCTGACCATTTTGTTTAGTTCCGTCATTTGAATATTATAGGTGTGTTAACTCAGCTAGGGCTCATTTTAAGAGCTTTCTTGTGTTATTTTCTAATCTGAAACTGGTTGCTTCATATTTTCTCCAGTTTTATACACATATTAGAAGAGTTGGTTTGGTTGCAATAGTAAGGCCTCTGAGAATTTGACAAATAACTCTAAAGTTCTTAGAAATATAGAAGATGAGTAGAGCAGCTCTGAAAAAGAATAAAGTGAAGATGGGTGAGATGGAATAACTTAGTGGGTATTACATGTGTTCTCAAGCTGATTATTTTACTGCTTAGGCAAATGCAGGGGCCCAGAGTTCAAAGTTGGATCTCCTGCTGTGCTGGTCCCACCCCTGGGATGCACTGAGACAGCCGTTGAGACTGGGAGTGGTGGCACGCACCTGTTATGCCAGCAATTGGGAGACTGTAAATAGGAGGATCTCTAGGAGTATGATCACTAGGAGTCTGATCTATGCAATGTAGACCCTGTCCTAAATACAGACACAAACAACCCCCCCCAAAAAAAAATAGATGTAGGATTTCAGCTAGCACAGCATATTTGATCTTAATGAGCAAAAAATAGATCTTATAAATTTGAGAGACTATCTCAGAAGGTCAGTGAATCTAGAGATGGATGCCCCAAAATTTTTTTATTACATAAATACAAATAATGATGCTATTTGACATATGCAATTTAAGGAAATTAGAAATGGTCAGTATCTCATGTATGTACATTGCTATTTCCTTTGTTTTTTAAAAACTAATTTTCATTCAATTAATTTCATTACATAATTGAGGCTGGTCCTGAACTCACTATGTATCCTAGGCTGGCCTCAAACTTGTCATCCTCCCTGCCTCAGCTTCCCAAGTGCTAGGAATATAGGTGTGCACCCGTGCGCCTTACTTTTCTTTTGTTTTTTTGAGACAGGGTCTCACTATGTAGTTCAGGGTAGTCTTGAATTCACAACGTAGCTGAGGTTGTCCTTGAGCTTGCAGTAATCCTCTTGCCTCTGAGTGCTAGAGTTACAGGTGTGCGTTACTATGCCCAGCCATGAAATCCTTTGAGTCAGTTTAATACTTGTCAAGCAAAAATGGATATTCAGTCTGATACAATCTGACGGAGCAGTTTCACATAATTGTTTATTACATTGATTCTTAGGATGTGTGGGACTGTGTAGGCTAATTTATAAGAAGAACCTCAGACCTACTGAATCATAATATTTGTGAATGGCTGAGAAATATTGAATAGCTTTTTCTCATGGTTATCATATGTACTTAGGTGGAGATCCATAGGTCTATGCAATGAGTACTCTTAAAAGTATGCAGTTTTAAGTTCATGTATGTTTAGTGGCATATTGAATGACATCAATATGTTGGCATGATAGAAAACTATTTTTTTGAAAACAGTTTTTAAAGGGAGTGCTCTAAATGTTGAAAAAATTATATTGATAAATGAAAAAGCCACAGAACAGAAGGTATGATATGTGTTTAGGGAAAACCTGTATTTGTATATGCATATAGCATATCTAGGAGGATATATTATTAATGGCTATTTCTTTTCTTGTTTTTGGTGGAACCGGGAATTGAACTCCAGTCTTTATGCGTGCCAGGGAAGCACTTATTCCACTGAGCCATGTCCCCGGCCCCATAGTGGCTATTTCTGTGGGGAAAAATTTAAGCCTGCAGTTTCTTGATTTTTCTCAGTGTTTTTGATTTTTTTTTTTTAGTGACTAAATCTTTCAGTAGCCCCTAGTTAAAGAAAATCCAGTCATATATATGCTGTAAGAAGTTGTATGTGATTTACTTAACACAGATTTTGACAATGGGTTAAGTAATGTGTTTAGCTAGATGAAACCTTGCCCAGCTAAACAGTTAAATTGAGCTTATAATAATAGGCCTTGGTGGTTTGCATCAAAACTGTTTCTTAAAATAAGCATTTTTTTATTGTGATAATGCATTACTTCTAAGTATTGTATTCATTATATTACTACTCCTTTTTAAAGAACCTTCAACAACTAGTACTGCTTCAAATTATCCAGATGTGTTAACAAGGCCTTCTCTTCATCGGAGCCATCTGAATTTCTCTGTGTTGGAATCCCCTGCATTACACTGTCAGCCATCCACATCTTCGGCATTTCCAATTGGCAATTCTGGATTTTCCCTTGTAAAGGAAATTAAAGATTCTACCTCTCAACATGATGATGATAACATCTCAACTACTAGTGGTTTTTCTTCAAGAGCATCTGATAAAGGTATTCTTAGCATTTGGTAGTAATTTTGAGTAAATTTCATGGCATGAAAATGTTTTTTTTATAATAGTCTGAGCAGCTAATTCGTAGATAACAATATGCCATATATTAACCATTGTTAAATCTATTGTTTTGAGATTCTGTATTTTTAATTTTTTTTCTTTTTAAAATAAGTAATATACAGAAAAACCTAGGGTCTTATAATTATGTATAAGATTAAACTATGTATTTTTGTTTCAGATATAACTGTTTCAAAGAACACTTCATTGCCACATCTGTGGTCTCCAGAGCCTGATCGCTCCCAGTCAGTCTCACAGCACACTGCCTCCAGCTCAAAAAAACCAGCATTCAACTTGTCTGCCTTTGGAACGCTTTCCTCTGTGAGTATGACCTGGATTGGATTTAATCACATGGGTCTTGAGTGTTTTTGTTTATGATTTGTCATTCTGCTTCTGTGCAGTCACTTGGGAATTCTTCAAATCTTAAAACGAGTCAACTTGGAGATTCTCCTTTTTATCCTGGGAAGACAACATACGGTGGGGCAGCAGCTGCTGCGAGACAGTCTAAGCTACGAAACACACCTTATCAGGTTGGTGTGCATAGGTGAAAGGTTATCTTTTTCTTCCTCTTAGCTAAATACTAAGAGACTGTTGACACTCAGCATAAACTTTTACTTAATACAGTTGTTGTATTCTAAGAAGTATGGTAAAGAATTTCTTTTTCCATTTTGAAAAGTGGTGTAAGTTACACTTAGTGAATTTTGTCCCTCATATATGTGTATTTGAATTGTAATAACACACACAGTGTTGCATAACCACTTCTGCAAAAATACTCAACAAATATTTCTGTTACCCCAAAGCATTATTGTGTGTTTTCTCTGTAGTCAGTCCCTCTCTTTTATCACCCTCTGACAACCGTATGGCTATTTTTTTTTCCCCCTATATTTCAGGCTTTTCTAGAATGTGTCATGTAAATGTAGTCATATAGTATGTAGCACTTTGAATCTGGTTTTTATTTCATAATGCCTTTCAAGATCGATCCTTTTATATATATCAGCATTTCCTTTTTATTGTTCAATGTTGTTGTAATACTGCTTAACATGCACCAGTGAAATTGGGTTGCTTCCATTTTTTTGCAGTTATGAGTCAAGCTGCAGAGAACATTTTTATCTCCCATGGCTAGAGACGTAGGAGCTGGATTGCTGGGTCACATTGTATTCACATAATAATCAACCAAACTATTTTCCAAAATGGCTGGTACCAGCTGGCATTCTCACTAGTAATATGAGTCTCTCAATTGTTCTGCATCTTTTCTAGCTCTTGATGATGTTAGTTTTTTTTTTAAGTCATTCTGTTTTTTTTTTTTTTTTTGGTGGAACCGGGGATTGAACTGAGGCCCTTGTGCTTGCCAGGGAAGTGCTTATTCCACTGAGCCATCTCCCCGGCCCCATTTTAAGTCGTTCTAAAAGGCATGTAGCGATAGTTTTAATTTGTATTTCCCTAATGAGCAATGAGTATTTTTAATGTGCTTTTTTTTCATTAGTGTGTATTTTTCTGTGAAGTGTCTTATTAATACTTTCTGGTCATCTTTAATTTTTTTTTTTTTTTTTTTTT
>NW_004524599.1:1096430-1138801 GCF_000260255.1 Octodon degus
ATGTGGTGCTGGGGGATTGAACCGCGGTCCCTGTGCTTTGCTAAGCTTGTTCTAAGTAGGTGCTTTAGACCACTGAGCCATCTCACCAGCCCACCCCTTACTTTTTATTCTGATAGTTTTTGGGATAGAGTCCTCTTGAGGTTTTCATTTTCTTTGGTTCGTTGATTGGGTGTTTTGTTTTATTTTGGAACTGGGTCTTGTTAATGTACTTCAGATTGGGCTTCAACTCACTGTATAGCCCAGGCTGGCCTCAAACTCATGGCAGTTCCCCCTGTCTCAGCCTCTCAAATGCTAAGATTACAGGTGTATAGCACCACACTGGCTTTTGAGGTATTTATAGTCTCCTCATACTTCATATACTCAGTTATTTCACCTGTAATGGTAATTTAATATAAACATTAACATTTATATTTCCTTGTTTTATTTGATGTGTTTTATATTTAAAAATTAGAAACTCTCACTAAAGTAATGCAGATCTTTTCTTAAACAGAGGTTCTTTCCTTAAGAATTTCATAGCCTTTGGATCAGGTAGCAGATAATAATAAGTTGGCTTCTCCATGAGCAATAACTTGTGACTTTGTCCCTTCAGATCACTATTTGCAAGAATGATGAGTGTGTGCTGGAAGACAACTCTCAGCGGACCAAATGGAAGGTGATCAGCCCCACAGGGAATGAAGCAATGGTGCCATCAGTCTGCTTCCTCATCCCTGCACCCAATAAGGATGCCATTGAAATGGCCAGCAGGTAACTGTTCAGCTAAGTGCTGCTACCTCTGCAGTTTGTCTCAGATGTACTTAGCGTGATGAACTCCCATTTGTGATCTCCCTGAACCGAGCAAGCAAATTGTGAAGTTTCTTCTGAAAATGTCTTCCTGTGAGGGAAATCAAGTATCAGTTGCCAGCCACAGTAGATCTTCAATAGTTTAGTGATACTTCTTTTTAAAAGAATTCTTGGTTATAAATAACTTACACTCAGAGGGTTCATTTTTATAGTAACAACTACTTTAATTTATATTAAAATAGTTTATGTACACATTGTAGAAAATTGGGCTATACTAGAAAGCATATTATAATGAAAACTAATTGAGTGTGGTGGCACATGCTGTTAGTCCCAGCTACTTGGAAGACTGGAGCAGGAGGGATCCCTTGAGGCCAGGAGTTTAGGTTCAGCAGGGGCAGGACAGGAAGACCCTGTCTCATGAGAGAGAAGAGGAAAGGAAGAAAAGATGAGTAGTCGTCCCAACTCATGGGTTCTACCTGGAATGCAGCTATTTTCAACTCTGTTAGCAGGTTTTTCTGTGCTTTAACCTCCAAATTTTGAAACAGTTTGATGTTTTTCTTTTTTCAACTTTGGAAATTTGTTACTACAGGAAAGTAACATTTAGCTTTATACACACCCGCACAACTTTTCTTCTAAATATACTTATGTCATGGTTGTTTTATTTTTGATTATTTAGTTGTCATTACATTGTAGCTGAGCTGTGAGGCACTCGAGGGTGGGCATCATTAAGAAGCAGTCATGCCTCACCTCTCTCACCTCATCTTTTCCCACATTTCCTATACCCTACCATCTTTAAATTGAATTGTTTGCTTATTGATGAATTTTGACAGTTCATCTTTTGTGGTACAAGTCCTTTATAATATATGTGTATTTTAGAGATATTTTCTCATTCTCTAGCTTAACAGTGTCTTGAGTATTTTTTACCTCTTAGGAATATAGTATAGTTTTTTTTTAATTTCATGCTTTTGCTATCATATTTAGGGCAGTTGGGCCTAACCTAGTGTCACAGAGATTGTCTTCTGTATTTTCTTTTAGAAGTTTCTTTGCTTTAGACTTTTAATTTGGGTCTGTGATTTCATTTAAGTTTTGTATGTAGGATGAGGTTGGGTCAGTGCTCATTTGTTTTGTATGTGGAAGAACAGTTCTAGTACCATTTGTTAAAGCCTCCCTTGAAATACCTCTTCATACCTCTGTTGTAAACTAACTGACCTCATAGCTGGTTTTATTTCTGGATTTTCTGTTCTTTTCCCTCGACCAATGTCAGTGTTTATACCAGCACTACTTACTGACTGTTAAAATCAGGTAATGTGAGTTTTCCAGCTTCTTTTGTCTTGTTTTGGCTTTTGTACATTTCCTAGATTTTCCACAAAATTTTAGAATCAGTCTGCTGGTTGAGAAATGCAGTTGGCATTTTGATTGGTATTGCATTGAGTCTAAAGATCAGTGTGAAAATGGTCATCTTAACAAACTCAATCTTATAATCCATAAATATGGTATATTTCTTACTTTAGGTGTTTTTAAGCTTTATTTCATGAATAGTACGTAGCATATAGATCTTGAACTTTGAAAAAATTTTGTGTACTTTGTTATTGATATTAATGAATAGGTTGCCTGAATAGTTTGTATCTGCACAATAAATTGAATTCATAGTTAAAATATCATCCAGAAAAAAAAAAAAAATCATCCAGCAAAGAAACATTGAGGCTTAGCTTCCCTGGTACCAAAAATTTAAGAAAGAAGTATGTATTTAACATCATGATGTAGATACTATCCAGTGCATTAGGTACAGAAAAGAAACAGGATATATATAATTTGGAAATAAAATTTCTAGTCAGACTGCTTGTCTTCATTTCCCCAAAAGGAAAAAAAAATTTTTTTCTACCAGTGCTAATAAGTAAATATAACTAGTCTTTAAGATAGAGGTCAATAAACAGAGTCAGCATATTTATATCAGTTATGAAGACTTGGAAATTAAGTAACTTTTAAAGAAATAATACACTTGGATGTGGTGGTGATGCCTGTCATCCCATTACTCCAGGAGACTGCGAAGGGGATCGCTGTGAGTTTGAGGGTAGTCTAGCAAACAGAGGTCTAGGTCATCCTGAACTGCATAGTCCAACCCTGTCTCAAAAGAAAAAAAGAAAAGAAATAATCAACTTAAGGTGAATTGCATCATTCTGTCATTTATCCTACCATAAAAATGTTATAGGAAAAACCTTCCGCAAAATTCCCATACATTATACTAGGAAGGTAACATAGTATACTAGGAAGGAAGCAAAAGTTAATCCATTCAGTATTGTTATCTTTAAATTACCCAAAGTACAAGATACCAGCATTTAATTATCCAGATAATACTAGCGCAAAACCTATCTTTTCAGTAAACTTAAGAAATTGATAGTATAGCTTAACTAACGTATATATGTATGTATATGTGTACACCCACACATATTTTATATCCTTTAGCTTTTCCTTTTTTTGTATTCGCCCATTGAGTTCTCTTTCCCTTTTTTTTTTTGGCAGAACCAGGGATTGAACTCAGGCCCTTGTGCTTGCCAGGAAAGTGCTTATTCTACTGAGTCATCTCCTTGGCCCTCTCTTTACTTTTGAAGTTTCTTTCCATTTTACAGTATGTATTGTACATTTTTTTTTTTTTTTTTTTTTTCAGTTTCTTACACTAGGGACGCAATATGAGGTTTACACAAACAAGTCTGATTTTTTTTTTTTTTTTTTTTTTGTGGAACTGGATTTGAACTCAGGCCCTTGCGCTTTCCAAGGGGGCTTATTCTACTGAGCCATCTCCCCGGTCTGGTATTATACATTTTGGTTGTTACTTACTCTTTCCTGGTTTCACAGTAGGAGGACAATACGATGTTTACACATTTGCACCTCGTTTATTTCACTTAAGAGTTTGGTCTCGAGTTGTATCCATTTACATATAAAAGTCTCCAGTTTATTGTCTATGGTTGAATAGTATTCAGTTATAGAAAAAGAGTACGTCTTTTTTTATCCATTCCTTCCTTGGTTGAGTTGCTTCTAAGATCCAGCTATTACAAATTGTGCTGTTATAAAAATGGGTGCAAGTATGTTTTTAATTGTTCTGGGAAGTTACTCATAAGGAAGGGGTATAGCTAGGTCAAATGGGGCCTCCAGTCCTAGTTTTTTGAGGAGTCTCCACACTGATGTCCACAGTGGTTGCACCAGTCTATACTCCCACCAACAGTGGAGACGTGTCTCCTCGCCCCCGCCCCCACCCCCAACCTCCACCCCTGCCCTGCAACCCCTGCAGCCTTTGTTACTGGTTGATTTCTTGATAATAACCACTGGCCTGTAGTTCTCTTTTTTAGTTGGGTCCTTCTTGAGTTTTGGTATCAGGGTAGTGCTTGCTTCCAGGAATGAATTTAGGATTTTTGCTTGCCTTTCAGCTTCATTAAAGAGTTTGTGAAGTAGTGGTGTTAGGTCTTCTCTTAAGTTTCTTGTATAATTCAGCAATTATTCCATCAGGGCCTGGGGTTTTTCTTTGTTGTTGTTCTAATTATATCTTGGAGTTCATTGATAGATACTGACTTACTTAGAGTTTTATGACTGCTTGATTCAGTTCTGGTAATTCGTATGTGTCTAGGAATATGTCCATTTCTTCTGCATTTTCCGTGTTATTTGAATACAAGTTTTCAAAGCATTCGGGATAGGTGATGGTCTAGATTTCTGCAGTCTCTTGTGATTTCACCCATTTCATTCCTAATTGCGTGGAATTGAGTCTTTTTTTTTTGATAAGGTTGGTTAAGGGTTTGTCCTTTTTACTTAATCTTTTATTGAAGAACCAACTCTTGGATTTATTGATTCTTGGTATTGTTTTCTTAGTCTCTAATGTGTTAATTTCTCTGTGATCTTTGTATTTTCCTCCGTGATGAGCATTTGGCTTAGCCTGCTCTTTTCCTAGAAGTTTGAGGTTCACCGTTAAGTTGTTGTTTGCACGTGCGCTTATTTTCCTGATTTGGGTATTCACTGCTATAAATTTCCCTCTTAGGACTGCTTTCATCGTGTCCCATAAGTTCCGGTATGTTGCATTGTTATTATTTTAACTGCAGAAACTAATTTCTTCTTTAATTTCTTCTGAGACCCATTGGTTGTTCAGGTGGGTGCTGTTCAATTTCTGTGTGTTTATGAAGTGGTTGTGGTTTCTTTTGCCATTGATTTCCAATTCTGTTGCTTTGTGGTCTTACAAGATGCATGAGATAATTTCAGTTCCTTTGCATTTACTTGAGCACGTTCTGTGAGGTAGTATGTGGTCTAATTTGAAGAACGCGCCCCGTGTGCAGCTGAGAAGAATGTATATTCTGATGTGGTGGGGTGGAATTCTCTGTAGACATCTACTAAGTCCATTTGTTTACAAGGTTGGTTCAGTTGTTACTCCGATGTTGATTTTTTTGTGGGGGTGATATTTTTGTGATAGTGGGTTATTGAAATCTGCCAGGACAGTTGTATGTATTAGTGCTTATGTGATTTTTTCATGTCCATTACTATTTGTTTTATATGGTTGGATGCACTGGCATTTGTTGCATATGTATTTATGCTTGTTATCTCTTCCTCTTGCATTGTCCGTTTTACAAGGATGTAGTGACCTTTTTCTTTCTTAATTAGTCTTGGCTTGAAATTTTCTTTGCCTGCAATTTCTTTGCTGCTTTTTTCTGGCTTCCTGGCACATACAGTTTTTCCATCCTTTGACTTGCAGGGTATGAATTTCTTTTTCAGTTGAATGTGTTTCTTGTATACAGTGTGTTGTTGGATTGTGCTTTTTGATCCATGCCTCACTTTCTGTATGTCAGGTTCTTTTTCTGCACAGGGAAGTTTTCAGCCTTGAAATCTGTGTACAGTTTTTAAGTATCATTTGTGCGATCTCCTGCTTTTTCCTTGATTCTAGTTGATCTTAAAGTACCCCTGCCTGTCTCATCTTGCAGCTGCACCATTGGTTTCTCATGATGCCTTGCTATTTTTAAGAAATCTTTTCGTGCTCACTAACTGCAAGCTTGTCTCCTATACTTGAGATCCTGTCCTCAAATTGGTTTAATGTGCGTCAAATACTTTCAATGAAATTTTTATTCTGGGAATCTACTCAACTCTGCCTTACATATTCCAGTTGTTTCCTGTGCTGGGCATTCATGGCTTCCATAATTTTCTCAAGCCCCTCTAGTTTTTTGTCTGTATCTGCTCTAGAATCACTAAGCATGTTAGTCTTTGTGGACACCATCTGTGCATTTATCTGAGAAGTTATTTCTGATTTGGTATTTTCTGGAGCAGCATTCAGTTGCTTTGTTGTTGTTGTTGTTGCCACTTTAGAGGCTAGATGGGTGGTTTTTGGATTTTTCCTCCTCAGTACCCCAAGTTTTCCTTTGGTGATTTGCACCTTGTTTAGTTTGTTGGTTGGTAGGTCTGTTGGTCTCTCTGTCTCTGTCTGTCGGTGTCTCTGTCTCTGTTTGTGTGTGTGTGTGTGTCTCTCTCTGTCTGTCTGTCTCTCTGTTCCTCTTTCCCACTTTCTGCCCCTTCCCCTCCCAGTCTGCCCCTCTCCCTTTCTCCCCCTTTTCTTTTCTCTTCTCCCTCCCCCTCTTTCCCTTTTATGCTTAGTTTAGTTCCTGTTGTAATGCTTCTAAACATGTATAGTGAGTTGCTTTATGGCTCGTATTTAGAACCTGTAGGATGTGACTGCTTCTCCTAGTTATCTTCCAGGTGTTGCCTGTGTTTGATTTCTGAGTCTCCTGTAAGATCATACCTCTTCAGTGTGTTTGGGATGGGAAGTTGTTGCCTGTTTGGCTGATCACCTGGTTCTTTTTCATTGTGCTTATAGTGTTTTCTGTAACCCTTAGTCAACACAGTATTGGTATACTAGGAAGAACAGCTGGTTAGAATAATTATGCCACTGTTGGCTATATTGGTACCAATGAGGATGAAATAAAACACAGCCTACAAAATGACAAACTGAAGTAACCATTAATTTGCCACATTTAACTGTATGTGCCACATTTGTGGCTATATAAGAAAATCTAAAACCAGAAAAATATGTGCAGTGTATAGGTCTTTAATATGTCAGTTTTTCTCTTAGGGGGTTAAAATTTAAAATGGGTTAGGGAGAAAAGAGATGTGGATGAAGAGGAAGCGATTAAGAGTAACGCCACAAGACAAGGAGGGATCATCATAATTTTGGTAAACTGCAGCAGAAGACTGGAGAGAAAAGTGCT
The DNA here is from genome assembly GCF_000260255.1 of Octodon degus. Taxonomy (NCBI): domain Eukaryota; kingdom Metazoa; phylum Chordata; class Mammalia; order Rodentia; family Octodontidae; genus Octodon; species Octodon degus. Next base: position 1,103,441 of record NW_004524599.1, read on the forward strand.
AAAGAGAAGAATAGAAGAGAACCACGAAGAGCCTAGACACCACATGCACAGGGGAAAAATGAAACAGCAAAAAGAACAAAAACGAGGCTGGGGTGATGGCTCAATAGAATAAGCTCTTCCCTGGCAAGTGAAAGGGTCTGAGTTCAATCCCCCGTTCCACCAAAACAAAAAACAAGAAACAGTAAAATACCAACAAGAGAGAAAAAAAGATATCCTCTTCCAGTTTTATCTCTACTGTCACTGGTAAACAACGTGTGGAGACAAGGTCCTTCCATGTTGATTACCCCTAGCACCTACCTTTTTGAGGACATAGTCAATAATCTCAGTGAGCCTGTACCCTCTGGTTCCCTGCAGCTGTCAGCTCATCATCTTCTAGCCTGAACCCAGCTGGGAGCTACTCTTGAGTTCTGAGATAAGCAGGCCCCTCTTCAAGGCTCTTTCATGTGGGGTGACTGAGACGTCAGCACTCATTGCCAGCTTGTGTAGTCCTTTCTGTGTCTCCATGGGGCCTTCGGTGTCTCCAGCACTCAGCATGTGTCTGTAGGTCTGAATTGCTTCTCTCAGTGTTTCCCATCTTAGGGAGAAGACACCTTTGGGGACCTTCTTTCTTTTTCATTGAACTTTCTTCATTCTCCGTGGGCTTCAGTTCTTGCCTCACTTGCTTCCTAAGTCCAGAAACCTTATTTCCCTCCTGGTCTTCCGTATTTTATATTCCAGCATCTGAAAGGCAGCACTAGGAGAGATTCTTTCTCTCCTGCATACAGCTTCACCTTTGGAATTTTACCCCATTTTCTTTTGTCCAGCTCAGCCTACCGAGGGTGGCGCCGGCGTGCATGTGCCAGGGAATCGGAACTGTGCTCCCCTGCACCTGTCTGAGCTTGCCTAAGCAGGCTCTTTAGACTGCTGAGCTATCTTGCTGGCCTCCCATTTTCTTGATGAGTATAAAAATTATATTTTGTTGTATGTTACTTTGGTGTTTTTATTTTATATTTAAGTTTTTGACTTTTAAAAAAAGATTTATGGTGGTGGCACTCTGGACTGAACCCTGGCTTTTTAAAAATTTTGAGAGAAGATTTCCCTGAGTTTCATAGGTTGTGTGGTCTTCTTCCTTTAGCCCCCTAAAGTGCTGGGATTGCAGTGTGTGTCACCATATACACATTGACATTTTTTTATTATTGTTGTTGTTGTGGTACCAGGGATCAAACTCAGGACCTTGCACTTGCAAGGCTATCTCCTGACCCCATTGACTTTTTTTTTTTTTTTTTTTTTTTTTTTGGCAGCAGCAGGGATTGAACTCGGGACCTTACGCTTGCCAGGCAGGCACTTAGGCCACTGAGCCATCTTCTTGGCCTCCATTGACATTTTAAAGATGACAGATTATTGTATATACAATGACAGTCTAAGACAAAGCATAGGAAGTATTTAAAATTAGTATATTTGATGTGTTAGTTTTATTTTTAAGGCAGTCGCTTGATTTCCTATTTGGAGCATTCTTATGTAACTGACAGTGATGGGGGCAATGGGCAAGGTAGGGTTTTACTAAGTTCTTTAAGCTGCCTGTCCTTGAACTTGCTACATATCCCTGGCTAAGTTGAACTGACAGTGCTGGCATTAGGGAGATGTACCACCATGCCTGGTGGCAGTAATTTTGAAACTTATTTCTGAGTATATTTATGAGGGCCATATTTTTTACAAGAGAAAGTGTTGCCTAGATACTGGTATTATGCAGCAAACTTCTAATATATTCTTTCAAAACTTTTCTATGGCATATCTGAGATGCTGAACTAAGATGTTGAAAGCCTCTAATGCTTAGAACAGTTCTTAAATATGTTCTTGCTACCTTTTTTTTTGGGGGGGGGTTCTAAGACCAAGTCTTAGCCTTGACAATTTTTAAACCAAGGCTTTGAAATATTTATTAGTGATACTGAATTTTTTTCTTTGTTTTTTCAACTTTTATGGTTCTAGGAGTCAAACCTAGCAGGTTTCAGTTTTCTTTTTTCTTTTTTAAATTGTTTTTCAAAATTTTATTGATAAACAGATAGCAATGAGACAGTTTCAAATCAAATCGGTAGTACAGTTTCAATAACTAACACACTGCATATATTCTTCTTAGTGGTTAATTGCTGTATAAGATGTGGACTTGAGATCCTATTTACAAACACCATTAGAACAAATCATTCTATTCGTTAAGAGAATGTAACTATATATCTGTCCTAACCACTTTGAATACACAGATACAAAATGGACATTCATCTGTATACCCCTTTTTTTCTAAGTTCCGTTATTGAATATTATAGGTGTGTAAACTCAGCAAAATAGTCTAAAAGAGTTCAGTAGCCCATAATAGCATTGGGTCTTCTGTTTAACTGGCAATGTCAGAAATTATTGACCTGAGTCCCCCAAAGCTCAACATAACAACATGGCTTTACTTCCTATATTTCATCTTCATACTTTTCTACTAGATGGTTAAGACCAAGGTAAAGCAGGACCTATGCAACAAGAGTTGTAGCTTTTGGGTCTGAGAAGGTCAGTGAAATCCCCTCAGGATTTATCCTGAGATCCTATACCCAGATTGTAGAACCTTTGTCAGTGTCAGCCATGTGGAAGGTTTCAGTTTTCTAGGCAAGTGCTTTGCTACTGAACTATATCTACAGTTTTGAACTTGGCAGGCGTGGGATAGTTTGCTATTTTTTGCTTGGAGAGTTAGAGCTAGGAGTCATATTATAGACCTGGCTTCCATTCCATTTTTATTTGTAAGTGAGCTGAGGCCTAAAAAGATAATGGAATTTAGTGAAAGGACAGGCTGTTGTATATTCCTGATGGATATTTTTAGTTTTCTCATGTTTGTCAAAGCTTTTAGCTAGAAAAATAACCCTTAATGAGCATCATAATTTTAATAAAACAAGTAGAATATTGGTTTTTTTTTTCTTTTTGGCAGAACTGGAGATTGAACTCAGACCCTTGTGCTTGCCAGGGAAGCGCTTATTCTACTGAGCCATCTCCCCAGCCCCAACAAGTAGAATATTGTAGCTGTTCTAAAAGTACTGAAATTTTAATATTCATTTGAGATAGTAAGATTCCACTTTTATAAAAACTGAATTATTATTTGGTTGTGATATTCTTATATTCATTTTCAGATTACTTGGTTCTGTATTATACACTTGGTTATTAGAATATTATAATGCTTTCTTTTCTTTTGAGGTAAGGTTTCCCTATGCATTTCAGACTGGCCTTATATTCACTATGGAGCCCAAGCTGGCCTTATACACACAGTGATCCTCTTGCCTCTGCCTCATGAGTCTGGATCTACAGGTGTGCGCTACCATGCCTGGCTATAATGTATTCTTAAGCAAAAGAGATGTTTTTGTTGGAATTTTAAACATTTGTGTATTAAAAAATACTCATTAGATCTTTATGAGATTTTGTTGATATGTTATTTTCTAATTTCATTTTTAAAAAAGTTAGTCTTTTATTGAAAGATATCCTGAGGGTTTTTTTTTTTTTTTTTTTTTTTTTTTTTGGGTGGAACTGGGGATTGAACTTGGCCTTGCGCTTGTCAGGCAAGTGCTTATTCTACTAAGCTATCTCCCTGGCCCTAGCCTGAGGTTTTTTTTTTTTTTTTTTTTTTTTTTCCCAGAACCGGGGATTGAACTCAGGCCCTTGCACTTGCCAGGGAAGCACTTATTCCACTGAGCCATCTCCCAGGCCCCCTAGCCTGAGTATTTTATTTTATTTTAATTTTTTTTAAAAAATTTATTTATTTATTTATTTATTTATTTGTGTGTGTGTGTGTGTGTGGCCAGCTCAGCCCACCAGGGGGCGGGGCTGGCTGGCATGTGGTGCTGGGGGATTGAACAGTGGTCCCTGTGTTTGCTAAGTTTGTTCTAAGTAGGTGCTTTAGACCACTGAGCCATCTCACCAGCCCTAGCCTGAGTATTTTAAAACATTCTTTTTATTAACATTTGAGGAACAAGATACTATTATCAAAATGTTAAATTTGAGGGCCAGGGAGGTAGCTCAGGCCTAAGTTCAATCCCTGGTACCACAAAAATAAATGTTAAATTTAATTTGAAATCTACAGTCTCTCCTCTTAGCTATCTAAGAATTTACTCTTGTTAAATTCATTTTTAATTAATTTAATGTTCTTTGGTTTAAGTGTTGAGGGACTTTTTTACCAGTTGTCTCATTTCTACTACTATGTAAGACAAAAAGACAGGTCTTTATTAGGAGTATATGCCATCGGATCACTTCTGGTTATAAAAGCAATTCCTTAGGCAGAGATTTGAATTTGTTAATGAAGGCACTTGGAAGAAAAAAAATAACAAAACTTTTAATGATGCTTTCCAGAGATAGGTAGCAGCCAATACACTAATCTTGCTTTTGTTTGGATAGCCATCCTATTTTGTACATAGTTTCATTGCATAGGCATATGTGCCTTCAAGTTTACACCACAACAAATGATGTGGAGTTTTCTTTGTAGGCACCAGTCAGAAAACAGATGAAAGCTAAGCAGCTTAACACACAGTCTTACGGTGTGACCAGTTCCACAGCTCGGCGAATATTGCAATCCTTAGAGAAGATGTCAAGCCCTTTAGCGGTAAGCTTTTAAAATCATAATTACATGTAGAAGTGTAAGGAAGTTTGAATTCAGTGGAAAGTATTTTTACAAAAATAAATTTTGTTACTTAACAGGATGTGAAAAGAATTCCATCTGTTTCTTCTCTGAATTCTGTAAGTTGATGTTCAAGCCTATAACTTGATGGAGTCGTATTTTTGAGTTTCATGTGTATTGTAATACTTAGTGTTTTACTTTTCTCAGCCTCTTGATAGGAGTGGGATGGATACCACAGATTTTTGGGGCAAAAGACAAAAGGTAAGACAGTTACTCAAAGTATGCATCAGCAATTTTCTTGTATTTAAAATTAGTAAATGCAATAATTGGCTTTTGTTTATAGTCATTAGGGAATATGTTCAAAAATAAGCTTGTTTTACTTGGATATAAATGTTGTGACAGCTACCCATTCATTATTTTTTTGTGATTTGGGATTTTCATCTTCAGGTTCTTGGTAGTTTTTATAGCTTGCTCTTTCTTTTTGATCAATAAAGTAGTGAGCAAAGTTTGAAATGTTTAGTAATTAGATGTTCAGTGAATTGAAACTTTCATTGAACCTAATTATCTTGTAAACATTAGATGACATGAAATCTGTTTTGTGTAATAGAATTGCAATTTGGTACCTGTTTTATCAGCTAGCCAAAATAATTCTAGGTTACTAGAGCTAATAAAATATACAAATATCTTGGTACTCTTATTAGTGCATTTTCGAGGATACTGTGGGAAAGAGAAATATTTGAATTATTGCTACTAAAATTGTTGCATAGAAGAAAGCTAAGATTGAATTTTTTCCTCTCCTCTTTTTTTTTTTTTTTTTTGGTGGAACTGGGGATTGAACTCAGGCCCTTACGCTTGCCAGGCAAGCATTTATTCTACTGAGCTATCTCCCTGGCCCCTGAATTTTTTTCTTAGAATGTTGCTTTCCAATTTTTAGAATTACCTGGATGTTTGTTACTGGGCCGTAAATACTTTATTGAAGCTGTCATGGGATTAATTTAAGCCTTTTCTCAGATCTCCTTTATATCAGACTTACAAAAGTACTAAAAGTTTAAGCATGTGCTTATTGTCAGTAAAAATTTTTAATTAACGGGAGCTGAATATGGTGGTACAGGCCTGTGGTCCCAGCTGATTGGAATGCTGAGGCAGGAGGAGTCCAAGTTTGAGGCCAGTTTTGTAAGAACCTGACTTGAAATAGTACAAGAAGTCTTACTAGTGGTTCAATATATTTATTTGTTAATTTTTTGGGAATGGTCTACAGGGTGCTCAGGGTCTTACTACTAGATTGGACTTGTAGTGATCCGCCTGTTTATAGCCTCTCAAGAGTGGGATTACAGGTGCACGCCACCACGCCCAGTCTCAATTGCTGTTGCAGTGCACCCCGGGGATTGAACCCCTGGCCTGGGCGCTTTAATCCGCTGAGCTATTTGGCTGGCTTGGTTCAATATATTTAAATAAAAGTTTATTATTGGGTGCTAGAGAAGGAAAGGCTAAAATGCAGTATTGTAGTTCATGTTTCACATATATAAATAGTCTGTGAAATTCACTGTCTCATTGAGTTGTAATATCACATTTATGAGAAAATTTTAAGGAAGAGCTAGTAAATATATAGAGGTTTTGCCCTGGAAACCAGTGCTGTTCATAGCTGCTGCTCAGTGAAAATACTCCATTCATAGCATAATAATCTCTGTACTCCTAGGCGGTTTGGCCTCATAGTGATCTTACAGCAGGATTTTTACTCTTTCACTGTAGCAAAGGACTGTTAGCGAGACACTTGTGTACTATACTTAGACAGTAAAATTCCTTTTTTCCTGAATGAGTCTTAACAGTATTTTATTGGTTAAAATGTAGTAGTTGTGCTTTGTTTTGTATCTTAAGTAACAATAGGGGAAAACAACTCACAAGATGTTCCCTATATTTCAAAACTTATTTCTGGCCAAAAATATCTTAATTTCATAAGGAAAATATAGACAATAATTTGAGGAAAATGTGAGAAAACCAGGTGCACGTCACCACGCCCAGTCTTAGTGTTTTAGAAACTGAGAATTCCAGTAAAATCGTACAATGTAACTGCTTTATGTATTGCTTAGTTCAGTTTTGTGTGTGCAAATGTATATACATGTATTAAAAAGTCATTAAATTTGGAATAAAATTGATCTGTGAAAGATTTAGAATTTTATATGTACATTTGTGCATATAAACGTATCTTTCATTCCATTATTGTTAGTTTTCTATAGTTTGTTTTTTTTTTTTTTTGGTGGAACCAGGGATTGAACTCAGGCACTTGCACTTGCCAGGGAAGCGCTTATTCCACTGAGCCATCTCCCTGGTCCCTAGTTTTCTATAGTTTTTCCAGTTAGTGTTTATTTGCATCTACTGAGTATCTCAGAAGTACTCATGGTGTCTAGGTCACTTTAGCTATGGTCAATTAGTTTTATGTGTCATTGTTAAATATTTGAAAATGTCTTCAATTTCTGTTTACTTATAAGGTGGACTCTCAGCATCCCCCTGTTCAGAGACTTATGACCCCAAAGCCAATATCCATAGCAACAAATAGAACTGTTTATTTTAAGCCATCTCTGACCCCAACTGGGGAATTAAGGAAGACTAATCAGAGAATAGATAAAAAAGACAATGTGAGTATGTGTTTATTTTTATCAGTCTTTGAATATTGATGGGAATGAGTAAAAATACAGTACAACTATTCTTAACATTATAGTCTAGGAATAATACATATAATGCTTCATAATTAGTGATTATGAATTAGTATGTCTCTAAAACAGCTTTTATCCTGGTCAAATCATAAATTAGTGTTTGCTAGTAAACAGTATATATTCATGGCTAGATTAATCTTGGCATTGTTTTATCCTTATGTCTTGTTTGTATTGATACACTACATGACAATAGGTTTCAGATACCATGACTTTGACCCCCCCCCAAGTAGTTTGGCATGCATTTAAACGCTTCTGTATAATCTCAACTGTGAGATAAATGTTAATTCTTTAATACTACATCATCTAATTCCTAGTCTATTTACAAAGTTTAAGAAAAATGCAACATTTATATAGGCAAAGATGATATCCATATTAGAATAGCTATAAATTGGGCTGGAGAGATAGCTCAGCAGTCTAAAGTGCCTGCTTAGGCAAACTTAGGCAAAGTGTAGGGACTGTGGTTTTATCCTCAGTACCACATGCCACGCCAGCCCCACCCCCAGAGTGGGCTGAGCTGGCCACAAAAAAAAAAAATATCTACAAATCAAGAATACCAACTGGGCCGGCCTGATAGCTCAGTGGACTAAGGCGCCTGCTTAGGCAGAGTGCAGAGGCTGGGGTTCGATCCCCAGTGTGCCGTGCCATCCCCACTCCCAGGGTGTGCTGAGAAGGCAATTGAGACTGGGCATGGTGGTGTGCACCTGTAGTACACCTGTAGTCTCAGCGCTTGGGAGGCTGAAGATAAGTAGAATCACTGAATCTGATCTATGTAGTGAGACCCTGTAGACCCTGAAAATGCTGTCCTAAATACAGAAAAAATAAATATAAATTTAAAAGAATAATACCATCTGGATAGAAAATGACCAAAGAGTAAATAAAACAGCCAATTTAGGGGAAATAAAGTTAACATGGATTAAAGTGGGAGAAGAAGCCAAATTAGTTGTCAGGGAATATTATCTAGGAAGTTCTAAGGATATGGTAGATTTTAAAACAAATATTTTTCCTTATTTTTCTGAGTTCATTAGTACAGTTTAGTTATTCATCATTGGGAATTTGTACTTGTACCTGATATATTTTTTTGCTGCATTTTTCCCATCCTCATCCCTTTACTTCAACCTGTACCCCTCATTTACAAAAGCTTTCTTTCTTTCTTTTTTTTTTTTTCTTTTGTTTTTGTGGTACCAGGGATTGAACTATGATCTTGCACTTGCCAGGCAAGCACTGAGCTATCTCCTTGGCCTCTTCCCTTCCATTTTTTCATATCTCTTCCTTTTTCCCTTTCCTCTTTACTTGTTTTACTTCTCATTTGGACTTAAAATTAAAAAAACAAAAAACTTATTTGGTAGTGTCTTGCAAAATTTATTTGGTATAGTATTGTAGTGATCCTCTGTCCTCAGCCCTTTTATCTTTTTCTCTGTCCTACACATGAAAAATCCTTTTACATGTTGCCTAACAATGTTTGAACTTAGACATTTACTGTTACTACAACACTTATCTACAGATTTTACTTAGATGTTACCAGTTGTCCTGAAGGAAAGAAAACACTCCTTTTCTGCATTTAGTTTTGGTTAGAATGTTTATATTTTCTCTGATTTATTTTTGAGACAGGATCTTGTTATGTAGTTTGGCTTACAGGAATATTCCCAACTTGTCAGTTACACTATTTTGTATATACAGTTCCACTCTAGCTTTTGGTTACCATGGATAAGGCAAGGTCTAAATTATGAATTTTAGGCCTTAATAACTAAAATCATCAAATTCCTGATTCCAGATACTAAAATACAGAGAAAGGATGGTATTAAAAATTACTATTTTTTTCTTGTAGACTGGATATGAAAAAAGTGTGACACTCAGACAAAATAGAGAACAAGAAAGGTAATGTTATTTTACAAACAGCTGAGTTTCTTTGTATTTAATTTGTAAAGATCATGTTAGAGTTACAAAAACCTTTTGGGAAATGAAAGTAAAAGCTAGAAACTTCATGCACCTTTGTCAGTTTAAAAAATTACATTCAGTGAATATTTTCTTGTTAACAGTTCTGCTGTTTAGGGATTTAGTTATTAACAAGTTATGGGCCAAAATAATGTATCAATTTGTTTTGATTTTTCTTTTTATTTGCTAGTGGCTTTTCATACCCAAATTTCAGTATTCCTGCAGCCAATGGTTTATCTTCTGGAGTAGGTGGTGGAGGTGGCAAGATGAGGCGAGAGAGAACACGCTTTGTTGCTTCTAAACCTCAGGAAGAGGAGGTAGGTTATATAATACTTTTGAGGTTCGTAAAAGCTTTAATAGGAAATTGTTAAAGGGCAGAGCTGGGTAAGTGGACTTTAGGAAGCCCTAGAGCAAGAACTTATGTGCTGTTGAAACAGACTTTTCAAAGTATGTGCCAAAACCCTAAACCAATAGAGAAGTTTAAATTTCTTGAGTATCAATAACTAACAATGAAAACGAAAACATCATCATTCTTCAAATAAAAAAAAAATGCCTTTGATTATTTGACTCTTGGGATATTACCATGCAGTTTGTTTCTACACTTTTAAATGGTTGATGTTGTCATACATGTTTATCATACATGTCATACATGTTTATCCTTTGTGCATTTTTTCTTATAATTTATGTTGTGAAAGATAATTGTAGTTCAGCTTACAGATTAATTGCTATCAATTTATCTAGCTGATGGTTTACTGTAATTAATGCATTCTACCATCAGTATCTGGTTTGATTTCTAGTACATGTTAAGGTGAATATTTAAGCACCTTTTTCCTTCTGCCCATATGCAGCATTTTCTCTAGGATAGTTACCTAGGAATGGAATAAGTGGATTGTAGGTAATTGCAACTGGTAGATGTACTTTTTTTTTTTTTTTTTTTTTTTAATCTTTTTGAGACAGGATTTCACTATGCAATTCAGGTTGGCCTTTCAATAAATGATTTGAGTCAAGTTAGATCTCTGCTTCCTTTTTTTTTAAAGATCTACTTAGCTCACTAAATCTCTTTTGCCTGTGAACTCATATTTTAATAGAAAGTTTTGGATGTCCTAGAAATTTCTTCATGTTTGTATTTTGTGGGTATCTGAAAAAGGGAAGGGCTTTCTGTCTTTTTTTTTTTTTTTAATCCTTCCATTTACAAATTAGCAATAGTTTGCATCTACTATAGCAGAATCATGACTTCCTGGAAGTTTCTTGTTTTCTGCCACACAGTCTGCATTGCCACGATAGTTGAGATTATGTTAAGAATCTCAGTCTACTCACTTGTTTGGGGCTTATCTCTTTGCCTTAGCTTGTTTCTCTGTTCCTGGAGTGTTCTGAAGGGAGGGAATGTTTTCATGTGTTCTACCATCTTGAAAGACAGTTTGTCTTAATGCCTACAATTGTATATTTTTTTGTAGCAATACATTTTGTTATTGAAGCTTTTAATGTATACTATTAATTACATTTAAGAAATAGGTTGCCTGAGCTGGAAATGTGTAGCTCAGTGGCAGAATGCTTGCCTAGCATGTGTTAGTAAGCCCTGGGTTTGACCCACAGTACCCTTGTCCCCAAAGAAATAGTTTACAGTGATGCTGGGCCTTTCAGAGCTTTCACTGATCACAAGCAGCTGGCTGCATCCATGTGCTGTAGGTTTGCCACTACAGTATATATAAAGGACTTGGTATTTGATTAATGTAGCATACTTATTTTTTGGTAAGGTTTTTAAAATTTTCTGTAATACTGGTAGTTCTACCCTTTGTAAAGGTTATCTTTGATGAAAACATTGGTATTTGATAGATACAAGTTATGGAGATTTGCTCATTTTTCTTCGGTTTTAGTTTTTGAAAGATCTTATAGAGCCTCAGGTTGATCTCTGTAACTTAATTTTAGTTGTCATGCAGATATCTAGTGTGACTTGCAGTATTGGGTTCTTTTGTGGGAGGTATTAATTTATTCTTTCCCCCCCTTTGGTACTGAGAATCAAATTCAGGACTTTGCATTTCCCAGGCAGATGCTGTGACATTAAGCTGTATTCCCAGCCCTACTTTTGTTCTGATGTGGTATATTCCCTCTGAAGAACTTTGAGGTGTGCTTCCTCCAGCCCCCATTGACTTTATCACATCCTCCTTTCATCTCGACCCCCCTCCAGTCTGGCCAACTGCCAACTGTCACTTTTGTATCCCAGGATGCCTCTCGCCCAACTCTTTCCATCCTTGTTTTTTTTTGACATTGGAGTATAGCCGCCACATTTCTGAGGAAAGAGGTACTGTGCTAATGGGATAGTTGCCCACCATGCCCACGTACTGTAACTATTTTGAGTGCAGTGGGTTTTTTTGTTCACAGATCAAGTATGTTCAGACTACTAGTGTCTTAGTTAAGTTATAGGCAGTAAAAATTTTTGGTAAAAGATTGAAATTTTTCTTTATACTTTAATAGGCCTTCAGGAAAGGTTAAATGTGATGTTCATTTTTGATAGAATATAAATTTATAATGTTTTGAGGACAGTTACTGCTTAATAGAAATTGCTGTGTTTTGGTTCACTAAACAGACAAGTTAATAGATACCTGTATTTAAAATAGTCTATTTTATAATGTGAGATGGTAAGAATGTGTTTTAGTTTTTACTTTATCTTAGATTCCAAATATAAGTAAGTGAACTTATTAAAAGGCATTTTTAGGCTGGACTTGGTGGCGTGCACCTGTTATCCCAGCACTTGGGAGGCTGTGAACAGGAGAATCACTACAAGTCTGATCTACGTAGTGAGACACTGAACACCCTGTTGACCTTGCCCTAAATACAGAAGGAGAAAAAAAAGGGCATTTTTCCTGGACTGTGTTATCAATTTTTTTTATAATTAAAAGTCATTGGTACAATACAGATGAGCAGAATATAATGAGTCTGAATTTGGAGAAACCTGTTTGTTACTGTCAGATATAAGCTGACCACTTAATAGCTGTGTGGGTCAGCTTTATTCTTTGCACCTCTTCAGTTTCCCTATATATTAATCTGGGCTAAGAATAAATGTACTGAACTTTGTCCAGGGGATATTCACCACTTAATCACCATATATTAGGCCATGTTTCTGTCTTTGCTCCTTTTTCTTCCTGGGCACCAGTATATTTCATGTAAGAGAACTCATGTAAAGGTATGACCAAGATAATATGTAGTAAGTCATCAAATTTTGATTTGTGTGTTAAATTTGCGATGTCTATAGTTAGTAGACATGAGATGCATCTAGTTAGTAGAAATTTTGGCTTCTTTTCTCCTAGATTAGTTGAACCCACTTACGTTCTCTTAAATTAAAATTTGGGGTGATAATCCAATTACAGAATTAGTTCAAGGTCAGTAATATAAAGAATCATTATGGTTAAGTTTATGGCTTAATGAATTCCTATGAGATAGTGGGTTATACAGGTGATTCAAGGGTTCTGAAGGCAAGAAGATAAGGCTAGAGGTTGGAGAGGGAAGAAATTTTCTTGTATAAATGGCCAGATGTTTCTTCTGATTGTCTTTCTCATCCCAAACTGATTATGTTTCAAGTATTAAAAATGTTGAAGTAATTGTGCAGTGATGTATAATACATAGCACTTTGGATTAGTTGTATTTGTTTTGTCAAATAAATAATCCAACTTTTTTTTTGTACATTTCAAAGCAAATTGAAAGCAGTTCATTTTATCCTCAAATACTTTACACATATAGTATTATTAAATCTTCATTTTTTAAAATTTAGCAAAAAAATTTGGTGTGGTGAAATGTAAAATTCCTAGGTTAATCATTTAATGCATTGACAAATAGTTATATCTGTGTAACCCAGACCCCTGCTGAAACATTGAACATATCCATCATCCCAGAAAGTATATTTATGTTCCTTCCCGGTACATTCCTTTTACTTCTAACCAAGTGGTAACCACTATTCTCATTTTTTCTATATGCTGATTTACCACTTATCAGTTCATTTATTTAGATATATGATGACTAAATATTGTGTGCCTTTTTGTTAATTTTTATAAGATAATAGGAAATATAAAGGTGACAGTTTTATCAAATTTATTCAATACAAATGAACTCTGGGTACAAGTATTTGTCAGGCATATGTTTATTTTCTCTCATGGCTTCCCTATTTTCTTAATAGTATGTTTTGATCAGTTTTTGCAAATTTTATGTCTGAACTCATGTTTTTCTCTTATATGAGTTTTACTGTTCTTTGTATTTTAAGATACATTGCCTGGAAAAAAAAAAAAAAGAAATTTAAAAACCAAATTATTTATATACATCAGTATGATAATATTCAAAGTGACTAATAGTGGAGTGAGTACTAAAAAATATGTATACTAAGCAAGAAAGTTATTTGTGGAAAATATCACTTATTAGGGGAACCAAAACTTAATTTAGATTATAGTGGTGCTTTTTCAGAGTAAAGATTTATAGAAAAAAAAAAAAAAGATACATTGCCTGACCACAGGCTGCAGAATAATGTCTTTTGTTTGCTTTTAGATGGTTTATGTTTTTTTCTGATTTCTAATTTTTTATTTAGCTCATGGGTGAAAAATATAGTTAACCTCTAAATATTTGGTGATTGTTAATTTCTGATTTAACTTTATACTTAGAGAAAGATTGAAATCAACATTTTATACTTTGAAATGTATTGATTTTTCAGTGTAGCCCAGTGTATGTTATGCTTGATAATCTTGAGTAGATTTCTTATATATTTGGGGGTATATATAATGCTGTGCTAGTTAGTAAGATGACTTTTAGGATTTAGGATTTCTTAGATGTTTGTTTTTTAGTCTCTTTTTTTTTTTTTTTGAGGCGGCAGTATGACTAGTCCATTAAATTACCAAGTGATGATTAAAATTGTGAACTTTTATTTGTTGGATTTATCTTTCCTTCCTTAATTATATCAGTTATTGCTTCATGTAATTTAAGACCTTCATTAGAACATTAAACTTAACATTAGTTGTATGACTGCTTAATGATTTGTCCTTTTAATATTAAATATCTTTAAAAATCTTCAGAAATGTGCTTTACCTTGAAATCTACTTAGTTATTGATACAGCTACTATACTCTTGTTAGAGGAAGTTGTATGCTTATTAGCTGTAGGGGTATATCTTTTTCATCCGTTGACTTTTAGCCTATCTGTATTTAAAGTAACTCTTAAGTAAATAGTATATATAGTTGAGTCTTGTCCTTTAATTGGAATGCAACCATTTATAATTAATATACTCAACATAATTACTGTTATTGTTGGATTAAGGATTTTTTTTTTGTCTTTTTGAGACAGAGTCTCCTTATGCAGTTTATGCTGACCTTGAGCTCACTTTGTGGCCCTAGCTGGTCTTGAACCTAAGATAGTCCTTGTACCTCAGGCTGCCAAGTACAGGGGTTACAGATGTGTTGGCTCATATTTCACTTGGTCTACTTTTAAGTTCTATCTCTTTGCATTTGTTAATGTTCCTTTCAATCATAACTTTTTCCAGACTGATTTCCAGACTAAACCAGAATATTGGTTGAATATAAGTTACTGTGACACTAACTAAAGTGGAACTGTTTTTCTCATTGAGTCACTGGAGACTTGGGATGTTTTTGGTCTAATGGTTTAAAAACCAATGTGTTTCACCACTCATTGATTTTTGAGGGTTGTTAAAACTACATAATATATAACTTATGTTTTGTATTAATGATACAGGTATGATACTGAGAAACATTTTCTTGTTTCATTTGTATCAGTTGGAAAATTGGAGCTGAGAGTAGTTAGGTTCTCAGTTCAGATTTTTTTTTTTTAATTTAAAAGACCATATTATAATATTGCATAGTGCTGTACTACCTTTTTCCTATTTTAAATTTATCTATAACTTCATCAGTTCTATCTGAAAATAGAATAATATGAAAAATAGAAAATATCATTATAAACTGTGTTGTGTTTTAGGAAATGGACATCCCAGTATTACCGAAAATATCTCTACCAATCTCCAGTTCTTCACTGCCTACCTTCAATTTTAGTTCCCCTGAGATCACAACTTCCTGTCCATCATCCTTTAGTCCTTCTCAATCATTAACAAACAAGGTAATGAGCCAATGTGTCAATGAAGTGGTTTTTGTTCATATTCTTTCCTTTAGAAAATCCAGTGTTTTTCAAAAGAAGTGATTAGTAATGCATAGTAGAGAAATAAATTGTTTTACTCTTCAAAAATGCACAACTGTCTTATATGCATTATTGTGGAAATATTTAGCCTTTATATAGTACATTAGAAAAAGATGATTGCAAGTTTCCAAATAATATTTCCACTAAGATAATTTGTTTTGGTAGGACTTGGTACAAGGTTTTATTTTTTAGGTAGGATTAACATCTTTTTAAAAATTATTTTATTTTTTTAAGGAAGGATTTATAGGGTGTTCAAGGTCTCATTACTAGATAGGACTCATAGTGTTCTGCCTGTTTACAGCCTCCCAAGAGCTGGGATTACAGGTGTGCGCTACCACGCCTAGTCTCAATTGTAGTCTCAGTGCACCCTGGGGGCGGGGCCAGTACAGCAGGCCTGGTGGATTGAACCCCTAGCCCCTGGGCCTGCTTAGAGGCACTTTAATCTGCTGAGATGTTTGGCCAGCCTAGATTAACATCTTGAATCTTCTCTTGAGACATTATTTTTCTCCTTTAGATAAATGTCCATTTCTAAGGTTTTATATATTGTCCCAAAAGGTACCCAGTTTTGTAGCAATTATTGTTCATTTTTGCCACAAGTTAATAAAAAAAATGGCTGTTAAATCTAAAAGGAACAAGAATACTTTTAAGTTCTTTGAAATAATTTTCTTAAGGTCTGTTTATATATTGAATTTTTTTCTCTAAATAACTTTTTATCATTTCTTTATGGGAATAAAACAGGTACAAGTGACCTCTCCAAACAACACAGACAGCCCTGTGTTTAGATTTTCATCTCCAATTGTAATATCTACTGAGGCAGTTGTACTATCGCCGTCATCTGTAAGTAGCAAGCATGGAGTATCTCATGTTAATTGATTTCAAGGCCAAGCTGTATTACTCAATTTATTATGCTGTTGGAAGTAAGAAACAATTCTTACTGCCAACTTAAAAAATATTCAGGGTACAGCAAACTTTTAAGTGAATAATCTCATATTCTTCACTGTGTGTGTGCGTGTGTGTGTATGTAGAGTTTCTCCTGTATCATTTGACAGTTGAAGTGCAGATACCTGATTAGCTTAAGGCACTGGTGGTAAATCTATGGTATGTGTGCTTCAGCTGGCTTTGTGTTTCCATTTAAAGCTTTAATAAAAGTTTTACCATGACTGACTTAATGCTTCTTCACATCTCCTCTAAGAACAGACACATTCATTTGCCATCTTGGGTACCTCTGTACCCAAGAAAAATTTAACACAATGCAGTACTAATATAGTCTGTATTAAGATGTTTTCCTGTCATCCCCATATGTCCATTAATTGCTGTTTTATTTCTGTTAGTCCTAGATACAGTAAAAGACTTAAGACCTAATGCATTAAAATCACACTGTATGTGTATGTCTCTTGAATCATCTTGAATGTTGAGAAATGATGGGCTGTTGTCATACAATGTGATTTGTTTCTTAGTGGTCAGAAAATGATTTGAATAATAAGAATAAAGTTTAACATTGAAGTTGTCCCATATTTGACACATGGATTATTTTAATGCATTGCCCTTTTAACTTTGTCCCTAATTTTCTGTCATAACTAGGTGATATTCATTAAATATAACTTCCTTGCCATCAGTTATCTTGAAAGTCTCATACTTTTTTGTTAGAAAGTAACATTCAGAAACTGAAAATGGGCCATTTGTAATACAGCTATCATTTTATGTACTGTTTTGAGAGATAAAAAATATTAAAATACTGTGACACTATGGCTTGCTGTTTAATATAAGAATCCCAAGTGTTCTTTTTATGTATTTGGTGCAGGGTCTCACTATGCAGTTTGCACTCATAGTGATCCTCCTGTTTTCAGCCTCCCCAGTGCTGGGATTACAAGTGTGCGCCACCATGCCCAGTCTCGGTGGTCAGCTCAGCACACCTGAAGATGGGGCTGGCTTGGAATGTGGTGCTGGGGATCAAATCCTGGTCCCTGCGCTTGCCTAAACAGGCACTTAGTCTGCTGAACTATCTTGCTGGCCCCCAAAATCCAAAATATATATTATTTTGTGATGCCAGATATTGAATCTGGGTCTGGACTTCATATATACCAGGCATTAGCTCTACTATTGAGCTGTAACTGTCCTCCCCCACTTGCTTTTTTAAAAGTTATTTTGTTTGGTTTTTTAAAGACAGGATCTCACTATGTAGTTCACACTGGTCTGAACTGCTTCGGCCTCCTCAGTGCTGAGATTATAGGTGTGAGCCACTATGCCTGGCTCAACCTACTTTTTTTGAGGTAGCATCTTGCTCAGTTACTTAAATTGATCTCAAACTCTTGGGCTTATGTGATCCTCTTGCTTTAACTGCCCAGGTGCCAGAACTGCAGGAGAACATCACAGCACCCAACTTAAGAATTCCAATTATAGTCATTGTAACATACAAAAAACTGTTACTTAAAAATAAGTGAAATTTAGGAGCCGGGGAGATGGCTCAGTGGAATAAGCGCTTCCCTGGCAAGCGCAAGGGCCTGAGTTCAATCCCTGGTTCCACAAAAAAAACCAAACAAGCACATAAAAATAAGTGAAATTTAATAAATTTTTTTACTTGTATTAAACTACATTATATTTGAAAATAAATTGATGTTCTTTGGTCTTTACAGATTAGATTTACATTTAGTATGCCTGTTGCGAAAACAGAAATTTCTGGCTCTAGTAGTACTTCAGAACCAATTATAAGTAGTTCAGGTAAGTAGGCATTTTCACATGTTTTTGCAAAAACACAATTGCAGATACTTCAAATTCTTGGTTTTTTACCTTTAGTAAATCTTTTAAATGCTTTTCCTTCCGTTAAATTAGTTACTAGTTAAAACCAGAAGCTGCTATTCTTCTAATAATGCTATTATCTTCAAGAGCTAGAAAGTAATTATAGTTTGCTTTAGAGCAGGTAGTCAGAATAGCAAATGTATCCACCATCATTGTTTGGTAAAATTAAGGTGGCAAATTTGTTATAAATGAAGTCTCAAATTTTAAGGTTGGTATATTTTACTTATTTTAAAGAGAAAAACAATTTGAAAACAATAATACAGTAACAATGATTAATACATTGGGTATTGTTAACTTTGTTACCCAGCATTTAATTGTCCATATGATCCTAGCACAAACCTATCTTTTCAATAAACTAAGAGAAATTAGTAATATAACTATTTTAATTATCGTGTGTGTGTATATGTAATTTTTTTTCTTTGATTTTCCCTTTTTTTCTATTTTCCCCATCAGTTTCTCTTTTGAAATTTTTTTCCATTTCACAATATGTATTGTACATTTTGGTTGTTACTTACTCTTTCCTGGTTTCACAGTAGGAGGACAATACGATGTTTACACATTTGCACCTCGTTTATTTCACTTAAGAGTTTGGTCTCGAGTTGTATCCATTTACATATAAAAGTCTCCAGTTTATTGTCTATGGTTGAATAGTATTCAGTTATAGAAAAAGAGTACGTCTTTTTTTATCCATTCCTTCCTTGGTTGAGTTGCTTCTAAGATCCAGCTATTACAAATTGTGCTGTTATAAAAATGGGTGCAAGTATGTTTTTAATTGTTCTGGGAAGTTACTCATAAGGAAGGGGTATAGCTAGGTCAAATGGGGCCTCCAGTCCTAGTTTTTTGAGGAGTCTCCACACTGATGTCCACAGTGGTTGCACCAGTCTATACTCCCACCAACAGTGGAGACGTGTCTCCTCGCCCCCGCCCCCACCCCCAACCTCCACCCCTGCCCTGCAACCCCTGCAGCCTTTGTTACTGGTTGATTTCTTGATAATAACCACTGGCCTGTAGTTCTCTTTTTTAGTTGGGTCCTTCTTGAGTTTTGGTATCAGGGTAGTGCTTGCTTCCAGGAATGAATTTAGGATTTTTGCTTGCCTTTCAGCTTCATTAAAGAGTTTGTGAAGTAGTGGTGTTAGGTCTTCTCTTAAGTTTCTTGTATAATTCAGCAATTATTCCATCAGGGCCTGGGGTTTTTCTTTGTTGTTGTTCTAATTATATCTTGGAGTTCATTGATAGATACTGACTTACTTAGAGTTTTATGACTGCTTGATTCAGTTCTGGTAATTCGTATGTGTCTAGGAATATGTCCATTTCTTCTGCATTTTCCGTGTTATTTGAATACAAGTTTTCAAAGCATTCGGGATAGGTGATGGTCTAGATTTCTGCAGTCTCTTGTGATTTCACCCATTTCATTCCTAATTGCGTGGAATTGAGTCTTTTTTTTTTGATAAGGTTGGTTAAGGGTTTGTCCTTTTTACTTAATCTTTTATTGAAGAACCAACTCTTGGATTTATTGATTCTTGGTATTGTTTTCTTAGTCTCTAATGTGTTAATTTCTCTGTGATCTTTGTATTTTCCTCCGTGATGAGCATTTGGCTTAGCCTGCTCTTTTCCTAGAAGTTTGAGGTTCACCGTTAAGTTGTTGTTTGCACGTGCGCTTATTTTCCTGATTTGGGTATTCACTGCTATAAATTTCCCTCTTAGGACTGCTTTCATCGTGTCCCATAAGTTCCGGTATGTTGCATTGTTATTATTTTAACTGCAGAAACTAATTTCTTCTTTAATTTCTTCTGAGACCCATTGGTTGTTCAGGTGGGTGCTGTTCAATTTCTGTGTGTTTATGAAGTGGTTGTGGTTTCTTTTGCCATTGATTTCCAATTCTGTTGCTTTGTGGTCTTACAAGATGCATGAGATAATTTCAGTTCCTTTGCATTTACTTGAGCACGTTCTGTGAGGTAGTATGTGGTCTAATTTGAAGAATGCGCCCCGTGTGCAGCTGAGAAGAATGTATATTCTGATGTGGTGGGGTGGAATTCTCTGTAGACATCTACTAAGTCCATTTGTTTACAAGGTTGGTTCAGTTGTTACTCCGATGTTGATTTTTTTGTGGGGGTGATATTTTTGTGATAGTGGGTTATTGAAATCTACCAGGACAGTTGTATGTATTAGTGCTTATGTGATTTTTTCATGTCCATTACTATTTGTTTTATATGGTTGGATGCACTGGCATTTGTTGCATATGTATTTATGCTTGTTATCTCTTCCTCTTGCATTGTCCGTTTTACAAGGATGTAGTGACCTTTTTCTTTCTTAATTAGTCTTGGCTTGAAATTTTCTTTGCCTGCAATTTCTTTGCTGCTTTTTTCTGGCTTCCTGGCACATACAGTTTTTCCATCCTTTGACTTGCAGGGTATGAATTTCTTTTTCAGTTGAATGTGTTTCTTGTATACAGTGTGTTGTTGGATTGTGCTTTTTGATCCATGCCTCACTTTCTGTATGTCAGGTTCTTTTTCTGCACAGGGAAGTTTTCAGCCTTGAAATCTGTGTACAGTTTTTAAGTATCATTTGTGCGATCTCCTGCTTTTTCCTTGATTCCAGTTGATCTTAAAGTACCCCTGCCTGTCTCATCTTGCAGCTGCACCATTGGTTTCTCATGATGCCTTGCTATTTTTAAGAAATCTTTTCGTGCTCACTAACTGCAAGCTTGTCTCCTATACTTGAGATCCTGTCCTCAAATTGGTTTAATCTGCATCAAATACTTTCAATGAAATTTTTATTCTGGGAATCTACTCAACTCTGCCTTACATATTCCAGTTGTTTCCTGTGCTGGGCATTCATGGCTTCCATAATTTTCTCAAGCCCCTCTAGTTTTTTGTCTGTATCTGCTCTAGAATCACTAAGCATGTTAGTCTTTGTGGACACCATCTGTGCATTTATCTGAGAAGTTATTTCTGATTTGGTATTTTCTGGAGCAGCATTCAGTTGCTTTGTTGTTGTTGTTGTTGCCACTTTAGAGGCTAGATGGGTGGTTTTTGGATTTTTCCTCCTCAGTACCCCAAGTTTTCCTTTGGTGATTTGGTATCTTTTTCTTTTGTGCTACCTGGGATTGAACTCTGTACCTTGTGTTTGCCAGGCAAGTGCTTATTCTACAGAGCTATTTTTCCTGGCTCCTCCTTTTGGTGATTTGGATGTCTGGAGCTGTATCTTGTTTAATTGTTGTCTCTGAGTCTCCCTCTGACCCTCTTTCCCTCTCTTCCTCTGCCTCCTCATCTCCCTCCCTCCTTTGTTTTGTTCTAAGTTTAATTCATCTAGTGATGTTTATAAATTGCTTATTGTGGGTTGCTTTTATTGCTAGGTTTTAGAACCTTTAGAAAATGACTCCTTTTCTAAAGTATCTTCCAGTTTAAGTGGGTTTAAAGTTTCAGCCTGTTGCAGGATCTCTTCAGTTTGTTGGGATGACAAGTTGCTGCCTGTTTGGCCCAGCCGGTGTTTCTTTGGGACTGTGCCACAATGTTTTGTATGACTTTTAGTCAATCTCAGTCTTCAGATAGCAAAAAGAATAGCTGTTTATAATAGTTATGTTTGATTGATGTGTTACAATCAGCAGTAACTATAGTAACAGTTGCCACCTAGAAAATGACAGACCAGTGTCAGTGGCTTCAGTTAATAAGAGACAGACTTACCGAATGTGATCAACAAGTACTACCCGAAAATATACTGTGTAGAAGAAATACATTTAATTCAAAAAGGAATTAATACACTGAATGTCAAAGGATGGAAAACAATACTACATGCAACAGGAAGCTAGAGCAAAGCAGCCAAAGCAATTAGAAAAGAAAAAAATTAGCATCATGTGGTGGCATTTTATAGTGTTTAGTGATATAACAGTCCATTGCAGTATAGGTGCCATAGGTTTGTCACTTGTGCTTCGGAAGTGTTTGGGGATTTCCTTACTGCCTTCCCTTCCTTCCCAGTCTCTTCTCCCTTTCTCCAGTCACCTTTTTTTTTTTTTTTTTCCTTCTTCTGTGTTTAGGACAGGATCTACAGGGTCTCACTACGTAGATCGGACTCTTAGTGATTCTCCTGTTTTCAACCTCTGAAGTGCTGGGATTACAGGTGCGCGCCACCACACCCAGTCTCAATCACTGTCTCAGCTTGCCCCGCAAGCGGCACTGGCTCAGCTTGCCCGGGGTTTGAACCTTGGACTCTGCCTAAGCAGTCGTTTTAGTCTGCTGAGCTATCAGGCTGGCCCTCTGTTCACTTTTTTAGATAAGTATTTCCATGTTTCCCAGCTGACCTTGAATTTATGACTATCTTTTTTTGCGGAACCAGGGATTGAACTCAGGCCCTTGCGCTTGCCAGGGAAGCGCTTATTCCACTGAGCCATCTCCCTGGCCTCTATAACTGTCTTTTATAAGCATCTTGAATCGATAGGATTATGTACATGTGCAGAAACAGAAGATGTGCATTTTTAAAATAGCTTTAGAATTTTCAAAGTATCCTTTCTTGGAAGATATATTTAAAAAGTGAGCCAGGACGTTGAAGCTAGAGAGGCATTTACTTTGGTGTATCTGGAAAAGAAGAGATTGTATAAGTGGGGTAGAATACTAATTTGACTGGTATATTTGTTGTCATTGGGTGAATCAGCTTAAGAGGAATAGACCTTAAATAATTTCATGATTTATTTTGAGGAGAACCATTGCTTTTTTTTTTTTTTTTTTTTGCGGAACTGGGGATTGAACTCAGGTCCTTGCGCTTGCCAGGGAAGCACTTACTCCACTGAGCCATCTCCCCGGCCCACCATTGCTTTTTAGTAATACTTTTGTAGGGGTAATATAATGAATAACTATTTACTAAAGCAACATTGTATTGTATTATGTTTCAAAGAAATTATTCATTTTAAGGAGGTGGTTTTGTGTTTATAAGTAGTGGGTATAGAGTTGTGCTGTGTTATTTTTACCTTTGCTTCTCAGCACTTCTCTCTTTTAAAAAAAGCTGATTGAAAATGAGGATGTCATGATTAATAACATTGTGACAGGAGCTAACGTTTTCTGTTACCTCCTGTTTCTGTACCGTATTTTCCCCAGTGTTGCATTATTTTCTTTCAGTACATTCATTGGCTTACAGTTTATACTTCTTTAATGGCGAATTAGCCCTGTACTGTTAAGTGTTTCTGTCTAGTAAATTATAGTAACTTTTTATAAATTTTAGAAATTGATACAAATGAGTTGGTTTTGGAAGATTTTCTTTTTTAGTACATTTAATTTAAGCCCAGTAGTCCTCCTTAGTATAACAACTTTTATAACTCTAAAAAATTACAGCTCAAGACAACATTGCTGTGAACAGTACAAACTGTAAGAAGCAAAGTGAAGATTATGAGTGTGTTTTAAAACCTGCAAAAGTCCTGAAAGAAGGAAGTGTTCTAGATGTTCTGAAAAGTGCTGGTAAGATAATGGCTACCCTTGAAATAATAAGTCTTAATTACAAGGTCAAGACCTCATTTTACTATTGTGTTATAATTTACCCTTATAAAATTTTTGACTAATTTCATAGGAGTTTGATTTTTTTTTTAATTTTTATTTATTTATTTATTTGTGTGTGTGTGTGTGTGTGTGTGTGTGTGTGGCCAGCTCAGCCCACCAGGGGGCGGGCCTGGCTGGCATGTGGTGCTGGGGGATTGAACCAGCGTCCCTGTGCTTTGCTAAGCTTGTTTTAAGTAGGTGCTTTAGACCACTGAGCCATCTCACCAGCCCCAGGAGTTTGATTTTTTAATATAAATGTCAAATCTAATTTATGGGTACTGTCTTAGAAACCTTTATTCATTCCTTTGGAAGTCAGGGACTCTGAACTAATCCTGAAATCTAAGAAGGAGCTATAGAAGAGGAAAGTGAATTGTCTCTACATGGAGACTGGCGCATATTCAAAAGATGAAATGACCTTGACAAAGCCCAGTCATGTGTCTCTGCTGAGCTCACTGAACTGCCTTCTTGTTTTTTCTGCATTTGATATATGATGAAATAAGGACAAGTTTGCTTATTTGTAACGTTTATGGGCAGGTATTTTTGTACTTGACAATTTTATGAGGTACAGTATTATAATTCAATACATGTATTTAAATGTTTAATGATAAAAGGAAGATAAAGTAGATAATTTGAAGGGGATGAATAGAAGTCCTGAAGAATAAAACTTTGGTTTGACAGCAGAGATAATCTCTGCAGTGTTGGAATGTGTAGTACAAGAAATATGTCACTGCCTATAATGTTACCTAATAACTTTGAAAAGGCTTAGATTTACCCAGCAGTTTGTGTGCATACATAATAGGATACATTTTCATCATGGTTGCCTGATTCCTTTTTCTTTCTTTCGTTCCTTTTTTTTAAAGGTTGTCTTCCACAATAAAATTTAGGATAAAGTTATTAGATCTATCTTTTTCTTATTTTTAAAATGGTGTATTCAGCCTCAGGAATGAAATAATTTGGGCAGTATTATACACTTATGGTAATTCCAGAAACCCTATTCTAGAATTAACCATGCAGCATGTGTGCAGTTTTATTGTATATACACATATTTAGTGAGGTAGGGCCATGCTTTGCATATATAATCCTATTTGCTTTTAACTTTCTTGTCATCCTGTGTATTGAACCTAGATGCTCTCTACAAGTGGGTTAAGTTAAATCCTCAATCCTTTTTTTTTTTTTTGTATTTTTTTTGTGTTTCTTAGGGAAGGGTCCACAGGGTGTTCAGGGTTTCACAACTAGATCGGACTCATAGTGACCCGCCTGTTTACCGCCTCCCAAGAGCTGAGATTACAGGTGCACGCCACCATACCCAGTCTCGATTGCTGTCTCAGCACACTTTGGGGGCGGGGTTGGCATGGCAGGTCCGAGGATCAAACCCCCAACCCCTGCACCTGCTTGCAGGTGCTTTAATCCACTGAGCTATTTGGCTGGTCCTCTTTTTGTTCTTTTTTGTTTTTTGAGACAGGGTCTTAGTATGCAGTCTAGGCTGGCCTTGATCTTATTTCTGGGACAAATACCTGACACTCAGAATGAAGGAAAAGTTTATTCAGCTCATAGGTACTGGAGTTTTTAGTCTGTACTCTACTGGCTGCAAGGCAGCACATGGCACATGGCAGAGAGCAACCTTTCATGGTGGTGACAAAGAGCAGGAGAGCAAAGGGATTGGCAGCAGCTGAGGCAGCTAGTTAGCCCCTCTCCCCTTCTTACATTGTAATGCAGATTTACCTACCCCAGGGTGGGTGCAGCATCCAAACCCACAGTAATCAATCACAAACTGTAGAAGCTGCCCTGTGACTGCATGAGGCTTTGGGGCAGACACCTGTACACAAACCATAACAGGTAGTCTAGGCTGGCCTCAAACACTCAGTGATCCTCCTGCTTATGTCTCCTGACTGCTGGGACTACGGGTGGTATCACCATGTCTTAACTGTTTTTATTCTTTCAAATGAGGTGCATAGGCTGAGGTGCAAGTTTGGATTCTCTTATTCTCTCAAGTAGCTGGGATTCTTGGTCTGTACTGCTGTACCTGATCAAATTAGGAAAAGGTGACAAAGTGGAAGGAAAAGAAATCTACAATGCCTGATTATTACCACTTTTAAAATTTTGCCAAATTTTATGTTGTTGACCACTGGGAGTAGATGTGGAATCTTTTTGTTCCTATCCTGAATTTAAGTTTAGACTAGGTTGCTTCTTGGTACCATTAGAAAACCTTTATCAACTTTCTGTACTTTTTCTTTTCCTTTAATACTTAAGCCTGGATAAATCGATCCCTGATAGTGTTGATGTATGTAAAAGGAGTTAGTTGGTTTCAGGTAAAGGATTAAAAAGTTACTTACATGAATAAAGTGTAGCTTCAGTGAACTCACCAAATGATAGCAGTTTGGGCAGCACAAATATTTCCCCTCATCCTGTGTTGGCTTGGTGGCAGTGTGCCTGTGACCAAGACTGCAAGTTTGAGTCCAGCCTGTGTTGCTTAGTAACATAGACTATATTAAAAAAAGAAAAAGGGTTTGGGATGCAGCTCAATGAGGCCATGGTTTTAAAAAAAAAAAAAAAAATCACCTTTTATAGCCATCCTATTGCCCATGAAATAAATGCATCTTCATTTTGTTACAAAGTAGATACACTTAAAATATGAAAGGCACTTGAGATTATGTTGGCTTACTCTTTGAGGCCCTTGTGTTTGAGTCACTGCTGGGGAACTTTGTATCAACATGCATTTGCATAGCTCCAGGAGGATAGACTGGGTCTTTTGATATTTCTGGGCCTTACAGAAGTTTTGGTACATCTTTGTTTGGACTTGTCATTGCAGGGGATGCAATTTTAAGGTTCATGTGAGTTTAGTGTAGTTAAAAACTATTTTTACCACGCTGTTGTACTTTGGAGAGCCATCTATTAATTATGCCTCTTCAGCGCAGCTTGTTTTACTGAAGTTAGAGGCTTCGATAACACTCTCATGTCTTGAAAACATTGAAAGATGATAAATATTGAAGTCATTTGGTACAGCCAACGCAATGCCGGAAAGAAGACATATGGAAGAAAGGCTTTGACTGTGTTAGAGGAAAGCACAGTATATAGTAAAGTGTGAATGACAGTAGTGTGTATCAGTAAGTAGATGAGAGCATTGAACTCTAAAGTCTGATTGGGAGAAGGTGATACATACATCTTTTGTAGAATTTTAACTTTGTCTTACTACAATTTTAATGATTGCATAGGTGAAAAACAACGTAGACGTTGTCCATCTTGATTGTATAACCCTGCAATAAGGTAAACGTTTTCTTTCAGTAGTTGCAGTTAATCCCTTGATTAGAAAACTCCTGTTATTCCCACCCTACCCCACCATAGGTTTCGCCTCACCAAAGGTAGATTCTGTTGCTGCTCAGCCTACTACCACAAGCTCTGAAGTTTATACAAGACCAGCAATAAGTGCTTTTTCTTCAAGTGGAGTTGGGTTGGGGGAAAGTTTAAAAGCTGGATCATCCTGGCAGTGTGATACATGTCTGCTCCAGAACAAAGTTACAGACAACAAGTGCATAGCCTGTCAAGCGACAAAATTAACACCAGGAGAAACTGCTAAACAGACTGGAACTGGGACACCAAGCAAAAGTGGCAAAGCACCTCTTTCTGCGTCAGGAACAGGCTTTGGAGACAAGTTTAAACCAGCAATAGGATCTTGGGATTGCGATACCTGTTTAGTACACAATAAACCTGAAGCAATGAAATGTGTGGCCTGTGAAACCCCAAAACCTGGAACTGGTGTGAAGCGACCCCTGACATTGACAGTGGTTTCAGAAAGTGCTGTAACTACAGCTGCTTCATCTTCTAACTGCACTGTTACCTCTGGTACCTTAGTATTTGGAGATAAATTCAAAAGGCCCGTGGGGTCTTGGGAATGTCCAGTATGCTGTGTTTCTAACAATGCCGAAGACAACAAATGTGTGGCCTGTATGTCTGAGAAACCAGGTACATTTACAGCTATTTGGAGTAGTTTTGCTCATTACTTAAGTAGAACATTATAATTTGTTCTGTAAGACAGCTAAAAATAGTTTTAGTATTTGTAGTGGTTCAGAATGAGTATTTTTTCATAATTTTATAAAACCATTTTGAGGTTAAATTGACTTGCTCATGGCTAGGTCTTATGTGTACTTAGGATAGGTTAACTGGTATGTTAACCAGCCTAGTGGATATTCTTTTATATCTAATGTATAATCTTTTACAGATTGATTAATGTAGGTACTAAAAGCTCTCAGGAGGACATAAGTCTTTCTCAGATCTTGATGTAGAATAAAATATTGTCATTTTTCTCTTATGTAAAATAAGTATAGGTGTCATTTACAGAGGAGAATTCTTTAAGGGATATAGTAATATTTTATGAAAATGTTGTAGCTAAATATTAATTGTGGTACCATAGCCATGTGCTTATCTGCAAGGTAGATTGCAGGGATAGGAAATAACTTAATCATTTATGAATTCTAACCTGGCTAGAAAAATGGAGACAGGTTTGAGTTTTTCCTGTTTGCTTGTTTAAAATTGGAAGAATTACTGAAGGACTTATATCAGTTTTTAATTCATTTTGTAAGTGACACTGGTTTTGTGTTTCTAATTTCTTCTCAACAATAATATTTATTCTGAAATATCCTCCCATTTGGCACTGCCTTCTCACTTAAAAAGAATACCCTCTACATGAGGAAATGAAATTCTAAATTATTAACACAATAGGTATTGAAGAGTATGGGCTTGGTCCTTTTAAGTGATGAATCATCATTTTCAGCAACAGAGTGATCAAATTTATTAGTCAGTCTGGTGGCTTTTTTGATTCTGAATTTTTTTTTTTTTTTTTTTTTTTTTGGTGGAACCGGGGATTGAATCTGGTGGCTTTTTTGAGAATGACACTGAAAACAACCGAGTTTGGAGGATAATTTAGGGAGTCCTGTGTGTAGTGTTGGTAGTAAATAATGATGTATACTAATGGAATCAAAAAGGTGGGAGAGGATGCAGAATTGTGTACAGCTGAAGATATGTGCATTTCAAGCTACTGAAGTTGATAGTCTCATAATACATGTGGCTTTTGGATAAACTAACATGGACCATGCACTCTCAGGGCTAGAGATACAACAGATATGGTGTCACATCACAGTTCTGGGAGCAGAGGTGAATTGAGTAAATAAAAACAGCTTAAAGCCAAACTCTGCAAATTTAAGAGACTGGAAGTAGTAAAATTTTAGAGTTAATCTTTTAAAATATTAACAGAATGGAGAAACAAAAAGTAGGTGGCACTAGTTGTCTCTTGACAAATAAGACCAGAAGTTTGAATAAGGTTACTATTCAAACAGGAGATGAGGGAGACTTGAGCCATAATTGCGGAAGGTTAGAAGAAAAGATTGAAATAAATTTGAGAAATGTTACAGGGAATGAGGAGGCAAACTAACCAAGTAGTTGCTGGAACAGACAGATGACAGTGACAGAGCTCAGAGAAGGTAGGTTGCAGGTACAGGTTAGGACTCTTTTAATCAGAGCTTGTGAGGACAGTGGACCAGAGACAGCATCAGGGAGCAGTTTTGTTAGCTAGATACAGGAGCATCTGTAAATTACTGAGGTGGTTCAGGTAAATGGGGAGAAATGACTGTAGTTGAGTATGACTTAGAGAAATATGGATGCAGAACAACTGGCTCCATCTCCACACATGTCCTTAATTTGTGTTCTGAGCTGCTTTTGGCCAGCTTATAAACATGCTGGCTCTGCTTCAAGATTTGTTTTGTTTGTTTATTTTTATGTATTTGGTAAAGGGTCTCACTATGCTGCTTGGACTTGTAATGATCTTCCTGTTTTCAGCCTCCCCAGCACTGGGATTATAGATGCCCGGTTTTAGTGGCCAGCACAGCATGCCTGGGGGCAGAGCCAGTGAGGCACATGGTGCAGACTGCTTCAAGATTTAATTATCACCTCTGAATATTCCTCATGTCTGTCATTTCTTCCTTTACACATTTGTTTTAGATCATTCATCAGTTGGTGATGATATGTTTGTGTTTTGATTTTCCCTTTCAGACCATGAGCACCTTAAAAGTTAAAACTTTTAACAAATTCATCTCTATGTCCCCCAAACTCAACTATACTACAGTGTTTAAAGTTTGTTAAATGGCTAGTATATAACAGTCCAGTTGTGAACATAGTAGGCACAGGGTTTCATTGTGAAATGTATGATAGAATGCTTCTATACGAAAAGGAAATATGCTTTGAAATCTTGAAATTAATATGGAATATGGCTATGCTTTTATGTTAGGATAGTGCCCGCAGTTTATATTTGTAGCATACTGAGCTGTTTAAAGAAGTTTTGGATTCTTTAGGACAGTTTAGTCTTTTAGCTCCTTATATATTTGAGCATTTTTTTAAACCACAGCAGTTTCAATTTGAGAGTAAGAGGGAGCTCACTCACCACTGGGCAAAGTTTGCTTTGCATTTATAAGATTAACAGAAATCTGAGAGGTTTATCTTGTTTTTCACAATGTAATGCTTACATTGCTGGCATTTTATGTGTCTTAATTAGAAGCTGTCAGAATTGAACACTTAAACTTAGTAGTGACATTAAGATACTGACATAATGAAAATTAAAGTTTTAAATGATTTTCCCTATGATCTTTTAGGAGGCTCAGTCCTTGCTTCTAGTGGCAGCCCTGTACCTGTCTCTGTGTCTTCTGGGAACTTTCTAGGATTGGACAAGTTCAAAAAGCCTGAGGGAAGCTGGGACTGTGAAGTGTGCCTAGTACAGAATAAAGCTGACTCTGCCAAATGTGTAGCATGTGAAAGTGCAAAGCCAGGCACAAAATCTGAGTTTAAGGGTAAGTTGATGGTAAAATAACTATTTATAATGTCCTTTTAAAGTGAAATATTTGTGAAGAGCATTAGGTTTTTCGTTACGCATTCTCTCTTGTTAATGTGTATAAAATGAGATAATTGTTCCAAATTCCTGTAGTTCATGTGTATCTGATTATTAAGATACAAACCTGGGTGTCACCAGCAAGGTACCTTTTTTGCATCTGAGTGGAGAACTCTGCTCTAGAGTTGAGGCTTTTAGGTTGTTTTGTTTTTAAATGCTAACCCCCGTATGAATATCTTGACTTGATTCTTATTTAAAGTAATCTAGCTTGGGCTTTGGTTTCCCAGAGTCCAATTCCAGAAAGAGAAGTCTTTAATACCTCTCAAAGTAATTAATGCTGAGCTATCTGGAAGCCAAAATTTGACTATAAACCAAACGTTTTATATTTTTAGTTAGTATGATTGACGTAAAAGCTTTGCAAAATAATACTTATGGTCTGTATGAAATGCCCTAGTGTTTTCCATTTCATTTTAATTTTTTAAAATTTTATTTATTTATTTGTGTGTGTGTGTGTGTGTGTGTGTGTGTGTGTGTAGGGGGGCAGCTCAGCCCACCAGAGGGCCGGTTGGCTGGCATGTGGTGCTGGGGGATTGAACCACAGTCCCTGTGCTTTGCTAAGCTTGTTTTAAGTAGGTGCTTTAGACCACTGAGCCATCTCACCAGCCCCTCCATTTCATTTTAAAAGGAAAATGATTGCAACCTACTTAATTTGTTGGATGACTTAATGGGATATAACTGGCATTTGAAAATTGCTGCTGTCTGGTTGTAGTGGAAGATCCTTGTACTCCTGTCCATTTCCATTCACTCTGTAGCTGTTGTCTTACTGCTGTCCTTGCCATGTTCTCTACCTGTGGTGTAGAAACCACCATGCTCTAAAAGTTTACCATCCTTTGAGGCGGTACTAATTACAGGTTAACTCTTACCTTTGGCACTTTTATTTTTTAGCATTCCAACTAGAATCATTCAGGATATTTTAGAAATCCTATATAGCCACTTGCTCCTCAGGTTCTAGTGTAGGTGTTCATCTTAATTTTTCTTTAGGGAAAGGTAGGGTGGGTGAGTAATCATTGATGGGGGAAATTCATGGTAGGTTTATATACAAAGCTCAACTGCTATGTCTTGTGTGTTAGCAGAGTACTGTCTGAATATCTTAATTCATTTTAATGGATTTTGTATTGAGCCAATGAAACCAAAATTTTAATCTTGTCAATATGTTGTCTTTATACATATAGCTTCAAAGATACTTTATAAATATAATTTTCTTTCTTTTTTTTTTTTTTGATGCTGTTTAAGTGCTTGAGTAAATAATACAAATTAAAAAAAAACAAGAAATGATGGCAAAAGTTTGTAGTGAGACTTCCATCTCATGTCTCCCCACTGGCTCATTTTACAGTTTTTTAATCCCCTCCAAAAGGAATAGCCATGGCTAATTCCTTATAAGTCTTCCAATGTTTCTCTATACCCTTCCTAAGCAAACATATTCTGTGTCTTCTGATTTTGTACTTTGTTAGAAACGTGTATATCACACTCCCTTTCAGCCTAGATTATGACATTTTATATGTCTAATTTTATCCTTAAAGTCTCAGTTATAGAATTGCTGTGTCTACGATTGTGTTTTTAAATATTGACAAATTGCTCCTGACATATTTTGCGCTAATTTATATATCCATCTACAATATATGAAAGTGCTTACTCCTATTATCGATACAAAATTTATCACACTTTGTTAGCCAGTGTAATAGGAATGGTGTTTTGTGCAGTTTTAAAGGTTGAGATGTAAATCTTGTAGTGAATATTGGCCAACGTGGTTCGTATTTATTGCTGTTGATAGTATTTTTCAGAGTTCCTATTTCACTTTGGCTTTCAAAGATAAGCATTTTGTCAAGAGCATAAACACATTAAATTACTGACTTTGTGTGGTATCTTGTATCATTTTGAAGGTTTTGGCACATCTTCCTCATCTTCAAATCTACCAGCCTCATCCTTCAAATTTGGTATTCCACCATCATCGTCATCTGGACCTTCTCAGACTTTATCAAACCCTGGAACTTTTAAATTTGGAGATCAGGGAGGATTCAAAATAGGCCTGTCATCTGACTCTGGGTCTGTAAGCCCCATGAATGAAGGCTTTAAGTTTTCTAAAGCAACTAACTCCAATTTTAAATTTGGAGTTTCATCTGATTCTCAAACTGAAGAAATTAAAAAAGAGAGTAAGAATGATAATAGTCTTAAATTTGGACTTTCTTCTGGTTTAAGCAACCCAACTTCATCAGCTCCATTTCAGTTTGGTATGTCTAATCCTGGACATCAAGAAAAGAAAGAGGAACCACCTAAATCTTCATCTACAGGCTTTAGCTTTGGTTCTGGCGTTATTAACCCTATTCCTGCTGCTACTGATACCATAGTGACCTCTGAGAACAAAACCAAGTTTAGCTTTGGAACCATAGAAACCAAGAGTGTTTCAGTGGTTCCTTTTGCATGCAAGACAACAGAAGCAAAAAAAGAAGAAATACCAGCTACCAAGGGAGGGTTCACTTTTGGCAATATGGAAACTGCCCCTCTGTCATCTGCCTCAGTGTTTGTTTTAGAAAGAACAGAAGAAAAGCAGAAAGAGCCTGTTACTTCTACATCTCTGGTTTTTGGAAAGAAAGCTGGCAGTGAAGAGACAAAATGCCCACAAGTATTTTCCTTTGGGAATTCAGAGCAAACCAAAGATGAGAGTTCTTCAAAGGCAGTGTTTAGTTTCAATATGGCAAAACCATCTGAGAAGGAGTCTGAGCAGCCAGCAAAGGCCACTTTCACTTTTGGAGCTCAAACCAATACTACACCTGGTAAATATTAAGATTTTATTATGTGGTGCCTTTGATACCTCAGCCAGCACAGGAAGTCAAAGAATGGTTTATGTGGGATATAGAACTCTTGGAGAAGTAGCCCAGAATTTTGTCTTCTCTTAATCCCTCTGATTCTGACGAAATTACCTCCAGAACTAACGTTCAGAAGCAATAACTTTAACAGAAAGTTCCTAATAGTGCTCATTTATATATGCACTTGTTCCTTCTACTTCGGCTTTCTCTTTGGGCTTTTTGTAATCAGAATTGGTGCATAACACTTTGCTGTATGGGAATGCTAGCTTTGGCAGCATATATACTAAAATTGTGCTATCTGCAAAAATAGGGATTCATAAATACAGAATAATTGACTTAACAGATTTTTTTTTTTAAAATGAATTTAGGACAGGGTCTACAAGGTATACAGGATCTCACTATATAGATTGGACTTGTAGTGATCCTTCTGTTTTCAGCCTCACAAGTACTGGGATTATAGGTGCGCGCCACCATGCCCAGTCTCACATCACCACCTCAGCATACCCCAGGGGTCAGAGCCGGCACAGCACCTGGGCATTGAATCCCGGCTGCTGCACTCTGCCGAAGCAGGAGCTTTTAGTCTGCTGAGCTATCTGGCCAACCATAGCATTTTTATGTAAATGCTTTCATTTGCAAATAATTACAGATACCCAGCTATAGAACAGTTAAGGAACATAGACAACAAATACAATTAAGCCCTGAGAAAACAGTAGTAATTTTGAAAACTAAAACCCTGAAGGAAAAATCAAACAATATTCTTAAGTTAAAGCCTGGCTGTTGAAATAAAAGCTTTTCTCTGTGCTGAGTATTGAGAAACAACATAGCTGATAATCACATTAGTAAAATGGAATTTCTCAGAACACAGTGCAGAAATTAGAGATACTGATAAAAGCTAGACCTACAAGTTCCACTGAAATAACAGTTTCTTAAAGAAATTTTTATAGCAGAAATATTTTAAACCCAAGGAAATTTTTTGTGTAGACTCTCTTGTATAAAGTGGAAATGACCCACTAGTTGACACAGTTCAGTTCTTAAATGAGTATCTGATTAGCTTGACAAAGCTAAGCTGGTTCTGAAATGTACATGGAAGGAAAAACACCTGAGAAAAGGTAGAGGAGAAGGGCAAGGACATAAACAAATTTGTTCTATTAATATCAAGCCCTAAACTACAAGGTTAATTAAAATAGTCTGAAAACAGAAAAGAAATATATGTATGTTAGGAAAGTTAGTATGTCAAAAAGATGGGACTGCATATTACTAACAAAGGATACATTAGTGTGAGGGAAAAATTTGCTACCTATTTGTTTAAATTCAAGTTGTGATTCTATTCTGCTACATTTACTGCAGCATAAATTACAAATTCATACAATAGCTATCTTCCACTATCTGAATTTGTTATCCACACAAACATAGTATCAAGTTAGATTTTGATATGAGGGATAATTTTTAGAAGTCTGAATGCTCATGGCTACCATTTGAAAGAAAACTCACAGGCCATAGAAGAAGAGATGATTAATTTTGGCTGTATCAGATTGTATTAAGAGGTACTCATTTGATGACTAATTTTACACCAAAGCTTAACATTCTGTTTTCTAAAGTTCTAGATTCATACTTAATGATTTATGTTTCTTCATTTTGTCTTTTACAGATCAAGGTACAGCAAAGCCAGTTTTTAATTTCTTGAACAGTTCCTCTAGTTCAAGTACACCAGCCACTTCAGCCAGTGGTGGGATTTTTGGTAGTTCCACTTCCTCTTCCAATCCGTCTGTGGCTGCCTTTGTATTTGGACAGGCCAGCAATCCTGTAAGCAGCTCTGCCTTTGGTAACTCTGCTGAATCCAGTACATCTCAACCCTTGCTATTTTCTCAAGATAG